>NW_027140953.1:165000-524925 GCF_036365525.1 Heterodontus francisci | reverse complement strand
TGCACATGCATTTCCCGGGTCCCTCTGTTCTTGCATCCCCTGAAAATGGTACCATTTATATTATACTGACATGATGTTTTCCCAATGAGCATCACTTCTGACCTGACAACAATAAATCACTTCAACCATGCAACTGCCCATTTCAGCAGACTGTGTCTGTCCTCCTGAAGTCTGCTACTATGATGTTCACGATTTACTACAGAGCCAAGTTTGTACCACCGCACATGTCAAAATTGTACATTCTCTCCCCAAGTCTATGTCATTTGTAGGTAATAATAAAAATTGTAGTCTTAAAACCAACCCCCGGGCGACCCCCACTTTCTCCTGTCAGAATAACATCCATTCACCACTGCTCTCTACTTTCTATCTTTTTGCCAATCGACTACTCGAGCTGACATGTATTCCTATTTTCTGAATAGGTATGTTGTGAGTTACTTCATCAATATTGGATCTTCACAAACACAAGAGCTAGTACAGTCTCTGAATTCATTAAAGAACTCAATCTGGTGAGTTACACACGATTGGCCTTTAACAAATCCGAGATGGTTTTCAGATCTTAACCCATGCAAGTGAGAATGAATGTTGCCATTGATTTGCGCCTTTAGCCGTCTCTTAATCTTCACTGCCGTGAGACAGATTATCCTGTAGTTACAAGGCTTACCTGACTCCTCGTTTCCTGAACAGGAGTGTAACATTTGCCCAATTCCATTCCTCTGGCGCCAGAGCAATGTGCAAGGAGGATTGAAACATTGTGGTCAGAGCTTTTGTTATCTCCAACCTAGCGTCTTTTAACAACCGAGGATGCATCCTACTTGGACATGGGGGGTTTATTTATTTAGAGATACAACACTGCAACAGGCCCTTCGGCCCACCGAGTCTGTGCCGACCAACAACCGCCCATTTATACTAATCCTACATTAACCCCATATTCTCTACCACATCCCCACCATTCTCCTACCACCTACCTGCACTAGGGGCAGTTTACAATGGCCAATTTACCTACCAACCTGCAAGTCTTTGGAGGTGCGAGGAAACCGGAGCACCCAGCGGAATCCCACGCAGACACAGGGAGAACTTGCAAACTCCGCACAGGCAGTACCCAGAATCCAACCCGGGGCACTAGAGCTGTGAGGCTGCGGTGCTAACCACTGCGCCACTGTGTCGACATTTAGTAATGTTAAAACATTTAGCACCGCCTTCCCATCTATTTTACCTGATGCAAGATCTCTACTTCCCTCTCCTGGATTGCGACATTAACTTCAGCCTCTTCTTTTGTGACGACAGATGCAAATGATTCATTCACTACCTCAGTCTTTATCCCTGCCTTGACAGGAATATTTATTTGTTTGCCTATATTGGCTCCATCATTCCTTTAACTATTCCTCTTACTTTTATATAATATACAAGGTTTGTGATCCCCTTTACTGGTGGCTGTTAACCTTTTTTTATACCCCTTCTTTGTCCTTCTTGCATTCTTTATCTATTTCTTCCTGGGCAGACTGCATTCTGTTTGTTTTTTTATTATATTCTTAAGTTGAATTTTCAATTAATCTGTTCGTTCTCTTTTGTTTTAACTGGCAATTCAATTTTCATCAGGAGATTGTAGCATTTAATGCCCCATCTTCACTTCTAGACTTGACTATTCCAATGCCGTCCTGGTCAGCATCCCTCTTTACATCCTCATTTAACTTGGGGACATCCAAACCTCTGCTGCCTATATGCAACTCACACCAGGTCCCCTTCATCCATGACCGCTGCACTTGCTTTAGTTTCCGGTTAAGTACCTTAACAATATTGAAATTCCCACATTTATTTTCAAATCTCTCCATGACCTCTATCCTCCCTATGTCTGCAATCTCCTTCAGCCCTACCAGATATTTGTATTCCTCCAATTCCAGAATCTTGAGCATTCTCAAATTTAATCTCTCACTGATGGTGGTCTTGTTTTCATCTGCCAAGATCCTAAATTCTGGAATTCCCTCCATAAACCTCTGCCTTTCTACATCTTTTTCCTCCTTTAAGATGCTGCTTAAAACTTTCCACCTTGACAATGCAGTTGGTCATCTGTCATAATATCTTGTTACACTGCTCGGTATTAAATTTTGTTTGATAATACGACTTGGATATTTGAACTAGGTTAAGGACACTACATAAATAACAAGTTGTTGTTCTTGTTTTTCCTCTTTCTACTTTACTATGGTTTGTCACAGACTGTATTGGCGTAATTGAAGGGTAAACCACTTTTATATTTTACTGTACTTCTCTGACCGAATAACTCCATAATCTAGTGCTCACTTTTAGTGGGTGTATGACAAACACTTAGCTACTAAAGCCTCGTTTCCTGAATGGATTATGGAATAGAGTCACTTGTTGAATCCCCTAGTATATTGCTCTTCTGTAGAATTATAATATTACCCCTGATCAATGCTGTCTCCCAATTCTTTTTTCCCATTCTCTATCCCTGCTGAAGACAATGCTTAGTTCTCGTTGCTGCTGACGTTGAGACAGACCTCCGTCATACCCGCTTTATCATAACCCCATGTGGCAACCTGGGTGTGAAAACTCAGCAATCTTATTTCTACCACTTCTTGAATTAACACTCAGGTATTACATGCCATGCTGGTTGGCTTTGTCTTTTTGTCCTTTTACTTACCGCTGTTACTGCACTATTGCTTGTGTTGTTGCTGTTGTCCTTATTAGTTTTCCATACGCCTTGTTCCTTCTCTGTTGTTGGGCCCTGGTGTCCCAAACCTGTCAGATTAGTTTAAACTCTCCATCAGAGCACTAGTTAAACTTCTCACCAGTACATTGGTCCTATCCCTGTGCTATTGTAACTTTTGTGGCTTGTCTAATTCCCTCCTGGTCCAACTCTGGTCGCAATTCACCGGTATCCCTCCTTCCATCATTTCTACAGGCACACATTCACCTGCACTAACTTCTGGTTCTGTATTCATTGACACGTTGTACTGGCAGTAATCCAGATTATAACCTTTGAGGTCATCTTTCATCTTCTTCCTAGCTCCTGAAACTCAGCCTGTAAGAGCGCAATCCTTTTCCTACCAGTGTCATTGATTTCCATATGGACCATGACTTCTGATTGTTCCACTATGCTCTGCATAATGTCCTTTACCCATTCTGTGATATTCTTTACCCTGGCACTATGGAGAGAATAGACCATTCCAGGCTCAGGCCTGCAGTTGCAGAAACACCTTCCTACGTCCCGCTATCTGATCGCCAATAACAAATGGATTGCTACCCATTATTGTGCCCTCCAGGACAGCCAAAACCCGCACAGTGCCTTGGAATTATTTGCCACCGCATTCTCTCCAGATTTCATCGCCTTTATGGGTATTCAACACTAAATACCAGTGTTTAGTGTAAAACATGAGAGAGTTATGGAAATACTAACGTGAAACCTCGTGGGAGATAATATTGGCCTCATAGAAAATGTATTGATCATTATTACTGATGTCATCCTTTCATTAATGACAAAGAAGGGTGAATCCGCTTACCTTTTAATGTGAGATAGCGGTTTACATGGAACACGAAAATAAAATGAACAGGATGGAGTGTTGAAACACCCAAAATCAGATTTATTTAAAAATATCTCTTACAGGATGAGAACATCTCTACCTTGGCCAGAATTTGTTTCCCATCCCTAATTTCCCTCGGGATGGTGGTGTTAAGCCGCCTTCTTGAACCGCTACAGTCCATGTGCTATAGGTACACCAACAGTATGGTTCGGAAGGGATTTGCAAGATTTTGACCTAGCGACAGTGAAGGAATGGCAACATAATTCAATTTCTGGATGGTACGTGGCTTGGAGGGGAACTTGCAGGCTGTGGTGTTCCCATGCATCTGCTGCCCTTGTCCTTCTTGGTGGTAGAGGTCGAGAACGTGCTGTCTACAGAGCCTTCGTGTGCTGCTGCACTACATTTCATAAATGGTATACACTACTGCCAATGTGCTTCTTGAGTGTTGTTGGAGCTGGACCCATCCAGGCAAGTGTAGAGTATTCCATCACGCTCCTCACTAGTGCCCGGTGGATGGTGGACGGGCTTTGGGGAGACAGGAGGTGACTTACTCACTGCAAGTTTCCCAGCCTCTAACCTGCTCTTGTATCCACAGTACTGATATGGCTGGTCCTGTAATGTTTCTAGTCAATGGTAACAATCAGGATATTTATAGTGGGGAATTTAGCGATGGTAATGCCATTGAATGTCAAGGCTAGATGATTGGATTCTCTTTTGTGGGAGTAGGCAATTGCCTGACACCTATCTGCATTAACCTGCCTGTTGTCCATCTCTTGGTGCATATGTACATCGGCTGCTTCAGGACCTGAGACGTTCTGAATGGTGGTCCTCTGACCTTATGATGGAGGGATGGTCATTGATGAAGCAACTGAAGATGGGCTAGGCCTACGACCATTCCGACTAAGAGGATTGACCTCCAGCAACCAAAACCATCTTCCTTTTGTGCTAGGTATGATTATCACCAGTGGAGAATTTTCCCCTGATTCCCATTAACTGCAGTTAATTCCCGTTAACACCCATCCCAATAACAGTTCATCGTGGAGCGACGCTTACATTTCAAATTGACTTCTCTGAGTCAGAGAGGGGAATGTGAGATCCAAAAACACTCTGGACAGTCGATTCCCCATGCGAATCCGTCACCATCCCCCGAGTGAACTGCACCAGCTGTGCTTCAGCTGGACGGGCAACAGCATTTGGATTGATCTGGAGCAGCAACGTGTTAATTCACACATTAGAACATCAGTGTATTTAAACTATAAACTATTGAGGTATTTATATGTAACTCTTCACAATGAAATAGTCCTTCATTCCTCATAAATACTGGGATTGCTATTCAATGGGCAAAATTCTATCCGTTTCTGGTGTGAGCAAAAGATGCAGCTTGATATTAGTGAGTGGATCAAAACTGTTCTCCATGGAAACTGCAAGTATAGTGATTTCCCACTGAGCTGAGCTTCAATCTCTGGTTTATTAAATTTAACGCAATGTTCCCGAATGCTGCTACCCCTGAACTGTACAGGGGTAGACAGCAGGTCCACAATTAATTGCCCTTTAGTCGGAACCTTATGGGATTGGGTCTGATGAAAAAAGAAGGAAGAACATCGGAACATAGGAGCAGGAGTAGGTCATTCAGCCCATTGAGCCTGTCCCACCATTCAATATGATTATGGTTGTTCATCCATCTCACCGCCTTTTCCCCAACTATCCTCATATCCCCTTATGTCATTTATATAGAGTAGTCAGTCAGTCTCTGCTTTAAACATATTCAATGACTGAGCTTCCACAGCCCTCTGAGGTAGAGAATTCCAAAGATTCACAGCCCTCTGAGTAATGAAATTTCTCCTCGTCTCTGTCCTACGTGATGTGCTCCTTATTTTGAAATTGTGTCCCCTTTTTTAGACCAAGCAAGGGAAACATCTTAGCTGCATCTACCCTGTCTATCCCTTTAAGTACTTTGTAGGTTTCAATGACATCACCTTTCATTCTTTGAAACTCTAGAGAATACAGGCCCAGTATCCCAAATCTCTCTTCATATGACAGTCCCGTCATCCTGTGAACAAGTCTTGTGAATTTTCGTTGCTCTTCCTCTATGGCAATAATATCCTTCCTAAGGTAGGGGGAGGAAAATTGCACACACTACTCCAGGTGCAGTCTAACCAAGGTTCTATACAATTGAAGCAAGACTTCACTAGTCCCATACTGAAGTTCTCTTGCAATAAAGGCTAACATACCATTAGCCTCCGAAATGCTTGCTGCACCTGCATGTTAGCTTTGCTATCTTATTGGCAATGACACCCAGGCCTCTTTGTACATCAACACTTGCTAGTCTTTTATAATTTAAGAAGTAATCTTCCCATCAATTCCTCCTATCAAAGTGGATAACCTCATAGTAGAAAACGAAACTTTTGCTCAGGTCCATTTCTGTTTCTCGACGTCACATCTGATATATGATGTCTTCCCTGTCAACTACCCGCACCAGAACAACTATATTTACAATCACAGGGTTAGTGAAGCCCAGTTTCACACAACTACCCAATCTCTCAAATATATGCAAAAGTGTAACATGAACCTTCAAACCCAGTGACCCTTTCCAATTCTTGTGATTCTTAGGAATACTCCATACAAAGGAATGAAACATATTGTGGGAAAATAATCCATGAACTCGGGCTTCTCAGCTTTTACCAGGACCTCCAACAATTAAAGAAACCAACAACAGTCTCTGTCTTAAGTGTCCCACTGCAGTTTAACCAGCAGATTGGGCTCGGTTCCCAGTACAGAGCACTAAAAGCATTACCACTGCTTCAGTCTTCAGGTAATGCCTCTGGCGCCTGTCCTCTCGAAGCACAAGTGTTTTCCCTTCAGCCATAATATGGAACAACTGCCTTCATCAAGATGGATGGAGCTACACTTGGCCGCGGGATAGACGTCATCGATCTTGGTGTTGTAAATTGTTAAATCTGCACTCTGCAGACAGGTGGGAAGTATTATACCAGCTCCTGACTTATGCTTTGTAGATGGTGGATTGTCTATGTGAAGCCGATCGATGAGTTGTTGTCCGCAGTATACTGAGCATTTGGCCTACTCCTGCAGCCACAGTATTTAAATGCCTGGTACAGAAAAGTGTCTTGTCAATGGTAAACACCAGAATATTAATATGGTGGGATTCGGCAATGGTAATGTTGTTTTATTTCCAGAAGAATTGGTTAGGCTCTCTCCAGTTGGAGAAGGTAATTAGCTGGCATATGTGTGAGGCGAATGTTACTGACCACTTATCAGACCAAACCTGCATCAGAAGGACATCTTACTTGAAATATAAGGGAGATTGTAAAGCAACGGGCATTATTCTTCTCCAGTTAGAAGTGTGCTTTAGAGTGTAGTGTATTTATCTCTTGCTGGATTGTGGGGGAGATTTCTGTAAAGTCATTCAGCTCATGTCATCTGCTATGGATAGTTCTTCCTGTGAGATTGTGAGGGAAAGATGAGGTCAGTGATATAGCCCATGCTCCAAAAAAGCGGTTATGCATCACCTGAAATTGTTTGGGATGATGCCATGGAAAGACGTGCGAGAATTAGTGGGAATGGAAGTTAAGGCCGTTGTATGTTCCTCCTGCAGAATGTGGGAGGTAAGGGTCGCCAAGAGTATCCCTGCTGACTGCATCTGCGGGAAGTGCACCCAACTCCAGCTCCTCGAGAACCGCGTTAGGGAACTGGAGCTGGAGCTGGATGAACCTCGGATCATTCGGGAGGCGGAGGGGGTTATTGAGAGGAGTTATGGGGAGGTAGTCACACCTCAGGTAAAAAAAGTAGGTAGATGGGTTACCGTCCGGGGAAGGAGAGGGAACCAGCAGGCAGTGCAGGAATCCCCTGTGGCCGTTTCCCTTAACAACAGGTATACCGTTTTGGATACTGTTACGGGGGACGACTTGCCAGGGGTAAGCAATGGGGTACAGTTTCTGGCACAGATTCTGTCCCTGTTGCTCAGAAGGGAAGGGGGTAGAGGAGCAGAGCATTAGTCACTGGTGACTCCATAGTTAGGGGAACAGATAGGAGGTTCTGTGGGAACGAGAGAGACTCACGGTTGGTGTGCTGCATCCCAGGTGCCAGGGTACGTGATGCCTTGGATCGTGCTTTTGGGATCCTTAAGGAGGAGGGGGAGCAGCCCCAAGTCGTGGTCCACATAGGCACCAACGACATAGGTAGGAAGAGAGATGGGGATTTAAGACAGAAATCCAGGGCGCTAGGGTGGAAGATTAGAGCGAGAACAAACAGAGTTGTTATCTCTGGGTTGTTGCCCGTGCCACGTGATAGCGAAGCGAGGAATAGGGAGAGAGAGGAGCTGAACACGTGGCTGCAGGGATGGTGCAGGAGGGAGGGTTTTGGTTTCCTGGATAATTGGGGCTCTTTCTGGGGTCGGTGGGACCTCTACAAACAGGATGGTCTTCACCTGAACCAGAGGGGTACAATATCCTGGGGGGGGGGGGGGGAGATTTGCTAGTGCTGTTCGGGGGGGGGTTAAACGAATTCAGCAGGGGGATGGGAACCTAAATTGTAGTTCCAGTGCACAGGATGTTGAGAGTAGTGAGGTCAGGGATAAGGTTACAAGGACGCAAGAGGGCACTGGCAAGCACGAACTTGGCTTAAAGTGTGTCTACTTCAACGCCAGGAGCATCCGGAATAAGGTGGGTGAGCTTGCAGCATGGGTTGGTACCTGGGATCTCGATGTAGTGGCCAATTCGGAGACATGGGTAGAGCAGGGGCAGGAATGGATTTTGCAGGTTCCGGGATTTAGATGTTTCAGTAAGAACAGAGAAGATGGTAAAAGAGGGGGGGGGGGGGGGGGATGTGGCATTGTTAATCAAGGAGAGTATTACAGCGACAGAAAGGACGTTTGAGGACTCGTCTACTGAGGTAGTATGGGCCGAAGTTAGGAACAGGAGAGGTGAGGTCACTCTGTTGGGAGTCTTTTATAGACCACCGAATAGTTCCAGAGATGTAGAGGAAAGGATAGCGAAGATGATTCTCGATAGGGGCGAGAGTAACAGGGTAGTTGTTATGGGGGACTTTAACTTTCCAAATATTGACTGGAAATACTATAGTTCGAGTACTTTAGATGGGTCAGTTTATGTCCAGTGTGTGCAGGAGGGATTTCTGACACAGTATGTAGACAGGCCAACCAGGGGCGATGCAACATTGGATTTGGTACTAGGTAATGAATCCGGCCAGGTGTTGGATTTAGATGTAGGAGAGCACTTTGGTGATAATGATCACAATTCGGTTAGGTTTACCTTAGCGATGGGCAGGGACAGGTATATACCGCAGGGCAAGAATTATAGCTGGGGGAAAGGAAATTATGATGCGATTAGGCAAGATTTAGGATGCGTAGGATGGGGAAGGAAACTGTAGGGGATGGGAACAATCGAAATGTGGAGCTTATTCAAGGAGCAGCTACTGCGTGTCCTTGATAAGTATGTACCTGTCAGGCAGTGAGGAAGTTGTCGAGCGAGGGAGCCGTGGTTTACTAAAGACGTTGAAGCGCTTGTCAAGAGGAAGAAGAAGGCTTATGTTAGGATGAGACGTGAAGGCTCAGTTAGGGCGCTTGAGAGTTACAAACTAGCCGGGAAGAATCTAAAGGGAGAGCGAAGAAGAGAAAGGAGAGGACACGAGAAGTCATTGGCGGAAAGGATCAGGGAAAACCCTAAGGCTTTCTATAGGTATATCAGGAATAAAAGAATGATTAGAGTTAGATTACGGCCAATCAAGGATAGTAGTGGGAAGTTGTGTGTGGAATCAGAGGAGATAGGAAAAGCGTTAAATGAATATTTTGCGTCAGTATTTACAGTAGAGAAAGGAAATGTTGTCGAGGAGAATACTGAGATTCAGGCTAATAGGCTAGATGGGATTGAGGTTCACAAGGAGGAGGTGTTAGCAATTTTGGAAAGTTTGAAAATAGATAAGTCCCCTGGGCCAGATGAGCTTTATCCTAGGATTCTCTGGGAAGCTAGGGAGGAGATTGCAGAGCCTTTGTCCTTGATCTTTATGTCGTCATTGTCGACAGGAATAGTGCCGGAAGACTGGAGGATAACAAATATTGTCCCCTTGTTCAAGAAGGGGAGTAGAGACAGCCCTGGTAATTATAGACCTGTGAGCCTTACTTCGGTTGTGGGTAAAATGTTGGAAAAGGTTATAAGAGAAGGATTTATAATCATCTTGAAAAGAATAAGTTCCTTAGCGATAGTCAGCACGGTTTTGTGACGGGTAGGTCGTGCCTCACAAACCTTATTGAGTTTTTCGAGAAGGTGACCAAACAGGTGGATGAGGGTAAAGCAGTGGATGTGGTGTATGTGGATTTCAGTAAGACGTTTGATAAGGATCTCCACGGTAGGCTATTGCAGAAAATACGAAAGTATGGGGTTGAAGGTGATTTAGAGCTTTGGATCAGAAATTGGCTCGCTGAAAGAAGACAGAGGGTGGTGATTGATGGCAAATGTTCATCCTGGAGTTTAGTTACTAGTGGCGTACCGCAAAGATCTGTTTTGGGGCCACTGCTGTTTGTCATTCTTATAAATGACCTGGAAGAGGGTGTAGAAGGGTGTGTTAGTAAATTTGGGGATGACACGCAGGTCGGTTGGAGTTGTGGATAGTGCCAAAGGATGTTGGAGGGTACAGAGGGACATAGATAGGCTGCAGAGCTGGGATGAGAGATGGCAAATGGAGTTTAATGCGGAAAGGTGTGAGGTGATTCACTTTGGAAGGAGTAACAGGAAAGCAGAGTACTGGGCTAATGGGAAGAAACTTGGTAGTGTCGATGAACAGAGAGATCTTGGTGTCCAGGTACATAAATCCCTGAAGGTTGCTACCCAGGTTGATAGGGCTGTTAAGAAGGCATATGGTGTGTTAGCTGTTATTAGTATGGGGATCGAGTTTCGGAGCCACGAGGTCATGCTGCAGCTGTACAAAACTCTGGTGATACCGCACCTGGAGTATTGCGTGCAGTTCTGTTCACCACATTATAGGAAAGATGTGGAAGCTTTGGAAAGGGTGCAGAGGAGATTTACTAGGATGTTGCCTAGTATGGAGGGAAGGTCTTACGAGGAAAGGCTGAGGGACTTGAGGTTGTTTTCGTTGGAGAGAAGTAGGAGGAGAGGTGACTTAATAGAGACATATAAGATAATCAGAGGGTTAGATAGGGTGGATAGTGAGACTCTTTTTCCTCGGATGGTGATTGCAAACACGAGGGGACATAGCTTTAAGTTGAGTGGTGATATATATAGGACAGATGTTAGAGGTAGTTTCTTTGCTCAGAGAGTAGTAGGGGCGTGGAACGCCCTGCCTGCAGCAGTAGTAGACTCGCCAATTTTAAGGGCATTGAAGTGTTCATTGGATAGACATATGGATGAAAATGGAATAGTGTAGGTCAGATGGTTTCACAGGTCGGCGCAACATCGACGGCCGAAGTGCCTGTACTGCGCTGTAATGTTCTAATGTAATGTTCTAATTAGGGATGTTAGAAGATTGGCCAAGGTGTCACGGTGGGAACTGTATATTTGGATAATTTAAAAAATTTATATCATTCATTCATGGGATGTGGGCCTTGCTGGCTCGAAACGTTTATTGTCCATCCTTAAGAGGGTATTTGAGAGTCAAACACATTGAATGATGCAAGTAAAGGGGAGGCATCACCAGAATAGGTGCGATAGGGACAGAGACACTGCAGAATGGGAACACTGAAGTCAAAGAAGATAGGGAAGTGTGTCTTCATTTCTGCAATCAAGCTGTCAACCGAGATGTGCTTTAAGACACTGATTGTCACAGTTACATTGATTACAATTTCTCAAATCTTGCTTCTTGTAAGGACTCTGTTCCATTGTCCCAGCTTCTCCATCTCTGTCACCTCTTTCCTTACAATGCCGGACATTCACTGCAGAGCTTCTGATGCGCCTTCCTTTCTCTCAACTATGAATTCTCTTCCACCATGTCTGAAAGGGCCTTGGAAACTCTCCATTCTATTACTCACAGTTCCACTCTCACTCCTTCCATTCTTCCCTTAACCATAAAATGTTGCCCTCACTCACAACTTTCACGCCACTGGTCTCTGCATTCAATGAACTAGCCTCTGCAACTTCTGCCAACTTCACCTCACTTCTACCACCAGACATCCTCCTCTCTATTTTCAGCATTCTGAAGTTACAGCTTCCTTCACTCAAAACACCCACTACTCTTCCAATACCATCTTGCAATGCATGTGTTGGAGATGCATTACCTGCCCTTTCACCTCCTCCCTTTCAAACGTCAGGACAGCAGACAGTGACTTACTTGTACCTTTTATTTAATCCATTGTATTCATTCTTATCAGTGCATTGCCCTCGACTCTGGGGAGACCAAACACACAATCTGCAATTGCTTTGCTGAACATTTCCATTAAGTCCTTATCTTCTGGTCACTCGCCATAATAATTCCCTGTCCCACTCCCACCTGACCTCTCTGTTCTCGGCCTCCTTCACTGTTTCAATCTTCCGGACTCAGCGTCACCTTCAAAAAGGAATCACGTGGTAACTACTGGTCGATTAGTTTTTGGCAGTAGGTGCTGGGAATGATTTTGCTCGTCATTTCATCACTCTCCCTTCCACCCCATCACTGTTGCTCACTTTATCCCCTTCCTCCGTTCCCCATTTCCCAGCCTCTGCACTGATATAAACACAGTCACAGCACAACATTTTCAAGTTCTGAAGAATATTCTCCAGCCAGGAAGTTTAAGTCCTTTTTCTAAAATTGCTACCTTGGCAACTAAGAAGTTCCAGCATTTTCTGTCCATAGTTCAGATTTCCAGCATCCGCAGTATTTTCCTTTTTAAAGAAGGTGATGTCATGGAAAGAAGAAGTGAGGTTGTAATTGAATGTAAAGGCAAAGACAGACACCAATTAGATAAATAACTTCGGAAGAGGCTGGCAAAAGGGGATATGATGGGATTAGGAAAGTGGTCTCCTTAGGCTCACACTTGGTCAAATGCTGCCTAGATTATCAGTACCACCTCTATTACCACCATTACCAGAAATACAGCAATCACTGTTTACCTTGACTAGTTTTGCTGTATTTGCCCACTGTACAGTGGTAGAGTGTATCTGAGCCATTCCTCTCAAAACTGCTGCACTCCATATAAGAACTGTATAGCTTTAGAGGGAATCCTGCCAAATATTTCATGAAATGTGATCACACATTAAGACTGTCGAGAGACGCAGAACACACAGACACAGGGACTGCTAATCATAAGTTGCGAATTTTCACTATCTTTGAACTATCCAGGGAAGAATGTGAAGTGTTCCTTCTAAAAAAAATGCGTCTGTTTTCGGGAAGGTGATCAGTTGGAGTCAATAACTGTTTTCCATGACCGAAATATGTGCAAAGCAGCAGAGCCTGTGTTTTGCTGTTCTGCTGAACTGAGAGGAAGCACCTGTCGTTGTGGTAATTTCTGTGCCTCTGTTTTTGTTTTGCTGCTGCTCTGTCATACCAAGATACTGCAGCAGGATATTTCAACACGGAATTTGAATTTAAGTTGCATAAAATACAGAATGACAAAGTATCGGGGGAAGCATATCTGGGCAATATCATTAATTCATTGAGGAAAAAAATGGCAGCTTAGTGCCTGCAAATATACGTATCTCATATCACAAAGACTGAATCACAATACAGAATAAAGGTAATTTATGTACAATTTCCCTAACAACAGGCCCGGATAAATGACTCTGAGTCCAAATCAATCATACAGTCAGGTACACCAGGAGCATCAATTCTCCCTTGGTTTTAATTTAAAATAGAAGAACCCATGTGATATTGAGAATGTTTCCTGTATAGATTAATAAAGCAGGAATATTGTTAAGAATCAAATACAATCAGGAAAATTGAGCCTGTGTTAGCGTAAAGCGTTAACTTGCTGTGATCGGATCACCAGAAATGCAGCCTGTGTCAGTGCCAGTCGTTCGCTTGCTGTGATTCAACTCAAAGAAGGGATCGGAAGGTAGACAGTTGCTTCAATAAACTGTCCACTGTACCTCAATAAATAACATTTAATGTCAGTCCGATTTCTCTGGAGTGAAAGTAGATCTGGACAATGGAAAGAGTCTGAAGATCTAAAACAGATCAATAAATGATCACAGCTGAGGTTCCACTATAAAGTTATCAGAGGTAGAAAATCATCATTGATTAATTCCCCGAATCTCGCATAGAATGAAACAAAAACTCCCCAGAAATGGACATTTAATTAAAGAATTCCATGAACTGTATTGTCAATCTAGACGAAAATCATTTGAAAGAAGGTAACCCCCTCCCCACCACCGCCCCCCTCGCCCACCCATTGTTCTGCCACACACTCTTTGGTTTCTGCATGTGTGTCCGATCCTTTCCCAATTTGATAGATTCATCCCCCTGAGGTGTGTTTTGCAGATATCACAGACTGACAGTTTCAGTATGAGCCATGTGTGTTGACAGAAACCGCTTGTCAGAGAAACTGGAAACACACGCACAAAATGGTGGAGCTGTAAGATATTCAGGTTACTCTGCTGTATCAGTGAGGAGCTAATCAATCCTGTAAACGGTGACACTTACACATGAACATGCTGAAAATTGAAACACTAACCAAGGAACTTGCAGCAATCACTGATACTCAGGAAAGAACCTATATGAATTATGTTAAACATGTAATATCTCCTCAAAATTTCTCAGAGACTTAAGCGAATACAGTATAAACGGTGAGATCTCAGGACCTCTTTGCCAACGCTGTCATTTCCTGGGATCCCTGTTAATAATGTGACACTCACGCGACCCAGTAAATATTGATGATAAAAGCAGAAAGTGCTGGAAATACTCAGCAGATCTGACAGCATCAGTGGAGACAGAGTTAGCATTTCAGGCCTGTCACCTTTCATTAGAACTGGAAAAGGAGGGGAATAAAAAAAACGAAGGGAAGTTGTGTGATAGATTGGTGGGAAGGGAGATACATTTTATTGTTCAGTCATAGGATGTGGTCGCCTCTGGCTCGTCAACATTTATTTTCCATCCCTAATGGGCCTTGAGAAGATGGCAGTGAGCTGCCTTCTTTATCTGCTGCAGTGCTTGGGGAATAGGTACACCCACACTGCTGTTAGGAAGGGATTGCCAGCATTTTAACCAAGCGACATTGAAGGAACGACAGTACTATTCCAACTCAGGATGGTGTGTAGATTGGGGGCTAATTTGCAGGTGGTGGTGTTTCTGTGCCTCTGCTGCCCTTGTCCTTCTAGGTGGTAGTTGTCGTGGCTTTGCTAGGTGCTGTCTAAGGAGATGTTGTAAGTTGCGACAGTGCATCTTGTAGAAGATACACACTGCTGCCACTGTGTGTCAGTGGTGGAGGGAATGAATGTTGAACGTGGCGGGTCTGATGCCAATCAAGCGGGCTACTTTGCCCTGGATGGTGTCGAGCTTCTTGAGTATTGTTGAAGCTCCACCCATCCAGGCAAGTGAAGAGTATTCCATCACAGTCCTGACTTGTGCCTTGTAGATGGTGGGCAGGCACTGGGCAGAGAGGAGATGAATTACTTGAGGCAGAATTTCGAGTCTCTGACATCCTCTTGCGGACACAGTTTATGTGGCTGGTCCAGGTCAGTTTCTGGTCAATGGTAACGCTCTGGATGTGGATAGTTGGGGAATTCAACGATGATAATGCCATTGCACATCAAGAGGAGATGGTTCGATTCTCTTTTGTATGAGATGCTTACTGCCTGGCACTTGTGTGGTGTGAATGTTACTTGCGACTTATTAACCCCAAGATGGATGGTGTCCAGGTCTTGCTGCATCTGGACACAGGCACCTTCAGTATTTGAGGAGTCCCAAATGGTGCTGAATATTGTGCAATCATCAGCGAATACCCCCAATTCTGATGATATAATGGAGGGACGGTCATTGATGAAGCTGCTGAAGATGGTTGGGCCTAGGACACTACCCTCAGGAAATCCTGCACTGATGCCCTGGGACTGAGATGATTGACCTCCAATACCCACAAGCATATTCTGTTGTACTAGTTATGACTCCAACCAGCGGAGAATTTTCCCTCTGATTCCTATTGACTTCAGTTTTGCTAGGGATCCTTGATGCAATACTTCGAATCCTCGGGGATTCTCGGAGCAGACTCGGAGGGCGGAGTTGCGGAGCGGTGAGCATGCAGAGCAAGTTACCTCGGGTGGGAAAAAAAAACTGAAAAAGTGACGTCACAGGAAAGCTGTGGCCTGATTGGCTGGTAGGGAATCTGTACCGAATTTGAAACTAAAACTGCTAAAAATTGATTAAACCACTAATTAACTAATTAACAAGTAGAGTAACTGAACCAGAGGGAGGTGATTACTGTATTAAGACAGCATTTAATATTTATTGCAGAAATCTAGCACTATGAACCACATAGTGAAGTGTATCATAATTTAGTAAGGATTTAAAAAGTATTTATTTATTTTATATTAATTAACTAATTAGTGACAGAAATGTAAGTTCGAGGGGTTAAGTGCTTCACCTGTGAGATGTGGGAAGTCCGTGATGCTTCCAGCGTTCCGGGCTCCTACATCTGCAGGAAGTGTACCCAGTTGCAGCTCCTCACAGACTGCATGGATCGGGTGGAGCGGCAACTGCATGCACTTAGGAGCATGCAGGTGGTGGAAAGCGTCATAGACAGGAGTTTTGGAGAATTGGTTCACCCAAGGTGCAGGCATATAGATGGGTGACCGCCAGAAGGGGCAGGCAGTCAGTGCAGGATTCCCCTGTGGCTATCCCGCTCTCTAACAAGTATACCGTTTTGGATACTATTGAGGGGGATGGCCTATCAGGGGAAAACAGCAGCAGCCAGAGCAGTGGCATCACGGCTGGCACTGTTGTTCAGCAGGGAGGGACAAAGCGCAGAAGAGCAATAGTTAGAGGGGACTCGGAGTAAAGGGCACAGATATGCGCTTCTGTGGACGTGAAAGAGACTTCAGGAAGGTATGTTGCCTCCCTGGTGCCAAGGTCAAGGATGTCTCTGAACGGACGGAGGGCACTCTGAAGGTGGAACTGTGAACAGCCAGAGGTTGTGGTACACATCGGTACCAACGACATAGGCAGGAAGAGTAATCAGGTTCTGCAAGGGGAGTTCAGGGAGTTAGCTAGTAAATTCAAAAACAGGGCCTCTAGGGCTGTAATCTCTGGATTACTCCCTGTGCCACGTGCCAGTGAGGCGAGAAATAGGAAGATAGTGCAGCTGAACACGTGGCTGAGCAGCTGGTGTAGAAGGGAGGGTTTCAGATATCTGGACCATTGGGCTCTCTTCAGGGACAGATGGGACCTGTACAAGAAGGACGGGTTGCATCTAAACTGGAAGGGCACTAATATCCTGGCTGCGAGGTTTGCGAGCGTCACTCGGGAGGGTTTAAACTAGTGTGGCAGGGGGGTGAGGGAACCAGAGCAGTAGGACAGCTATTGAAGTAAATGAGGAGGACATAGTAAATAAGGCCAGTAGGACTAAGAGGAAAAGAAGGCAGGGAGATGTTGCTGAGCACAGCGGGCCTGGTGGTCTGAAGTGCGTTTGTTTCAATGCGAGAAGTATAACAGGTAAGGCAGATGAACTTAGAGCTTGGATTAGTACTTGGAAAGATGATGTTGTTGCTATTACAGAGACTTGGTTGAGGAAAGGGCAGGATTGGCAGCTAAATGTTCCAGGCTTTAGAAGATTCAGGCGGGATAGAGGGGGATGTAAAAGGGGTGGGGGAGTTGCATTACTAGTTAAGGAGAATATCACAGTTGTGCTGCGGGAGGACACCTCAGAGAGATCATGCAGCGAGGCAATATGGGTGGAACTCAGGAATAGGAAGGGTGCAGTCACGATGTTAGGGGTTTACTGCAGGCCTCCCAACAGTCAGCGGGAGGGAGAGGAATAGATATGTAGACAGATTTTGGAAAGATGTAAAGGTAACAGGGCTCTGGTGGTGGGTGATTTTAACTTCCCCACTATTGACTGGGACTCACTTAGTGCTAGGGACTTGGATGGGGCAGAATTTGTGAGGAGCATCCAGGAGGGCTTCTTGAAACAGTATGTAGATAATCCAACCAGGGATGGGGCCATTCTGGACCTGGTATTGGTGAATGAGCCCGGACAGGTCGAAGGTTCAGTGGGGGAGCATTTCGGGAGCAGTGACCATAATTCCATAAGTTTTAAGGTACTTGTGGATAAGGATAAGAGTAGTCCTCGGGTGAAGGTGCTAAATTGGGGGAGGGCTAATTATAACAATATTAGGCAGGAACTGAATAATGTAGAATGGGGACGGCTGTTTGAGGGTAAATCAAGATCTGACATGTTCGAGTCTTTCAAAGGTCAGCTGATTAGAATCCAGCCCCAGCACGTACCTGTGAGGAAGAAAGACAAGTTTGGCAAGTTTCGGGAGGCTTGGATAACACGGGATATTGTGAGCCTAGTCGAAAAGAAAAAGGAAGCATTTGTAAGAGCTGGAAGGCGAGGAACAGATGAAGCACCTGATGAATATAAAGACACTAGGAAGGAACCTAAGCAAGGAGTTAGGAGGGCTAAAAGGGGTCATGAAAAGTCATTGGCAAGCAGGATTAAAGAAAATCTCAAGGCTTTTTATACATATATAAAGAGCAAGAGGGTAACCAGGCAAAGGGTTGGCCCACTCAAGGACAGAGATGGGAATCTATGCGTGGAGCCAGAGGAAATGGGCGAGGTGCTAAATGAGTACTTTGCATCCGTATACATCAAGGAGAAGGACTTGGTGGATGATGAGCCTAGGGAAGGGAGTGTCGATAGTCTCAGTCATCTCATTATGAAAAAGGAGGAGGTGTTGGGTGTCTTGCAAAGGATTAAGGTAGATAAGTCCCCAGGGCCTGATGGGATCTACCCTAGAATACTGAGGGAGGCAAGGGAAGAAATTGCTGGGGCCTTGACAGAAATCTTTGCATCCTCATTGGCAACAGGGGAGGTCCCAGAGGACTGGAGAATAGCCAATGTTGTTCCTTTGTTTAAGAAGGGTGGTATAGGACGGTGAGCCTTACGTCAGTGGTAGTGAAATTATTAGAGAGGATTCTTTGGGATAGGATTTACTCCCATTTGGAAACAAACGAACTTATTAGCGAGAAACAGCATGGTTTTGTGAAGGGGAGGTCGTGTCTTACTAATTTGATTGAGTTTTTTGAGGAAGTGACGAAGATGTTTGATGAGGGAAGGGCGGTGGATATTGTCTATATGGACTTTAGTAAAGCCTTTGACAAGGTCCCGCATGGCAGACTGGTGCAAAAGGTGAAGTCACAAGGGATCAGAGGTGAGCAGGCAAGATGGATACAGAACTGACTCTGTCACAGAAGACAGTGGTAACAGTGGATGGGTGTTTTTCTGAATGGAGGGATATGACTACTGGTGTTCCACAGGGATCAGTGCTGGGACCTTTGCTGTTTGTAGTATATATAATGATTTGGAGGAAAATGCAGCAGGTCTGATTAATAAGTTTGCGGACGACACAAACGTTGGTGGGGTTGCGGCGAATGATGAGGATTGTCAGAGGATACAGCAGGATATAGATCGGTTGGAGACTTGGGCGGAGAAATGGCAGATGGAGTTTAATCCGAACAAATGTGAGATATTGCACTTTGGAAGGTATAATGCAGGTGGGAGGTATACAGTAAATGGCAGAACCCTTAAGAGTATTGACAGGCAGAGAGATCTGGGCGTACAGGTCCACAGGTTACTGAAAGTGGCAACGCAGGTGGATAAGGTAGTCAAGAAGGCATACGGCATGCTTGCCTTCATCGGTCGGGGCATAGAGTATAAAAATTGGCAAGTCATGTTGCAGCTGTACAGAACCTTATTTAAGCCACACTTAGAATATTGCGTGCAATTCTGGTCGCCACACTACCAGAAGGACGAGGAGGCTTTGGAGAGGGTACAGAGGAGGTTTACCAGGATGTTGCCTGGTCTGGAGGGCATTAGCTATGAGGAGAGGTTGGAAAAACTCGGATTGTTTTCACTGGAACGACGGAGGTGGAGGGGTGACATGATCGAGGTTTACAAGTTATAAGCGGCATGGACAGAGTGGATAGTCAGAAGCTTTTTTCCAGGGTGGAAGAGTCAGTTACTGGGGGACATAGGTTTAAGGTAGGAGGGGCAAAGTTTAGAGGGGATGTGGGAGGCAAGTTTGTTTACACAGAGGGTGCTGAGTGCCTGGAACTTGCTGCCAGGGAGGTGGTGGAAGCAGATACGATAGCGACGTTTACGAGACATATTGACAAACACAGGAATAGGAAGGGAATAGAGGGATATGGGCCCCGGAAGTGCAGAAGGTGTTAGTTTAGGCAGGCATCAAGATCGGCGCAGGCTTGGAGGGCCGAATGGCCTGTTCCTGTGCTGTACTGTTCTTTGTTCTTTGTTCTGAATGCTGCCTTGATGTCAAGGGAAGTCAGTCTCACGACATCTCTGGCGTTCAGCTCTTTCGTCCATGTTTGGACAAAGGCTGTAATGAGGTCAGGAGCTGAATGGCCCTGGTGGAACCCAAACTGAGCATCAGCAGTTTATTACCGAGCAAACGCCACTTGAAAGCACTGTCCATGATCCCTGCCATCTCTTTTCTGATTATCAAAAGTAGACTGATGGGCCAGTAATTGGCCAGGTTGTCCTGCTTTTTCTGTACGGGATGTATCTGGGCAGATTTTCCACGTTGCCAGGTGGATATCAGTATTTTAGCTGCAGAAGAACAGATGGGATGCTGGGAAGCTCAGGAGGCGGCTGAGCTGAATCAGTCACTCGACACCTTTGGCGGGAGGCGGATGTAAATGCTTCAACCTTGTCTTTTTCACTGATGTGCTGGGCTCCCCCATCACTGAGGATGGCGATAGTTGTGGACCCTCCTCCGTCAGTTATTTGTTTAGTTGTTCACCGCCAATCACGACTGGATGTGACAAGTCTGCAAAGATCTTCAGTTTTATTGGAGCTGCAGTCATCCGGCCAAGTTAGTGGGGAAAGCATGAAGAATGACGTTTAACTGTTTAAAACGAGAATACGAAATGTGTCATGCAATGGGGAGCGGGGGGGGGGGGGGTGGGGGGGGGCGCGGAGGAGGGGTTTTCTCTAAACGGTTGGAAACAAATGGAGTTAATCGACCAAAGGACTTACCAGATTTCGCTACAATTTAGTTTATCTCGCGTGTTATGGGCAGAAGACCTTGCCTGATTCAATTGGCTGAATTCTTCAAGCCTTGTGATTACTGAGACTTGGTTGAGGGAAGGGCATGATTGGCAACTAAATATCCCAGTATATCGATGCTTCCAGCGGGATAAAGAGGGAGGTAAAAGGGGTGGAGGAGTTGCAGTACTGGTCAAAGAGGATATCACAGCTGTGCTGAAGGAGGGCACAATGGAGGACTCGAGCAGTGAGGTAATATGGGCAGAACTCAGAAATAGGAAGGGTGCGGTAACAATGTTGGGGCTGTACTACAGGAACCAAACAGCGAGCGTGAGATAGAGGTACAAATATAGAAACAGATCATGGAAAGATGCAAAAGCAAAAGGGTGGTGGTGAAAGGAGATTTTAATTTTCCCAACATTGACTGGGATTCACTCAGTGTTAGAGGTCCAGATGGAGCAGAATTTGTAAGGAGCATCCAGGAGGGTTTTCTCGAGCAGTATGTAAATAGTCCAACTCGAGAAGGGGCCATACTGGACCTGGTGTTGGGCAATGAGCCCGGCCAGGTGTTTGAAGTTTCAGTAGGGGACAACTTTGGGAATAGTGATCACAATTCCATAAGTTTTGGAATACTCATGGACAAAGACGAGAGTGGTCCCAAAGGAAGAGTGCTAAATTGGGGGAAGGCCAACTATACCAAAATTCGGCAGGAGCTGGGGAATGTAGATTGGGATCAGCTGTTTGAAGGTAAATCCACATTTGATATGTGGGAGGCTTTTAAAGAGAGGTTGATTAGCGTGCAGGAGAGACATGTTCCTGTGAAAATGAGGGCTAGAAATGGCAAGATTAGGGAACCATGGATGACTGGTAAAATTGTGAGGCTTGCTAAGGGGAAAAAGGAAGCAAACATAAGGTCCAGGAGGCTGAAGAAAGACGAAGCTTTGAAAGACTATCGGGAATGTAGGACCAATCTGAAACGAGGAATTAAGAGGGCTAAAAGGGGTCATGAAATATCTTTAGCAAACAGGGTTAAGGAAAATCACAAAGCCTTTTATTCAGATATAAGGAGCAAGAGGGTAACGAGAGAAAGGATTGGCCCACTCAACGACAAAGGAGGAAAGTTATGCGTGGAGTCAGAGAAAATGGGTGAGATTCTAAACGAGTACTTTGCATCGGTATTCACCGAGGAGAGGGAGATGACGGATGTTAAGGTTTGGGACAGATGTTTGATTACTCTGGGTCAAGTCGGCATAAGGAGGGAGGAAGTGTTGGGTATTCTAAAAGGCATTAAGGTGGACAAGTCCCCAGGTCCGGATGGGATCTATCCCAGGTTACTGAGGGAAGCGAGAGAGGAAATAGCTGGGGCCTTAACAGATATCTTTGCAGCGTCCTTGAACACGGGTGAGGTCCCGGAGGACTGGAGAATTGCTAATGTTGTCTCCTTGTTTATGAAGGGTAGCAGGGAAAATCCAGGTAATAATCGACTGGTGAGCCTGACGTCAGTGGTGGGGAAGCTGCTGGAGAAGATACTGAGGGATAGTATCTATTCCCATTTGGAAGAAAATGGGCTTATCAGTGATAGGCAACATGGTTTTGTGCAGGGAAGGTCATGTCTTACCAACTTAATAGAATTTTTTGAGTAAGTGACAAAGTTGATTGATGAGGGAAGGGCTGTAGATGTCATATACATGGACCTCAGTAAGGCGTTTGATAAGGTTCCCTATGGTAGGCTGATGGAGAAAGTGAAGGCGCATGGGATCCAGGGTGTACTAGCTAGATGGATAAAGAACTGGCTGGGCAACAGGAGACAGTGAGTAGCAGTGGAAGGGAGTTTCTCAAAATGGAGACGAGTGACCATTGGTGTTCCACAGGGATCAGTGCTGGGACCACTGTTGTTTGTGATACACATCAATTATTTGGAGGAAAGTATAGGTGGTCTGATTAGCACGTTTGCAGACGACACGAAGATTGGTGGAGTAGCAGATCGTGAAGGGGACTGTCAGAGAATACAGCAGAATATAGATAGATTGGAGAGTTGGGCAGAGAAATGGCAGATGGAGTTCAATCAGGGCAAATGCGAGGTCATGCATTTTGGAAGATCCAATTCAAGAGTGAACTATACAGTAAATGGAAAAGTCCTGGGGAAAATTGATGTACAGAGAGATTTGGGTGTTCAGGTACATTGTTCCCTGAAGGTGGCAACGCAGGTCAATAGAGTGGTCAAGAAGGCATACGGCATGCTTTCCTTCATCGGACGGGGTATTGAGTACAAGAGTTGGCAGGTCATGTTACAGTTGTATAAGACTTTGGGTCGGCCACATTTGGAATACTGCTTGCATTTCTGGTCGCCACATTATCAAAAGGATGTAGCTGCTTTGGAGAGGGTGCAGAGGAGGTTCACCAGGATGTTGCCTGGTATGGAGGGCGCTAGCTATGAAGAGAGGTTGAGCAGATTAGGATTATTTTCATTAGAAAGACGGAGGTTGAGGGGGGACCTGATTGAGGTGTACAAAATCATGAGAGGTATAGACAGGGTGGATAGCAAGAAGCTTTTTCCCAGAGTGGGGGATTCAATTACACGGGGTCACGAGTTCAAAGTGAGAGGGGAAAAGTTTAGGGGGGATATGCGTGGAAAGTTCTTCCCGCAGAGGGTGGTGGGTGCCTGGAACGCGTTGCCAGCGGAGGTGGTGGACGCGGGCACGATAGCGTCTTTACAGATGTATCTAGACAGATACATGAATGGGCATGAAGCAAAGAGATACAGACCCTTAGAAAATAGGCGACATGTTTAGATAGAGGATCTTGATCGGCGCAGGCTTGGTGGGCCGAAGGGCCTGTTCCTGTGCTGTAATTTTCTTTGTTCTTTGTTCTTTTGGAGATTGCCTGGGAGGCAGGAGGGCTGGCAATATGGGTAGGGAAAGCATCGGCCTGCGAGCTCATCCGTTGGTTGTTGAATATTTTAGCTCTGTTTATCGCATGCTGCTTATGCTGTTTGACATGCAAGTAGTCCTGCGTTGTACCTTCACCAGGTTGACACCTCATTTTGAGTGATGCCTGTTGCTGCTCCTGGCATGCCCTCCTGCACTCTTCATTGAACCAGGATTGATCCCCCGGATTGATGGTAATGATAGAGTGGGGGATATGCCGGGCCATGAATTTACACATTGTTTTTGACCACAATTCTGCTGTTGCTGATGGCCCAGATAGCCTCATGAATTCCCAGTCCTGAGTTGCAAATCTGTTCGAAATCTGTCCCATTTACTATGGAGATAGTGCCACACAACACGATAGAGGGTATCCTCAATGTGAAGGCGAGAATTCGTCTCCACAAGGACTGTGCGATGGTCACTCCTACCAATACTGTCATGGAAAGATGCATCTGAAACAGATAGATTGATGAGGATAAGGTCAAGTAGGTTTTTCCCTCTTGTTGGTTCTCCCCCCACCTGCCACAGACCCAGTCTAATAGCTGTGTCCTTTGGGACTCAGCCAGTAGTAGTGCTGCGGATGCACACTTGGTGATGGACATTGAAATCTCCCACCCACAGTACATTTGTTGCCTTGCTACCCTCAGTGCTTCTTCCAATTGGTGTTCATTATGGAGAAGCACTGATTCATCAGCTGAGGGGTTGGGAATGGTGTGGGAGATGGTAGCTACTAATTAGCAGGCAACTTCCTTGCCCATGTTTTTCTGAAGCCATGAGACTTCATGGGGTACTGAGACAATGTTGAGAACTCCCAAGCTTACTTCTTCCTTACTGTATACCAGTATGTCACCATCTCTGCTGAGCCTATTCTTTAGGTTTTTTTTTTAGTTTTAGAGATACAGCACTGAAACAGGCCCTTCGGCCAACCGTGTCTGTGCTGACCATCAACCACCCATTTATACTAAACCTACACTAATTCCATATTCCTACCACATCCCCACCTGTTCCTATATTTCCCTACCTATACTAGGGGCAATTTATAATGGCCAATTTACCTATCAACCTGCAAGTCTTTGGCATGTGGGAGGAAACCGGAGCACCCGGAGGAAACCCACGCAGACACAGGGAGAACTTGCAAACTCCACACAGGCAGTACCCAGAATTGAACCTGGGTCGCTGGAGCTGTGAGGCTGCGGTGCTAACCACTGCGCCACTGTGCCTCCCAAGGACAGGACATACCCAGGGATGGTGATGGTGGTGTCTGGGACATTGCCTGAAATGTATGTATGAATTGGTAAGTATGACTATTTCTGGATGTTGCGTGATTAATCTGTGGGACAGCTCTTCTAATTTTGGCACAAGCCCCCAGATGTTAGTGCAGAGTACATTGCAGGTTCGACATCGCTGTCTTTCTAATGCGTAGGTCAGTTTTGTGTGGTTCGTTTGGATTCTTTCCTTTCCTTATACTTCATAGTGGTTTTATATAGCAGAGTGGATTGCTAGGCCATTTCAGAGAGCTTTCTATGTGTTACCAACATTGCTGTGGTCTGGAGTTTCATGTAGGCCAGACTGGGTAAGGACAACAGATTTCCTTTCCTGAAGGACATGAGTGAATCAGAGGTTTTTACAACATTCAACAATGGTTTCATGGTCGCCATTAGATTAGCTTTTAATTCCAGATATATAAAATAACAGAGATGTCAGGGAATAAAAGGGGAAGGGAATGCTGGTGGTCGTAGGAGAAAACAAAGCATTAGTCCAGAGTGTGTTAATGGCAGATCAATGAAAAGCTCGGCGCAAAACCAAAAGCACCAGAACAGGCACATGCTTAAAATATAAAATAAAATAAAATTAATTGAATTTTTTTTTTCAAAAAAACATGAAAATTAATGTCAGTCCAGGACTGAAATTGTTGAAGTTAATGATGAGCCCAGATGACTATAGAATGCCTCATCCGAAGACGAGGTGCTTTCTTCGAGTTTGTATTGAGCTTCACTGCAACACTGCAGGAGGCCAAGGACAAAAATCTGGGCGTGACAGCAGGGGGCTGAATTAAGATAGCAAGTAATCGGAAGATAGGAAGATCAACAAATACAGTATTGTCAAAAGGGCTTTGTTTCTTATTGTATTGAAAGCTAAGAACTCGGTGAGCTTTAAAAAAATGAGAAAAAAAGGATTATCCATGAACAGTGAATGCTGAATCTTGGTGCTTGAACAGAGTGCAGACTGCAAGACACCTGTTTCCAAGCAGCTCAACAGGGAAATGATTGGAGGGTTTATGTCTACCACATGAGTTATTGTTAGGGTTTTACTTTCACTTTGCACTGTGAGAGATCAGTGAGCTAAGCAGCATTGCAGTCAGCTGGCTTGTACCTGAGTTTGCAGATATATATTTTTAAAAATGCATTACAGTAAAACAGGGTTCATAAACTATTAGCTGGGTTTGGATATTTACCAAGGATCAAACAGCAATAATGAGATGCTATTGAATTGAAAGGCAGTTACAGAGTCAAAGAGTTATACAGTATAGAAACAGGCCCTTCGGCCCATTCTGTCCGTGTCGGCCAACAAGCACCTAACAATTCTAATGCCATTTTCCAGCACTTGGCCCGTAGCCTTGTATGCTATGGCGTTTCAAATTCTTTTCTAAATACTTCTTAAATTTTGTAAGGGTTCCTGCCCCTACCACCTCTTCAGGCTGTTCTTTCCAGATTCCAACCACCCTCTGGGTGAAAAATGTTTCCCTCAAATCTCCTGTAAACCTCCTGTACCTTCCTTAAATCTATGCCCCCTGGTTATTGACTCCTCCACTAAAGGAAAAAGATTCGTCCTGTCAAACACATCAATGCCCCTCACAATCTTTTAACCCTCAATCATATCTCCCATCAGCCTTCTCTGATCCAATGAAACAACCCCTAGCCTTTTCAGTCTCTCTGTTTAACCTCTCTTTACAGAATTAATAGTTTAGTTTAGTTTAGAGATACAGCACTGAAACAGGCCCTTCAGCCCACCAAGTCTGTGCCGACCATCACCCACCCATTTATACTAATCCTACACTAATTCCATATTCCTACCACATCCCCACCTGTCTGTATATTTCCCGACCACCTACCTATACTAGGGGAAATTGCGAATGGCCAATATACCTATCGACCCAGAATTAAACCCGGGTTGCTGGAGCTGTGAGGCTGCGGTGTTAACTACTGCGCCACTGTGCCGCCCTAATAGTTGGACATAGAGTCTCACCATGAAAACTAACATCAGCAAGTAAGAGATTTTACAACCCAGAACTGCCATACATATCCTAATTTCTAAAGATAGTATATGGTCGTTTTAATATACAGGTTGAAGCTCGCAGATCATAATCTTCCAAACTCTTCTTCTCAGACGTCGATCCATTCTCTGCCTCCCTGTAGAGCGGTTGATACATGTCTGCCACCGAGTTGATGCTCGCACTGACGTTTGGGAAGAATAACATTGAAATCAAACGTTGATTCATAACAAAGACATTCAATTGGGCCCCATGAAAAGCGACATTTATTGCAGTCACTAAACAAACAGGTTCAGCGAAAGATTTTCATCCAAACACTATGTAATGTTTTGATGAAAATATTTCGCTGAACCTGTTTATATGTATATCTACTGCTCAGTAGTGTGCAGTTCATCGGTTGTATTCAAACAGTAATATTTCCCGCTACTTGTGAATTCGAATGTCAATATTTTCAGTTATAGAGATGGTGAATGCTGAAGACTGCAAGGCATAATATGATACATTAATATCTCCTCCATTGGTGAATGCTGGTTTATACCTCAGTTGTGGAATTCTGCACAGTGAACTGGCTACACTTACACAGTGATATCCTTATCCTCTGTTGAATACTGGACAGTAAATTGTTTATACCTATGCCATATTGCCTACATGCACTGGTGGATTATCCTCCATAAACTGTGTCAATTACTCCAACTGATGCAATATGTGTTTTCTCACCTGGGGACCGTACACCCATTCAGGATTTCTAAACTGATTAAAGATCAGAGAAGACAAGAAATGCATACAGCATCCAGAGAGTGGAGCATAAACCAGCTAGTGGCCCACTAACCATAAACTTATAGTGCCCATAAATTGATCTCCTTACACATAAACTCAATGAGTTCATACAAACTGGACAAGCCATAAATTGAACCTATATAGTAGATGACCTGCGAATCATCTAGTGAACACCTCTCCAAAGATGACACATCGACAACGAAGTATGTAACTGTCCAATTAGATCTGAATTGCGATTGGCTCTCTTCTCTTCTATTAGACCTGGATGCGTATCTCTTTCAGGAAGCTTCTCAAGTTTTGCATGCCTCATCACTTCCATCTGGAACAAACTGTATAACCTGCCCAATGTTTTCAATTCGTTCATCCTTATTTTCTGTTTTTGCTGGTTAGGCCCTTCAGAAGATGGCGAGCCCTACCAGCAACACCAATATGTGCTCTCACGCCATCAGTGTTCAGCAGGCACCAGCTCAGAGATTAGCATCCCGCATGGGAATGATATTGAGTCAGAAGCATCTGCTCAGTGTAAAGTTCACTTCACAGTTGAACAGTGCTGAGAGGGGTGGAAGGTAGAGCAGAGGACAGATGTTACTGGAAGGTAAGGCTGGGCCCAAGCATTACTGAAGAGGGCAGGGTAAAAAGTTAATTCGCCCAGTCTTTAACGGAGGGATATTGCAGTTACACCAGTTGATGATGGATGCATGGGCAACCAGCCTAGGAGTCTTAGAGTCAGAGAGTTATTCAGCCCACAAACAGGCCCTTCGGCCCATCCTGTCTGTGTGGCCATCAGCCAACTAATTATTCTAATCCCATGTTCCAGCACTTGGTCCGAAGCCTTGTATGCTAAGACGTTTCAAGTGCTCATCTAAACACTTGTTAAATTTTGTGACCATTCTTGCCTCTACCACTCCTTCAGGCAGTGTGGTCCACATTCCAACCAATCTCTGGGTGAAAGAAAATCCTCAGATTCCCTCTAAATCTCCTTCCCCTTACCTTAAATCTATGCCCCCTGGTTATTGACCCCTCCGCTAAGGGAAACTGTCTCTTCCTATCTAACCTATCAATGCCCCTCATAATTTTATATACCTCAATCATGCCCCCCAAAGCCTTCTCTGCTCTAATGAAAAAAACCCTTGCCTTTTCAGTCTCTCCTTATAGCGGAAATGCTCCAGCCCAGGCAACATCCTGGTGAATCTCCTCTGCACCTTCTCCAGTGCAATCACATCCTTCCTACAGTGTGGTCCCCAGAACTGTACACAGTACTCCAGCTGTGGCCTAACGAGCGTTTTACACTGCTCTAGCATAACCTCCCTGCTCTTATATTCAATGCCTCGGCTAATAAAGGGAAGTATCACATATGCCTTCCTAACCACCTTATCTACCTCTGCTACTGCCTTCACTGATCTATGGACAAGCACACCAAGGGCCCTCTGACCTTCTGTACTTCCTAGGGGCCTACCATCCGTTGTATATTCCCTTGCCTTGTTAGTCCTCCCAAGATGCATCACCTCACACTTCTCAGGATTAAATTCCATTTTCCACTGCTCCACCCATATTTCCAGCCCTTTTATATCATACTGTAATCTAAAGCTTTCCTCTTCACTATTTACAACACCATCAATTTTCATGTCAGCCGCGAAGTTACTTATCACACCGCGTATATTCACATCTAAATTATTAATGTCCGCTACAAACAGCAAGGGTCCGAGCACTGATCCATGTGATACACCACTGCGAACAGGCTTCCACTCGCAAAAACAATCCTCGACAATTACCCTCTGCCTCCTGCAACTAAGCCAATTTTGGATCCAATTTGCCAAATTGCCCTGGATCCCATGGGCTCTTACTATCTGAACCAATCTCCCATGTGGGACCTCATCAAAAGCTTTATTGATGTCCATGTAGACTACATCAACTGCTTTACCCTCATCTACACATCGAGTCACCTCCCCTAAAAATGCAATCAAGTTAGTTAGACACGATATTCCACTGACAATGCCGTGCTGACTACCCCTGATTAATCCCTGCCCCTCCAAGTGGAGATTAGTCCTGCCCCTCAGAAATTTTCTAATAGTTTCTCAACCACTGATGCTAGACTCAGTGGCCTGTAATTACCTGGTCTATCCCTGCTACCCTTCTTGAATAATGCTACCAAATTCGCTGTCCTCCAGTCCTCTGGCACCTCTCCCGTGGCCAGAGAGGATTTGAAAGGAGGTGCTGCTTTATGGCTAAGGTTATGAAGGCGTCCATACGTGTATTTCCAGTGCAAGGAATGAGTTTACTGTGGTCCACTATCGAGCATGCATATATTTAATATATACTTATTATACTTAACGAATACTTTGCATAAGTGTTCACTCAGGTAGTGTAATGTGACAAAATATCTCTCGAAGCAGAACGAGTAAAGGCAATGGATAGGATAACATTGAGAGGAAGAGTTAAGCTTAGGGTTGATAAGACACCTGGTCTGGACGGCTAGTTTCCCACGCTGCGAAAGGAAATGAGAATACAGATAATGGAACAGCTTGTCATAAGCTTCCAATATTCCCTGCATATGGAGGAGGAGGGAGGCGCCAGAGGATTGAAGCGTGGCAAATGTGACACCCTTATTCAAGGAATTGTGTTTGGGCAGTCCTAGCAACTACAGGCCAATTAGTTGAACAGCAGTGGTGAGTAAGGTTTCAGAAATAATAATCTAGGGCAAAGAATCAACACACACTTGGAGAGCTTCGAATTAATTACGGATTGCCCACACCGATGTGAAGAAGGCAGATTTTGCTTGACTAATCTGAGCATATTGCTTTGATGAAATAACAGAGAAGGTTGATGAAGGGAATGTGGTGTATGTTGTTCATACGATTATGAAGCAAGTTTGATAAGGTACCACATAAAGGTTGGTGAACAAAATTATAGTTCACGGAATGGGAGATTCAGTATCCAATTAGATCAAACATTGACTTAAGTATATGGTTGCTTTTCACACTGGAGGATGGTTGTTAGCGGTGTTCCCCATGGGTCAGTGCGGGGACCACTGTTTTCTTAAAAGCAAAATACTGCAGATGCTGGAAATCTGAAATGGGAGCAAGAAATTCTGGAAATACTTAGCAGATTTGGCAGCATCTGTGGAGAGAGAAGCAGAGTTAACGTTTCAGGTCACTGACCTTTCATCAGAACCCGTCACTGACCTGGCCTGGCCGTCACAGCAATGCCATGAATGAGTTGGTGTACTGCCTTCCTGTGGCCTTCTTGGAGGTCCAAGAAAGACAGGCCCTTTTTGGAGTTGTTAACGAGTCAGATGGAAAGTTAGTACAGAAAAGACACAACGTCGCTCTTCATTGAGTTGTTTGACCCAAATTATTCTGATGAGAAGATGTGTTACATTGGGAGAGATGGAACTTTACCTGTTTCCAAAAAGATTTTCAAATTTGAACAGATTTCCCACACCGACAAGCTATTTAGAACTTAGAACTTAGAAAATAGGATCCGGAGTAGACCATTCGGCCCTTAGAGCCTACTCCGCCATTCATTACGAACGGGTTTGATCATCCAAACTCAGTAACATGTTCCCGCTTTCTCCCCGTATCCCTCGATCCATTGGCCCTAAGAACTGCATCTATCTCTTTCTTGAATATATTTGATGATTTGGCCTCAACTGCTTTCTTTGGTAGAGAATTCCACAGGTTCCCCACGCACTGATTGAAGAAATCCCTCCTCATCTCAGTTCTAAACGGCTTACCCCTTATCCTTAGACTGTGACCCCTGGTCCTAGACTCCCCCGACATCGGGAGCATCCTTCCTACATCTAGTCTGTCCAGTCCTGTTATAATTTTGTAGGTTTATATGACATCCCCCCTCATTCTTCGAAACTCTAGTGAATACAAACCTAATCGACCCAATCGCTTCTGAAACGTCGGTCCTGCTATCCCAGGAATCAGTCTGGTAAACCTTCACTGAAATCCCTCTATAGCAAGAACATCCTTCTTCGGATAACGAGACCAAAACTGCACACAATATTCCTGGTATTGCCTCACCACAAGACATCCTTGCTCCTGTACACGAATCCTCCCGCTATGAAGGCCAACATGCCATTTGATTTTTTAAAAGCCTGTTGCATCTGCATGCTTACTTTCAGTGACTGGTGTACAAGGACGCCCAGGTCTCGCTGCGCCTCCCCTTTTCCAAATCTATTGCTGTTCAGATAATAATCTGCCTTTCTGTTTTTTGACCACCAAAGTAGGTAACCTCACATTTACCCACATTGTACAGCATCTACCATGTATTTGCCCACTTACTCAAGCTGTCCAAGTCACACTGTCACACCTCACAGCTTTCACTCGCATCCAGCTTTGTGTTGTCTGCACACTTGGATATATTACATTTAATTCCCTCATCTATATCATTAATACATATTGTGAAAGCTGGAGTCCGAGCACTGATCCCTGTGGTACCCCACTAGTCACTGCCTGCCACTTGCGAAAAGATACGTTTATTCCTACTCTTTGTTCCCTGTCTGCGAACTAGCTCTCAATCCATGTCAATACCTTACCCTCAATCTTATGAGCTTTAATTTTGCACGTTAATCTCTTATGTGGGACCATATCGAAAGCCTTCTGAAAGTCCAAATACGACTCATCCACTGGTTCTCCCTTATCTAGTCTACATCGTCAAAAAATTCCAATAGATTTGTCAAGCATGAATTCCCTTTCGTAGATCCATGTTGAATTTGTCCAATCCTGCTATTGTTTTCCAAGTGCTTTGCTATTACATCTTTTACAATGGACGCTAGCATTTTCCCCACTAGTGGCGTCAGGTTGACTGTTCTATTATTCCTTGTTTTCTCTCTACCTCTTTTTTTTAAATAGTGGGGTTACATTAGCTACCGTCCAATCCATTGGAACTGTTCCAGGGTTTATAGAATTTTGAAAAATGACCATCCATGCATCTATTCATGTGCTCTCAGTGCTGTGGAGCTGTGTTGTGATAAAATGTACCTCATTGCTGCCTCTTTGTGTACTGTATTTCGAGCAGAGTGATAGTGCTGTGAGTGACTTGTGCTGTAAAGATGTATCTCGGAATTTCACTGCTTCTTTAAATATTTGATCCTGACGATTCTATCGTGAGATTCATCAACACCCCACTCCCAACTACCCCACCCCCACCCATAAATCCCAACCCCACTATATATATATTTTTTAAAATGTTCTCTTGCCTTCGCACCAACACCCGAAAAGGAAGCCCATGGACGACTTTGAGTTGATCAACAGGGAGCAACGAGCCAGTAATGCTGTGATTAAATTGACCGTTTCAGACACTTGCTCGAGTGCCTTTATAGATTGATGTGACTGTGACAGGTTTACATCCCAAACCTTTGTTTACAAGTCCTCTTTGTGTAGGAGTGTCTGAATGTCACTTTTAAGAAGAATCCTCCTTTTTGATTGTTCTTTACTGACCATGTTGTATATTGCGGGGAACACTCAGATCCAAAATCACATTCCACAACTAACGTAGAAAGTACTCAGTAATTTCCATACCAAAAAGATGAAAACAAAAGAAACTAAAATCAGATGAAATAATTCTTGGTCAGTTAAAAGTTGCAACTAAAAGTTTACCTCTCAGTTAAGACAACTCTAAATATTAAAAACATTACGTTCTAACGGAAATTTCAAGTAGTCCGAATTGTTTCCAGGACAAGCCTGGTAATGGATGAACACATGCAGTCAGAGGCTTCTGTTGTGGAAGCCCATTTCGTTCCAATACTAAACTATATTGTCCAAGAACTGATTTTTTTCAGGAAGTCTCAGAAGTTCACTGGATTTGAACATGTAAGTTGCTGGCTCTTGGGCAGATACCAATGAAGTAATCGATCTGGGTGTTTGACCCATTTTTAATACAATGTCAGTTGATGAGTAGCTTGCTGAGTATTGCCATTTCAAGAGGTGTGATACTCTGGTCTCTGAGACCTAGAAACAGGCAAATATCTATCTCACTTCTTCCCTCTATCTCTAGCTTTTGTAGAAACTTTTTTTTAATCCAGTCACCATTAAGGAGCCAGGCCACAATGGTTTTGATCATTTTGTAACCAATTCTTCTGCCGCTTAGAATCTGCATTTACGAAATTTATGGCTAGTTTGCTTGACGTTCCCTCCAATGAAAGTGCCATTGTTCTATAAATGAGAAGGGAACAAGGGGTGAGAGCGAACTTTCAAGAATGTACAGATAATAGTACCTCATTCATTAAAAACTAACGCTGTGAATAATCGTTAACGACACATCAGATTTATCGAATATGATTATTTATTTCACATTCATTAATCACCGTGATATTATTGGCTCAGAGCAAAAAGACGAAATAACCTATTTCACACTCTGAAGATTTTCAAATAATGTTCTAGAGTGGCTGATTATAAAGCAGGATGCTGGGCTCCCGGAGTTGCTATGGATATTAAACTATATATGTACACATTTAAGTTTCGAGCAACTCTCAGTCTGATGATCGGGTTTCCTAGCAACTGCATAACCATTTACGAACATACAAACATAAAAATTAGGAACAGGAGGAGGTCATTCGTCCCTTTGAGCCTGCTACATGATTCAATAAGTTTTGCGCTGAATGGATTACTCCACATTCCCGCCGACACCGATAACCTTCCACCGCCTTGCTTAACAAGAATCTATCGACCTCTGCCTTAAAAATATTCAAAGAATCTGCTTCCACTGCCTTTTCAGGAAGAGAATTCTAAAGACTCACAGCACTCTGAGAGAAACAATTCCTCTACATCTCTGTCCTAAATAGGCGACGTCTTATTTTTTAAACAGTGGCCCCTAGTTCTGGATTCTCCCACAAGGGGAAATATTTTTTTCCACATCCACCCAGTCAAGACCCCTCAGGGTATTATATGTTTCAATCAGGTCGCGTCTTACTCTTCTAAATTCCAGAGGATACAAGCCTAGGCTGCCAATCTTTCCTCATAAGACAGCCCGCCCATCCCAGGCATTAGTCTAGTCACCTTCTCCGTACTGCCTCCAACAAATGTACATCCTTCCTTAAATAAGGAGACCAGTATAGACAGTTGTCCAGATGTGGTCTCACCAATGCTGTGTATAACTGAAACATAATATCTCTACTTTTCTATTCAATTCCCCTCGTGATAAACGATAACACTCTATTAGAATTAGAATTAGAATTAGAACATTACAGCGCAGTACAGGCCCTTCGGCCCTCGATGTTGCGCTGATCATCTGACCTACACTATTCCATTTCCATCCATATTTAGCTTTACTAATTACGTGCTTTAATGCATGCTAACCTTTTACGATCCATTCATTAGGACACCCAGATCCCTCTGCATCTCAGAGCTCTGCAATCTCTCACAATTTAGAAAATATGTTTTTTTATTCTTCCTGCCAAGTGGACAATTTCACACTTTCCCACGTTTTACTCCATTTGGCAGGTCTTTGCCCACTTATTGAACTGTATCCCTCTGGAGCCGCTTTTGTCCCCTTCACGAGTTTCTTTCCTAAGTATCGTTGTGTTAGAAGAAAATTTAGCAACCATACCTTTGGTACCTTCATCTAAATCATTTGTATAAATTGTAAAACTTTGAGGCCCCAGCACAGAACGCTGGGGCACACCACGCGTTACATCTTGCCAAACAAATAAATGACCCATTTATGCCTACTCTCTGTTTCCTGTTAGCTAACCAATCTTCTATCCATGCCAAAATGTTATCCCCTACACCATGAGCTTTTATTTTCTGCAGTAGCCTTTGATGTGGCACATTATTAAATGCCTTCTGGAAATCTAAGTACAATAACTCCACCGGTTTCTGTTTATCCGCAACTCGTGCAACTCCCTCAAAGATCTTCAATAAACTGGTTAAACATGATTTCCCTTTCACAACACCATGTTGACTCTGCCTGATTACCTTGATTTTTTGTCTAAATGTCATACTGCAATGTATTTCATAATAGCTTCTTACATTTCCCCTAAGGTAGATGTTAAGCTAACTGGCCTGTAGTTTCTTGCTTTCTGTCTCCCTCCCTTTTTGAATAAATGATTTATATTCACGATTTTCCAATCTACCAGAACCTTCCCCACATCTAGGGAATTTTGGGAAATCAAAACTAACGCATCAACTATCTCACTAGCTACTTCTTTTATCACCCTCGGATGAAGTCTATCATGACCAGAGGACTTGTCAGCAAGCAGCTCCAACAATTTGGTCAGTACCACTTCTCTGTTGAGTGTAATTGTCTTGTCTTCCTCCCTTCCATTTCCTGATTTACAGCTAATATGGAGATGTTATTTGTATCCTCAATAGTGAAGACTGATGCAAAATACTTGTTTAATTCATCTGCCATCTCCTTATTTTAATTATTAACTCCTCAGGCTCACTTTTTATCGGACCAACACTGACGTTGTTAGCTTTTTTAAAAATATCGCTAGAAACTCTTAATATTAATGTTTATATTCGTAGCTACCTTTCTCTTGTACTCTAATTTTATCTTCCTTATCAATCTTGTAGTCATTTTTTAATAAACAGCGCTGACAAACCGAAAGGAAGAAAATTTAGAAGGATCCTTAATATATAACTTTCAAAACGTATCCTGCTGAAATGTTTAAGGAAATCTGCTTTCTCTGAACTTGAGTATGGTACAGGTTATATTTTTGCCATGGACAATCTGTTTTGGGGTTTGTACATTGGTGTCTGTGGTCAATGTATTTTACCCATTCTTTTATTATCAGAAGAAAAAATGAAATAAAAAACAACATTCTATGTATTTAAAAGTCGATAAGGAGTTTCGATATGACATTCCTTTGTATATCCCAACGAACACCAAGCCAAATGCATTTCTGATATTTTTTGGGCATCATGATTGTATTTCTTATGTCAAAATGCTGAATGATATTAATCCCGATGAGAAGTCGCATCAAGGGATTTGGGATAATCCAGAGTGAACATTGTTCCAACATCTTTTGGCTACAATGCCGTTATAAATACATCAGCGTTATCTTGTGAGTTATACCCAAGATATTGTAGAAACTATCCCCTCAGCACTCCCTGTGTCTTTCTGATCGGAGCTGGGTAATCAGTACACCGTATATTTTCCACTCGCCTTTAGGTCCAGGATAGAAGGATATGTTAATAGTGTAAAATGAAGAGTAGAGGAGGATAGCAAAATAGAAACATAGAAAATAGGAGCAGGAGTAGGCCATTTGGCCCTTCGAGACTGCTGCACCATTCATTCTGATCATGGCTGATCATCCAACTCAGTAGCCTGTTCCGGCTTTCGGCCCATACCCTTTGATCCCGTTAGACCGCAGAACTGGGAGGCACAGTGGCACAGTGGTTAGCATCGTAACCTCACAACTCCATCGACCTTGGTTCAGTTCTGGGTACTACCTGTGCGGAGTTTGCAAGTTCTCTCTGTGACTGCGTGGTTTCCGTTGGGTGCTCCAGTTTCTTCCCATAGCCAAAGACCTTGCATTTCGATAAGTAAGTTGGCCTTTACAAATTTCCCCTAGTCTAGGTAGGTGGTAAGAGAATGGTGTGGATGTTGTAGGGTATATGGGGTTAATGTAGGATTAGTATAGATGGGTGATCGGTGGTCGGCACAGACTCGGTGGGCCGAAGGTAGGTCCTATTTCAGTGCTGTATCAATAATCTAACTCCTTTTGGATAACTGCAGCTTGACAGCAGCGAAGGTGCGAGAGCGAGCTTATAGCTGGGAAATCAATTACAGTGGAAGTTTAAAAGTTAATTCCATTTTGTTTTCGGAGTACCAGGGGACTGCTGGGTAAGTAAAAACTATATATTTGGGTGGTGGCTGTACCCGAGACACTACACGTGTGGTGTCTCCCACCCACCCTCCTGCTCTCACCAAAAACAAAGGACTCTGTTGTGTTGATAAGGTAAGCTTTTCATTTTAGAAGTTCTGTCTGTTGGATTGCTAACCTAACAGGTTTTGACATTTTTTTTGGTTTTCCAGTAGATTTGTTGGGAATTTAGAAAAGGGGGAATGGAAGTTAAGGCAGTTGTATGTTCCTCCTGCAGAATGTGGGAGGTAAGGGTCGCCAAGAGTGTCCCTGCTGACTGCATCTGCGGGAAGTGCACCCAACTCCAGCTCCTCGAGAACCGCGTTAGGGAACTGGAGCTGGAGCTGGATGAACTTCGGATCATTCGGGAGGCGGAGGGGGTTATTGAGAGGAGTTATGGGGAGGTAGTCACACCTCAGGTAAAAGAAGTAGGTAGATGGGTTACCGTCAGGGGAAGGAGAGGGAATCAGCAGGCAGTGCAGGGATCCCCTGTGGCCGTTTCCCTCAACAACAGGTATACCGTTTTGGATATGGTCGCGGGGGACGACTTACCAGGGGTAAGCAATGGGGTACAGGTATCTGGCACAGAGTCTGTCCCTGTTGCTCAGAAGGGAAGGGGGTAGAGGAGCAGTGCATTAGTCATTGGGGACTCCATAGTTAGGGGAACAGATAGGAGGTTCTGTGGGAACGAGAAGGACTCACGGTTGGTATGTTGCCTCCCAGGTGCCAGGGTTCGTGATGTTGCGGATCGTGCTTTTGGGATCCTTAAGGGGGTGGGGGAGCAGCCCCAAGTCGTGGTCCACATAGGCACCAACGACATAGGTAGGAAGAGAGATGGGGATTTAAGGCAGAAATTCAGGGAGCTAGGGTGGAAGCTTAGAGCGAGAACAAACAGAGTTGTTATCTCTGGGTTGTTGCCCGTGCCACGTGATAGCGAAGCGAGGAATAGGGAGAGAGAGGAGTTGAACACGTGGCTGCAGGGATGGTGCAGGAGGGAGGGTTTTGGTTTCCTGGATAATTGGGGCTCTTTCTGGGGTAGGTGGGACCTCTACAAACAGGATGGTCTTCACCTGAACCAGAGGGGTACCAATATCCTGGGGGGGAGATTTGCTTGTGCTCTTCGGGGGGGTTTAAACTAATTCAGCAGGGGAATGGGAACCTAAAATGTAGTGCCAGTGTACAGGATGTTGAGAGTAGTGAGGTCAGGGATAAGGTTACAAGGACGCAAGAGGGCACTGGCAAGCAAGAACCTGTTTTAAAGTGTGTCTACTTCAACGCCAGGAGCATCCGGAATAAGGTGGGTGAGCTTGCAGCATGGGTTGGTACCTGGGATCTCGATGTATTGGCCATTTCAGAGACATGGGTAGAGCAGGGGCAGGAATGGATGTTGCAGGTTCCGGGATTTAGATGTTTCAGTAAGAACAGAGAAGATGGTAGAAGAGGGGGGTGTGTGGCATTGTTAATCAAGGAGAGTATTACAGCGACAGAAAGGACGTTTGAGGACTCGTCTACTGAGGTAGTATGGGCCGAGGTTAGAAACAGGAGAGGAGAGGTCACCCTGTTGGGAGTTTTCTATAGACCTCCGAATAGTTCCAGAGATGTAGAGGAAAGGATAGCGAAGATGATTCTCGACAGGAGCGAGAGTAACAGGGTAGTTGTTATGGGGGACTTTAACTTTCCAAATATTGACTGGAAATAATATAGTTTGAGTACTTTAGATGGGTCAGTTTTTGTCCAGTGTGTGCAGGAGGGTTTTCTGACACAGGGCGGCACAGTGGCGCAGTGGTTAGCACCGCAGCCTCACAGCTCCAGGGACCCAGGTTCGATTCCAGGTACTGCCTGTGTGGAGTTTGCAAGTTCTCCCTGTGTCTGCGTGGGTTTTCTCCGGGTGCTCCGGTTTCCTCCCACAAGCCAAAAGACTTGCAGGTTGATAGGTAAATTGGCCATTATAAATTGTCACTAGTGTAGGTAGGTGGTAGGGAAATATAGGGACAGGTGGGGATGTTTGGTAGGAATATAGGATTAGTATAAATGGGTGGTTGATGTTCGGCACAGACTCGGTGGGCTGAAGGGCCTGTTTCAGTGCTGTATCTCTAATCTAATCTATGTGGACAGGCCAACCAGGGGCGATGCCACATTGGATTTGGTACTGGGTAATGAACCCGGCCAGGTGTTAGATTTAGATGTAGGTGAGCACTTTGGTGATAGTGATCACAATTCGGTAAGGTTTACCTTAGCGATGGGCAGGGACAGGTATATACCGCAGGGCAAGAATGATAACTGGGGGAAAGGAAACTATGATGCGATTAGGCAAGATTTAGGATGCGTAGGATGGGGAAGGAAACTGCAGGGGATGGGCACAATCGAAATGTGGAGATTATTCAAGGAGCAGCTACTGCGTGTCCTTGATACTATGTACCTGTGAGGCAGGGATGAAGTTGTCGAGCGAGGGAACCGTGGTTTACTAAAGAAGGTGAAGCGCTTGTCTAGAGGAAGAAGAAGGCTTATGTTTAAACAGTGTGGTTACATTAGCCACCCTCCAATCTGTTGGAACTGTTCTGGAGTCTATAGAATCTTGGAAGATGATCACCAATGCATCCATTATTTCTAGGGACACTTCTTTAAGTACTCTGGGGTGCATACCATCAGGCCCTGGGGATTTATCGACCTTCAATCCTATCAATTTCCCCAACACCATTTCTCTACTATTACTGATTTATTTAAGTTCCTCGCTCTGACGAAGCTCGCTGTTCCCCAACATTTCTGGTATGATATTTGTGTTCTCCTTTGTGAAGGCAGAACTAAATTATGCATTTAGTTGGTCAGCCATTTCTATATTCCCCATAATAAATTACCTTTTTTTCTGACTGTAAGGCACCTACATCTGTCTTCACCAATCTTTTTCTCTTCACATACCTATATAAACTTTTACAGTCAGTTTTTATGCTCGCTGCAAGATTACTCTCGTACTCGATTTTCCCCTTCTTAATCAATCACTTGGTCCTCCTTTAATGAATTCTAAACTGCTCCAAATCCTCATGTCTGTTGGTTTTCCTGGCAAATTTCTATACTTCTTCCTTGGATCTAATGCTAACTCTTATTTCCCTTGTAAGCCTTGGTTTGGCTACCTTTCCCATTTTACTTTTGCACCAGACAGGGATAAACAAGTGTTGCAGTTCATCTATGTGCTCGTTAAATGTTTGCCATTTACTATCCACCGTCATCCCTTTAAATAACGTTTCCCAATTCGTCATGGCCAACCCGCACCTCGTACCTTCGTAGTTTCCTTTACTAAGTTTCAGGATTCTTGTCTCAGAATCAACAATGTCACTCTCCATCTTGATGAAGAATTCTAGCATATTATGGTTGCTTGCCCCCAAGGGGTCTGGCACCACTAGATTGCCAACTATTACTTTCTCATTGCACAATACCCAGTCTAGGATGGCCTGTTCTCTAGTTGGTTCCTCAACGTATTGGTCCAGAACAAGCATCCCGTATACACTCCAAGAATTCCTCCTCTACGATATTGTGAGTAATTTGATTTGCCCAATCTATATGCAGATTAAATTCACCCATAATTACAGATGATCCTTTATCGCATGCATCTCTAATTTCCTGTGTAATGCCATTCCCAACATCACCACTAAACTTTGCAGGTCTATACACAACCCCCACGAACGTTTTTTATGCTTACTGTTTCTCAGCTCCATCCATACAGCTTCCACATCGTGAGAGCTAATATATTTGTGTGATCAATTCATCCACTTTATTGCGAATGTTCTGCGTGTTAAGGCACAAAGCCTTAAGGCTTTTCTTTTTAATATTATTTGTCCTCTTCCCATTATTTTTCACTGTGGCCCTGTTTGATTCTGGCCCTTGATTTCTCTGCCTATCACTTTCTTATTCACCTTACTGAATGTTGTTCTTGTCTTTGAATCCCCCTCCTCTGACTCCTTGCAAAGGTTCCCATCCTTGTTCCATTTTACTTTAAACGCTCCCCAACCACTCTGGCAAATACACCCCCTAGGATATCAGTCCCAGTCCAGCCCAGGTGCAACCCGCCCAGTTTGTTCTGGTCGCACCTCCCCCAGAATCGGTCCCAAGGCCCCAGGAATCTAAAACCCTCGCACTCACACCAGCTCTTCAGCCATGTATAGATCCAATATATCCTGCTATTTCTACTTTGACTAGCACGTGGCACTAGTAGTAATCCTGTGATCACTATCTTTGAGGTCCTACTTTGCAACTTACTTCCCAGCTCCCGATATTCTGCTTTCAGGACATCATCCATTTTTTTTTTACCTACGTCGTTTGTACCAATGCACACCATGACTACTGGATGTTCACCCTCCCCCTTGAGAATGTCCTGTTAGCGCTGTGAGACATCCTTGACCCTAGCACCAGGGAGGCAACATACCATCCTGAAGTCATTTTTACGGCCACAGAAACGCCTATCTATTCCCCTTACAATTGAATCCCTGTAACTATTGCATTACCACATTTTATACTCCTCTCCTGTTCAGCAGAGCCAAACGTGGTGGAACGAATTGGGCTTTTGCTGCTTTCGCCTGAGAGGCCCTTGCCCCCAACAGTATCCAAAGCAGTATACCTGTTTTGTAGGGGAATAGCCACAGGAGATTCCTGCACTGCTTGCTGCGACCTCTTGCTCTGGCTGGTGGTCACGCATTCCCCTCCTGCTGTGGAGTCTGGGCCTGCGGTGTGACCACCTCTCTGTACGTGCTATCCACGATACTCTCTGCCTCGGGGATGCTCCACAGGTTATGTCTTAGTAGTACTGTTTTTCTTCTTGCTATACATGTTGACATTGATATTTAAGTAGAAGTATAATGTCACAATTTGCCGATGATAAAAAACTTGGAGATGCGCTACAGACAGGATGATACCAATAACTCAACAAGTCATCGATCCTCAAGCAGAATGGCAGATGAAAATTAAAACAAATTGTGAGGTGATACATTCTGGCTAAAGGAATGGAAAGAAGAATTTTAGCCTAAATAGGATAGCCAGAAACTGTGTGCAGGAAAATGTGGACCTGGGATTTTATATGCATAGATTTCTGAAGGTGGCACTCCATATTGAGAGAGTCGTTTCCAAAGATTATAGCATTTTGGGCATGATAAATAGAGGTACTGATTACAAAAGCAGGGATATTGTAAAGCTCTGGTTAGGCCCGAACTGGAGTATTGCATCCAATTCAGGCCACCACACTTTAGGAATTATGTAAGGGTCTTTGAGATGGTACATAAGAGATTTACCAGAATGGTTCGAGGGCTGTGGGAATTTAGCTACAGAATTAGGTTGGAGAAGCTGAGATTGTTCTTCCAAAGGTAAAGCAGATTGAGGGGAGATTCGATAGAAGTGTACAAGATTCTGATAGATTAAATAAAGAGGTAGACAAAGAAAAGCTGCCCCCATTACCTGATTGTACAAGGACGAGGGAAACAAATTTAAGATTTTGGACAAGAGATGCAAGCAGATGTGAGGAAACACTTTTTATGCAGCTAGTGAAAATGACCAGGAACTCGCTACCTATAGGGCTGATGGAAGCGTCGGCAATTCATGATTTATAAATGAAATTGGACGGGTAAGAGAGGGAAATAAAGCCAAAGGACTACGAGGATAGATTGGAGTGAACGGCACTGATTGGATTGCTCTACAGAAAGCCCGCACGGACAAGATAGGCCAAATGGCCTCCAACTGTGCTGGTACGGCATTATGACTCTTTAAGTCTCAAAGACAGAAAAAAGTGACATCTTTATTTTTTTAATGTTGTCATTCCTGTGATTTTCCCTCAGTGGCAATGTCCCTGGAGAAGGAGATGATGAGACACCTTCTTGAACCGTTGCGGTGCATGTTGTGTAGGTACATACACATTATTCTTTGCTAGGGATTTTCAGGTTATTGATCCAGTGACAGTGAAGGAGCTGCAATATAGTTCCATGTTACGATGATGTGTGTATTAAAGGGGAACTTGCATATGATGGTATATCAACGTGTCCGCTTTACTTGTCCTTCAAGCTGATAGAAATTGTGGGTTTGGAAGGTGCTGTTGAAGGAGCCTTGGCGAACGGCTGCTGAATATCTTGTAGATAGTTGACACTGCAGCCACTGTGTGCAGTGATGGAGTGAGTGGCTGCTTAAGGTGGTGGTTGGGGTTCCAATTAAGTGGGCTGCAATGTGCTGGGTGCTTTCAAGTTTTTGTGCGTTGTTGGAGGTACACTCATCTGTCTTTTAGGGAGTATTGCATCGAATTCCTGGTTTGTGCCTAGTAGATGATGGATAGATTTTCGCGAGTCATGAGGTGCAGACTTCCCGACCTGCTCTTGCAGCCTCAGTATTTATATGACGGGTCCCATTAAGTTAATGGTCAATGGTAAACTCCGCGATGTTGATAGTGGGGAATTTAACAATGTCAAGGGAAGATGGTTAGTTAAGTTTAGTTTAGAGGTACAGCACTGAAACAGGCCCTTAAGCCCACCGAGTCTGTGCCGACCATCAACAACCCATTTATACTAATCCTCCACTAATTCCATATTCCTACCACATTCCCACCTGTCCCTATATTTCCCTCCCACCTACCTATACTAGGGGCAATTGCTAATGGCCAATTTACCTATTAACCTGCAAGTCTTTGGCATGTGGGAGGAAACCGGAAGGCCCGGAGGAAGCCCACGCAGACACAGGGAGAACTTGCAAACTCCAAACAGTACTCGCAGTACCCAGAATTGAACCCGGGTCGCTGGAGCTGTGAGGCTGCGGTGCTAACCACTGCGCCACTGTGCCGCCCAGCATCTCTCTTAAGGGAGATGGTCATTTCCTGGCACTTGTGTGGCACGACTGCTACTTGCCACTCATTAACCCAAGCCTGAATGTTGTCCGGAACCTGTTGCATCTGTTGCTTCAGAGGGAAAGTCATTGATGAAGTAGGCAAAGATGATTGGGCCTAGGACACCACACTGAGGAACTCCTGCAGAGTATTCTGGGGCTGATATGGTTGGCCTACAGCATCCACAACCAGCTTCCTTTACACTGGGTATGACTCGAATCCCTTGCATATTCAATTTTTCTAGGGCTCATTGATGCCACAATCTGTCCATTAGAACTTTACAGCGCAGTACAGGCCCTTCGGCCCTCGATGTTGCGCCGACCTGTGAAACCATCTGACCTAAACTATTCCATTTTCATCCATATGTCTATCCAATGACCATTTAAATGCCCTTAAAGTTGGCGAGTCTATTACTGTTGCAGGCAGGGCGTTCAACGCCCCTACTACTCTCTGAGTAAAGAAACTACCTCCAACATCTGTCCTATATCTATCACCCCTCAACTTAAAGCTATGTCCCCTCGTGTTTGCCATCAATATCCGAGGAAAAAGACTCTCACTATCCACCCTATCTAACCCTCTGATTATCTTATATGTCTCTATTAAGTCACCTCTCCTCCTCCTTCTCTCCAACGAAAACAACCTCAAGTCCCTCAGCCTTTCCTCGTAAGACCTTCTCTCCATACAAGGCAACATCCGAGTAAGTCTCCTCTGCACCCTTTTCCAAAGCTTCCACATCCTTCCTATAATGCGGTGACCAGAACTGCACGCAATACTCCAGGTGCGGTCTCACCAGAATTTTGTACAGCTGCAGCATGACCTCGTGGCTCCGAAACTCGATCTCCCTACTAATAAAAGCGAACACACCATATGCCTTCTTAACAGACCTATTAACCTGGGTAGCAACTTTCAGGGATTTATGTACCTGGACAACAAGATCTCTCTGTTCATCTACACTACCAAGAATCTTCCCATTAGCCCAGTACTCTGCATTCCTGTTACTCCTTCCAAAGTGAATCACCTCACACTTTTCCGCATTAAACTCCATTTGCCATCTCTCAGCCCAGCTCTGCAGCCTATCTATGTCCCTCTGTACCCTATAACATCCTTCGGCACTATCCACAACTCCACCGACATTCGTGTCATCCGCAAATTTACTAACCCACCCTTCTACACCCTCTTCCAGGTCATTTATAAAAATGACAAACAGCAGTGGCCCCAAAACAGATCCTTGCGGTACACCACTAGTAACTAAACTCCAGGATGAGCATTTGCCATCAACCACCACCCTCTGTCTTCTTTCAGCTAGCCAATTTCTGATCCAAAGCTCTAAATCACCTTCAACCCCATACTTCCGTATTTTCTGCAATAGCCTACCGTGGGGAACCTTATCAAACGCCTTACTGAAATCCATATACACCACAACCACTGCTTTACCCTCATCCACCTGTTTGGTCACCTTCTCGAAAAACTCACTAAGGTTTGTGAGGCACGACCTACCCTTCACAAAACAATGCTGAATATCACTAATGAACTTATTCTTTTCAAGATGATTATAAATCCTGTCTCTTATAACCTTTTCCAACATTTTACCCACAACCGAAGTAAGGCTCACAGGTCTATAATTACCAGAGCTGTCTCTACTCCCCTTCTTGAACAAGGGGACAACATTTGCTATCCTCCAGTCTTCCGGCACTATTCCTGTCGACAATGACGACATAAAGATCAAGGACAAAGGCTCTGCAATCTCCTCCCTGGCTTCCCAGAGAATCCCATCTGGCCCAGGGGACTTATCTATTTTCACACTTTCCAAAATTGCTAACACCTCCTCCTTGTGAATCTCAATCCCATGTAGCCTAGTAGTCTGAATCTCAGTATTCTCCTCGACAACATTTTCTTTTTCTACTGTAAATACTGACGAAAAATATTCATTTACCGCTTCCCCTATCTCCTCTGATTCCACACACAACTTCCCACTACTATCCTTGATTGGCCCTAATCTAACTCTAGTCATTCTTTTATTCCTGATTTTCCGATAGAAAGCCTTAGAGTTTTCCTTGATCCTATCCGCCAATGACTTCTCGTGTCCTCTCCTTGCTCTTCTTAGCTCTACCCTTTAGATCTTTGTTGGAGAAAATCCAGATTGTGCCCAATTGTTGAACAAATTCTCCGGACTCAGACGTTGAGAATCAAACCCTTTATTGCATGATATCATGGGGGAGCACACCTTACCTAAATGCGGTCCAGCGCTACTCCCCAAAGAGCTGCAGATCGCCGTGGATTTATATAGTATAAAGGAGGCAGAGCTAACAGTTTCACAATTAGATAAACACCCACAAGACTGCCTACGTAACGGTCCACCATGCAGGTTTTGAGGTCAGCGAAACATCAGTTTCAACAATAACAAGCTACTTCCTTAATTCAATTCCCACTCCAGACACCATATCTGGCTGTAATGTCTGATTGTGGTTACTTGCTCTGTCTACAATTTATGACCGTTGGTTGTGGTTCGATTAGCTACAAGCTGTGTCCTGCTTTTCTGCTTCTACAAAGTTATGTAATAATTAGCAAAGCTCAGAAAATTTCTCCAACAATCCCTCCTTTTATCGTACCATGATAACACAATATCATCGTATGTGGAGGGGAGAGGTATTTAAAGTAGTCATTGCAGCAAATTATCTTTCCTCCCATCGCGCTGTACCAGCCGCAAGGCCAAGCTAGCAATACATGATTGATTAATCTCAGCTTAAATGTTCCCATAAAATTCTGTTCTTAAAATTGTAAAATTCTGTTCTCACAGTCCCCTCTTGACTCTTCTACAACCCTTTTCAGAATCCTTCCCTTGATCCCACCTCGGTGCCTTTAATGGTCTCTATTTGTCTAGAACCAGCCTTCAACACCCGGAGGGGTCGCACTCAATACGTCGCCTGCTTATATCACAAGGGGGCAGCGGGAATTTTGTAAAGGCATAAGTTTTGCAGGGGCTTCAAATACTTGCTTACAACATAAAAGGTGTTACACTTGTACAATTAAAAATTCATTTAAACCTCATTGTTACATAATCGATTGTATAAACATAATCCAATTTCATAAAGTACATTGATCATTCATTTCCTCACTTTAAGTATATATGACAAGGTTAGACAATTACCCTTTTTATGGCATAACTATTTGTCCCTCCTTTTACAAAGCAAGTTCAAACACTAATTGCTTTTCGGGTAGCTGTCCAACCTGTTTTCATACATCCTCTTGCATTGCCTAATTAATTTCTTAAGTTGCCAAATTAAGTATGTCACATCTAACACCATGATACCCAAAACCACTATCAGGACATGGGAGATAATTCTAAACCAGGGGTGTATCTGCACGACTGACCCCCAGTTCCATAAGTCCTCCTTCCAGGTAGAATCATTTATTTTGTCAATCTCATCTTGTCGCATCTTCGACTGTTGTTCCAGCTTGCAATGGCTTCCAACTGCTGTCTCTCTTTACCCAAGCGTGTGAGCAATGGCTGAATAGTATATTCATATTCTCGGAGGTAATTTGTCAAATCCTCCTTAGTACATTCTGTCACAGTTATCGTTTCTGTCTTTGCTCATGTATCTGTACCAACTCCATCTTCCCTACTCGGGTTGATAATTGTAGGTTGAACCAAAACATACTGTTGTTCACCTGACAAGTCCGTTTATGTCCATACTGGTACATCTTCGCTGTGGTGGTTAAGCAATATCTCCCCTTTCCCATATAGGCCACATGGGTTAGTCCTGACAATGCTTTCCTAGTCTTCATGGTGCAATTTACAGTGGTATTAAATCCACATTTTGATTCTGCCGTTTTACATACAGGACGAGGACATCTGATCACCTGGTTTTCCAGACTACACTCAGACAATGGACAATGTTGTTCCAATTACCTCTTTTCCAATTTCCACGACATATTGTAAAATATAATTGTATTTTATGTAATCTATTCCCCTTATCACTCCGATATTTTCTACTTCATGTAATTGTATCCCTAACTTATCTCTCAGAATTACAGGTATTCCCAACACTACTCCAATACTCATAGATCCTGTATTTACACATTCCTGACCTTTCCAACCTTAAGTTTTCTGAGTTGGCACCTGATAATTTTATCATTTGTGTGACTAGCTAAGTCCTCCAACTGGGTGTAATTGATCCAAACTGGTACCTGTCCTGCATCAATTTGCCTCCAATTTTCCTTCGTTTGTTCTAACATCCACGGACCATATGTACGACAAACACTTTCATTATTTGAAATGTCGTGGACCTCCTTTACCTTTTCTATGATATCATTAATAGTATGAGCATGACCTTCCCGTACTCTCACCAGTCCTGACACCGTTTTTGACAGATCCTGTCCTACTTTAGCTACACCATTCTGTGCCTTTTGTTCCTTTTTTAAAAAATATCCTTTACTAGCTGACTGAGAGTTCTAACCTTCTGGTCCACATTTTCCAAATCTGTAGTATTGACAATTGAAGTTCCTGTATTAAGGACTGTGGCTGCGTCATTCACTAAACTGCGTTTATGGCTCTTTCCCTTTATTATTCTCTCATTACCAAATTTCTAGTCTCAACAATTGTTACAGTAATACCTTGTACAATTCTCGGGTCTTCTCAGGGCACCAGCTGGCTCCCTCGTTCGACAACTTCCTCCCTGCCTGACAGGTACATACTTATCAAGGGCACGCAGTAGCTGCTCCTTGAATAAGCTCCACATTTCGATTGTGCTCATCCCCTGCAGTTTCCTTCCCCATCCTACGTATCCTAAATCTTGCCTAATCGCATCATAATTTCCTTTCCCCCAGCTATAATTCTTGCCCTGCGGTATATACCTGTCCCTGTCCATCGCTAAGGTAAACCTAACCGAATTGTGATCACTATCACCGAAGTGCTCACCTACATCTAAATCGAACACCTGGCCGGGTTCATTACCCAGTACCAAATCCAATGTGGCATCGCCCCTGGTTGGCCTGTCTACGTACTGTGTCAGAAAACCCTCCTGCACACACTGGACATAAACTAACCCATCTAAAGTACTCAAACTATATTATTTCCAGTCAATATTTGGAAAGTTAAAGTCCCCCATAACAACTACCCAGTTACTCTCGCTCCTGTCGAGAATCATCTTCGCGAACCTTTCCTCTACATCTCTGGAACTATTCGGAGGTCCATAGAAGACTCCCAACAGAGTGACCTCTCCTCTTCTGTTTCTAACCTCGGCCCATACTACCTCAGTAGACCAGTCCTCAAACGTCCTTTCTGTCGCTGTAATACTCTCCTTGATTAACAATGCCACACCGCCCCCCTCTTTTACCATCTTCTCTGTTCTTAATGAAACATCTAAATCCCGGAACCTGCAACATCCATTCCTGCCCCTGCTCTACCCATGTCTCCGAAATGGCCACAACATCGAGATACCAGATACCAACCTATGCTGCAAGCTCACCCACCTTATTCCGGATGCTCCTGGCGTTGAAGTAGACACACTTTGAACCAAGGTCTTGCTTGCCAGTACCCTCTTGCGTCCTTGTAAACTTATCCCTGACCTCACTAATCTCAACATCCTGTACACTGGAACTAAAATGTAGGTTCCCATTCTCCTGCTGAATTAGTTTAACCCCCCCCCCCCCCCCAGAAGAGCACAAGCAAATCTCCCCCCCCAGGATATTGGTACCCCTCTGGTTCAGGTGAAGGCCATCCTGTTTGTAGAGGTCCCACCTACCCCAGAAAGAGCCCCAATTATCCAGGAAACCAAAACCCTCCCTCCTACACCATCCCTGCAGCCACGTGTTCAACTCCTCTCTCTCCCCATTCCTCGCTTCGCTATCACGTGGCACGGGCAACAACCCAGAGATAACAACTCTGTTTGTTCTCGCTCTATGCTTCCACCCTAGCTCCCTGTATTTCTGCCTTAAATCCCCATCTCTCTTCCTACCTATGTCGTTGGTGCCTATGTGGACCACGACTTGGGGCTGCTCCCCCTCCCCCTTAAGGATCCCAAAAACACGATCCAAGACATCATGAACCCTGGCACCTGGGAGGCAACACACCAACCGTGAGTCTCTCTCGTTCCCACAGAACCTCCTATCTGTTCCCCTAACTATGGAGTCCCCAATGACTAATGCTCTGCACCTCTTCCCCCTTCCCTTCTGAGCAACAGGGACAGACTCTGTGCCAGAGACCTTTACCCCATTGCTTACCCCTGGCAAGTCGTCCCCCGCAACTGTATGCAAAACGGTATACCGGTTGTTGAGGGAAACGGCCACAGGGGATCCCTGCACTGCCTACTGGTTCCCTCTCCTTCCCCTGACGGTAACCCATCTACCTACCTCTTTTACCTGAGGTGTGACTACCTCCCCATAACTCCTCTCAATAACCCCCTCCGCCTCCCGAATGATCCGAAGTTCATCCAGCTCCAGCTCCAGTTCCCTAACGCGGTTCTCGAGGAGCTGGAGTTGGGTGCACTTCCCGCAGATGCAGTCAGCAGTCCAACGTTGCCTTCATGTGGAGCACAGTCTCTTTTACCTCACCTCTGTCGTCAGGTCATTGCCAATGTCTGATCCAAGGCTCTAAAATGGTCTGGAGCTGAGTGTCCCCGGCCGAATCCAAACTGAGCATCAATGAACACATTGTTGCTTGAGCAAGTGCCGCTGGATAGCACTTGTAGGCACCTTCCTTCACTTTTCTCACGATTGACACTATATTGATGGAGAGTTATTAGGTCAGACTGGTTTTGTCCTGCTATTTGTGGACATGAAATCTGGGTGATTGTCGACAGTTTTGATGAGATCCCTGTGATTTAGCAGTTTTCGAAAAGGTTGCCTCAGTGTACTCCTACTTATAGAGTCACAGAATCACTTATGGCACAGAAGGAGGTCATTCGACCCATTGAGTCCACGCCAGCTTTCCATCGAGCTATGCAGTCAGTCCCATTCCCCGGTTAGATCCTTCTAGCTCTGCAAATCTACTTCACTCAGGTGGCGAACCATCCCCCCTCTTGAACTCATTGATCATCTCTGCTTCGAGCAGTTTCAAGTCATTACCACCCGCTGCATGAAAAGTGCATCCTCGTATTCCCCCTGCATCATTTGCCCCAAACTATCAATTCGTTCTTCTTAGTCCTTGTACCTTTCGTTACTGGGAATAGCTTTTCCCTGTCTACCTTATCTAAGTGTGCCATAAACTTGTGCACTTCGAGAAAATCTCCCTTCCATTTCCTCTGTTCTAAGGAGAACAACTCACCTTGTATCTAAAATCCCATATTCCTGCAGTCATTCTGATAAATCTCCTCTGCACTCTCTGAAGGACCTTCACATCTTTCCTGAAATGTGGAGACTGGAACATGATGCAATACTCCAGTTGGGGCCTAACCACAGCTGTATGAAGGTTTAGCATAACTTCCCTGCTTTAGTAATTTATGCCTTTATTTATGAAGGCCAATATCCCATATTCGTTGCTAATTGCTCTCTCCACGTGTCCTGCCACTTTCAAATATCGATGCAAATGCAACCCAAGGTCCCTCTGTTCCTGCACACTATTTAGAAAGGCGCCATTCAACATATATTTGTCTCTCCCGACTCCTTCTGCCAAAATGCATCACCTCACACTTGTCAGTTTTAAATTCCATCTGCCACCTTCCTGCCAATGTTGCTAGACAATCTATGTCCTATTGCAGGAGGTTCATATCATCCTCCAAGCTTGATGTGGTTAGCAAATTTGAGATTCAGGTCTGTATTCCAAAAACAAGTCGTACTTTATTCATTGCAGGATTGGTTATCTATTTCTAATGCATGCTGCCTCTGCTGTTTAGCACGCATGTATTCCTGTATTGTAGCTTCCTCAGGTTGGCACCTAGGCCTGCTCCTGGCATGGCCTCTTGCACTCCTCACTGAACCATGGTTGATCACCAACTTGATGGTAATGGCAGAGTGAGGGATATGAGGGACCATATGATTAATGACTGTCGTTGACTCCAATTCTGCTGCTCCAGATGTGCCACAGCGCCGAATGGATGCCCAGTTTACAGCTGTTAGATTGTCTCTGAATCTGTCCCATTTAACACGGTGGTAGTGTCGCACAACATATTGGAGAGTATCGTCAGTGTGAAGATGGGACCTTGTCTCCAGTACAGCTGTGCGATGGTCACCACTGCGACCTCTGTATTGGACAGATGCGTCTATGACAGGAACATTGGTGAGAACGAAGTCAAGTAGATTTTTTCCTCTTGTTTGTTTTCTCACCACCTGCTGCAGGCCAACTCCAGCAAGTATGTCATTCAGGAACTAGCCAGCTTGGCCAGTAGTGGAGCTACCAAGGCAGTTTTGGTTTTAGAAATTGATGTCCCCACATCGAGTGCATTCTATCCCCTTGCTTAACCCTTCTTCCAGGTGTCATTTACCATTGAGGAGTACTTATCCATCAGCTGAGGCAGGGCTGCAAGTAATCAGTAGGTGGCTTCCTCAGCAATGTTAGACTAGATTTTATGAGACATAATGGGGCCTAGAGTCAGGAGGACTTGCATAGACATTCACTCCCATGTTTTCACCACAGTGAGCAATGTCTGGTGGGATTGTCCTGTCAGTGGGACAGGGATGCCCCAGGACGGTGATGGAGGAGATTGGGACATTGGTAGTCAGACATAATTCCGTGAGTATGACTATATCAGGCTGTTGTGTGACTAGTCTGTGCGACACTTCTAATTTTGGCACAAGTCCCTAGGTGTTCATGAGAAGAAGTGTGCTGGTTCGTAAGGTAGGGTGTGCCTTTAGTTGTTTCCAGTGCCTAGGGGTATGTCATCTGGCCCATCCAGTATTCTTCTTTAAATAAAGGCCTCACTTAATTTCATATGTATGCTTTTAACATCCAGCTCTACTGCACAGCCGCCTCTCCGACACTCGTGCTAAATTATCAGTCTGTTTATCAGCTATCCAGTACTGGATGAGCGGCCGTTTTCTCTAATTAAGTGCTGGGAAGACGGACGCCGTTATATTTGGTCCCTGCTACAATGTGTTTCACTTGCTACCAGTTCCCTGCCTCCCATTTACAACTATCTCAGGTGGAACCAGACACTTCATAACCTTGGGGTCATATTTAAGCCCGAAATGAGCTACCGACCACATATTGGAGAAATAGGAAGGCCACCTATTTCCACCTCTACAGCATTGCCCAACGTCTCCCCTGCTTCAGTTTATCAGCTGCAGAAACCCTCATTCATTCATGTGTTACCTCTAGACGTAATTATTCAAACACGTTCCTGGCTGGTTTCCCAAATTCTACCCTCCTGAGGTAATTAAAAAACTATTGCTCGAGAAGTAACTTGCAACAAGTCCCATTCGCCTATCACCACTGTGCTTGCAAGAATTGGCTCCTGGTCAAGAAACATCTTTATTTTAAAATTCACATGTTTGTTTTCATATCCTTCCATGTCCTCTCCCCTCCCTATCTCTGAAATCTCCTCCAGCTCCATGCAATACTGAGATTTATAGCTCTGGCTACTTTTGCATTCCCAATTAGAATTGCTCCTCCATTGGGGATCATGCTTTCCCTTGCCTGGGCTCTAAACTCTGGAATTTCCAGCCGACACTCATCCACCTCTCTAAATCACTTTCCTCCTTTAAGACATTCATTTTCTTCAAACAATGTTTCATGGGATGTGGGAGTCACTTCCAAGACCAACATGTGTTGTCCATTTATAATTGTCCTTGAGAATGTGGTGGTGAGCTATCTTCTTGAACTATTGCCATCCAGTTGGTGCGGCTGCACCCATGGTGCTGTTAGGGAGAGAGATACAGGATTTTGTTCCTGTGACAGTGGAAGAACGGAGATATACTTGAAGTCAGAATGGTCTTTGGCTTTCTGGGGATCTTACATGTGGTGCCTTTCCTACACACCTGCTGCACTTGTCCTTGTAGTGGAACAGATCAAGGAGTCATAGAGAGTCATAGCGTTAGAAAAAACAGAAACAAACCCTTCGACCATCGTGTCTGTGCCGGCCATCAAGCACCTAACCATTCTGATCCCGTTTTTCCAGCACTTGTCCCGTAGCCTCCTATGCTGTGGCGTTTCAAGTGCTCTTCTAAATACATCTTAAATGTTGTGATGGTTCAGAAAGTGCGTTCCAGATTCCAACGACCCTCTGGGTGGTTCATCTTTTCCTCAAATCCCCTCTAAACCTCCTGCCCCTTAACTTAAACCTATGCCCCTGGTTATTGACCCCTCTGCGAAGGGAGAAAAAACGTTCCTTCCTATCTATCATATCATAATTTGGTACACCTCAATCAGGTCTCCTTCAGCCTTCCCTGTTCTAAGGAAAACAACCCTAGCCTTTTCAGACTCTCTTCATAGCTGAAATGCTCCAGCCCAGGCACCATCCTGGTGAATCACATCTGCATTCGCTCCATTACAATCACATCCTTCCTATGGTACTAAAGTTGTGGCGTAACTAGCGTTTTATACAACTCCATCATAACCTCCCTGTTCTTATATTCTATGCATCTGCTAATAAAGACATGTAACCCATATGCCTTCCTAATCACCTTACCTAACTGTGCTGCTGCCTGCAGTGATCTATGGACAAGTATACCAAGATCCCTCTGACCTTCTGTACTTTCTAGGGTCCTACCATCCAGTGTATATTCCCTTGCCTTGTTAGTCTTCCCAAAATACATCACCCACACTTCTCAGGATTAAATTCAATTTGCCACTGTTCCGCCCATCTTACCAGCTCAACGATATCACCTTGTAACTTAAGGCTTTCCTCCTCATTATTTAAGACACCACCAATGTTGGTGTTATCTGCAAACGTACTTTTCATACCTCCTATATTCACGTCTACATCATTAATGTACACTACGAACAGCAAGGGTTCCAGCACCGATCGCTGTGATACACCACCGGCCACAGGCTTCCACTCGCAAAAGCAACCCTCTACCATTATCCTCTGCCTCCTGCCTCGAAGCCAATTTTGGATCCACTTTCTCAAATTGACCTGGATCTCATGGGCTCTTACCTTCTTAACCAATCTCTCTTGCAGGACCTTATCAAAAGCCTTACTGAAGCCCATGCAGACTGCATAAACTGCTTTAACCTCATCTGCACATCTAGCCACCGGCTCGAAAAATTCAATCAAGTTAGTTAGACACGTTGTCCCCCTGACAAAGCTATGCTGACTATCCCTTATTAATCCCTGACTCTCCAAGTGGGGATTAATTCTGTCCCTCAGATTTTTTTCTGATATTCTTCCAAACACTGATGTTAGACTCACCGGCCTGGAATTACCTGGTTTATCCCTGCTACCCTTCTTAAATAATGGCACCACATTCGCTGTCCTCCAGTCCTCTGGTACCTCTCCTGCAGCCAGAGAGGATTTGAAAATTTGTGTCAGATCCCCTGCTATCTCGCCCCTTGCCTCACATAACAGCCTGTGATTCAGTTCATCTGCGCCTGGGGGGTTATCAACTGTTAAACCCAATAAAGCAGCTAATACTTCCTCCCTTTGAATGCTAATATCTTCAAGTACATCCCAATTCCCCTCCCGATATCGACACCTACATCGTCCTTCTCAACAGTGAACACAGATGAAAAGTAATGATTTAAAAGCTCATCTATATCCACCGGCTCCACATGCAGCTTACCTCTTTGGTCCCATATGGGCCCCACTTTTTCCCTGGTTACTCTCTTGCCTTTAATATACTTATAAAACCCTTTAGAATGTTCCTTTATCTTGCCTGCCAGTGTTATTTTGTGTCCCCTCTTCGCTCTCCTAATTACTTTTTTTAGTATCCCCCAACACTTTCGATACATCGTCTAGTGCCTCCGCTGTTTTCAGACTCCAAATCTGCCATAAGCCTCCTTTTTTCTTCCCTGAACCAATCCTCTATATCCCTTGACGTCCAGGGTTCCCTGGGCTTGTTGGTCCTACCCTTTACCTCAATGGGTACTTGTTGACTCTGAAAACTCAATATTTCCTCTTTGAATGACTACCACTGGCCTGATGTCGACTTTCCAACAACTAGCTGCTCCCAGTCCACTTTGGCCAGATTCTATGTTATCATATTGAAATCGGCCTTCCGCCAATTCAGTACAAAGAACAAAGAACAGTACAGCACAGCAAAAGGCCATTCGGCCCTCAAAGCCTGTGCCGATCTTGATGCCTGCCGAAACTAACAACTTCTGCACTTCCGGGGCCCACATACCTCTATTCCCTTCCTATTCATATATTTGTCAAGATGTCTCTTAAACGTCGCTATCGTATTTGCTTCTACCACCTCCCCTGGCAACACGTTTCAGGCACTCACCACCATCTGTGTAAACAACTTGCCTCGCACATCCCCTCTAAACTTTGCCCCTTGCACCTTAAAACTATGTCCCCTAGTAACTGACTCTTCCACCCTGGGAAAAAGCTTCTGAATATCCACTCTGTCCATGCCACTCATAACTTTGTATACCTCTATCATGTCGCCCCTCCACCTCCGTCGTTCCAGTGAAAACAATCCGAGTTTTTCCAACCTCTCCTCAGAGCTAATGCCCTCCAGGCCAGGCAACTACCTGGTAAACCTCCTCTGTACCCTCTCCAAAACCTCCACGTCCTTCTGGTAGTGTCGCGACCAGAATTGAACGCAATTTTCTAAGTGTGGCCTAACTAAGGTTCTGAACAGCTGCAACATGACTTGCCAATTTTTATACCCTATGCCCCGACCGATGAAGGCAAGCATGCCGTATGCCTTCTTGACTACCTTATCCACCTGCGTTGCCACTTTCAGTGACCTGTGGACCTGTACGCCCAGATCTTTCTGCCTGTCAACACTCCTAACGGTTCTGCCATTTACTGTATAGCTCCCAACCTCATTAGACCTTCCAAAATGCATTACCTCACATTTGTCCGGATTAAACTCGATATGCCATTTCTCTGCCCAAGTCTCCCACCGATCTATATCCTGCTGTATCCTCTGACAATCATCATCATTATCCGCAACTCCACCAACCTTTGTGTCGTCCGCAAACTTACTAATCAGACCAGCTACATTTTCCTCCAAATCATTTATATATACTACAAACAGCAAAGGTCCCAGCACTGATCCCTGCGGAACACCACTAGGCACATCCCTCCATTCAGAAAAACACCCATCCACTGTTACCCTCTGTCTTCTGTGACTGAGCCAGTTCTGTATCCATATTGCCAGCTCACCTCTGATCCCGTGTGACTTCACCTTTTGCATCAGTCTGCCATGAGGGATGTTGTCAAAGGCTTTACTAAAGTCCATATAGACAACATCCACCACCCTTCCCTCATCAATCATCTTCGTTACTTCCTCAAAAAACTCAATCAAATTAGTAAGACACGACCTCCCCTTCACACAACCATGCTGTCTCTCGCTAATAAGTACGTTTGTTTACAAATGGGAGTAAATCCGGTCCCGAAGAATCCTCTCTAATAGCTTCCCTACCACTGACGTAAGGCTCACCGGCCTATTATTTCCTGGATTATCCTTACCACCCTTCTTAAACAAAGGAACAACATTGGCTAATCTCCAGTCCTCTGGGACCTTACCTGTAGCCAATGAGGATGCAAAGATTTCTGTCAAGGCCCCAGCAGTTTCTTCCCTTGCCTCCCTCAATATTCCAGGGTAGATCCCATCAGGCCCTGGGGACTTATCTACCTTAATGCTTTGCAAGACACCCAGCACCTCCTCCTTTTTGATAATGAGATGCTTGAGACTATCTGCACTCCCTTCCCTTGTCTCATCATTCAGCAAGTCCTTCTCCTTGGTGAATACTGATGCAAAGTACTCATTTCGCACCTCACCCATTTCCTCTGGCTCCACGCATAGATTTCCCATCTCTGTCCTTGAGTGTGCCAACCCTTTCCCCGGTTACCCTCTTGCTCCTTATATATGTATAAAAATCCTTGGTTTTTTTCCTTAATCCTGCTTGCCAATGACTTTTCATGGCCCCTTTTAGTCCTCCTAGCTCCTTGCTTAAGTTCCTTCCTACTGTCTTTATATTCCCCAAGTGCTTCATCTGTTCCTAGCCTTACAGCCCTTACAAATGCTTCCTTTTTCTTTTTGACGAGGCTCACAATATCCCGTGTTATCCAAGGTTCCCGAAACTTGCCTAACTTGTCTTTCTTCCTCACAGGAACATGCTGGTCCTGGATTCTAATCAGCTGACGTTTGAAAGACTCCCACATGTCAGATGTTGATTTAACCTCAAACAGCTGCCCCCAATCTAAAATCTTCACTTCCTGCCTAATATTGTTAAAATCAGCCTTCCCCCAATTTAGCACCTTCACCCGAGGACTACTCTTATCCTTATCCACAAGTACCTTAAAACATATGGAGTTATGGTCACTGCTCCCGAAATGCTCCCCCACTGAAACTTCGACCACCTGTCCAGGCTCATTCCCCAATACCAGGTCCAGAATGGCCCAATCCCTAGTTGGACTATCTACATACTGATTCAAGAAGCCCTCTTGGATGCTCCTCACAAATTCTGCCCCATCCAAGCCCCTAGCACTAAGTGAGTCCCAGTCAATATTGGGGAAGTTAAAATCACCCACCACTGCAACCCTGTTACCTTTACATCTTTCCACAGTCTGTCCACATATCTGCTCCTCTACCTCCCGCTGGCTGTTGGGAGGCCTGTATTAAACCCCCAACATCGTGACTGCACCCTTCCTATTCCTGAGCTCCACCCATATTGCCTCGCTGCATGACCTCTCTGAGGCGTCCTCCCACAGTACAGCTGTGATATTGTCTTTAACCAGTAATGCAACTCCCCTACCCCTTTTACATCCCCCTCTATCCCGCCTGAAGCTTCTGAAGCCTGGAACCTTTAGCAGTCAATCCTGTCCTTCCCCCAACCAACTCTCTGTAATAGCAACAATATCATATTTGCAAGTACTAATCCAAGCTCTAAGTTCATCTGCCATACCTGTTATACTTCTTGCATTGTAAACAATGCACTTCAGACCACCAGTCACGCTGTGCTCAGCAACATCGACCTGCCTGCTCTTCCTCTTAGTCCTACTGGCCTTATTTACTATATCCTCCTCATTTACTTCACTAGCTGTCCTACTGTTCTGGTTCCCACCCCCTGCCACACGAGTTTAAACCCTCCCGAGTGACGCTAGCAAACCTTGCAGCCAGGATATTAGTGCCCTTCCAGTTTAAATGCAACCCATCCTTCTTGTACAGGTCCCATCTGTTCCTGAAGAGAGCCCAATGGTCCAGCTATGTGAAACCCTCCCATCTACACCAGCTGCTGAGCCACGTGTTCAGCTGCACTATCTTCCTATTTCTCGCCTCACTGGCACGTGGCAAAGGGAGTAATCCAGAGATTACAGCCCTAGAGGTCCTGTCTTTTAACTTACTACCTAACTCCCTAAACTCCCCCTGCAGGACCTCATTAATCTTCCTGCCTATGTCATTGGTACAGATGTGTCGCAAAACCTCTGGCTGTTCACCCTCCCCCTTCAGAATGCCCTCTGTCCGTTCAGAGACATCCTTGACCCTGGCACCAGGGAGGCAACATACCTTCCTGGAGTCTCTTTCACGTCCACAGAAGCTCCTATCTGTGCCCCTGACTATAGAGTCCCTTATAACTATTGCTCTTCTGCGCTTTGCCCCTCCCTGCTGAACAACAGTGCCAGCCGTGGTGCCACTGCTCTGGCTGCTGCTGTTTTCCCCTGATAGGCCATCCCCCCAACAGTACCCAAAACGGTATACTTGTTGGAAAGGGGGATAGCCGCAGGGGATTCCTGCACTGACTGCCTGCCCCTTCTAGCGGTCACCCATCTATCTACCTGCACCTTGGGTGTAACCACTTCTCTAAAACTCCTGTCTATGACTCTTTGCGCCACCTGCATGCTCCTAAGTGCTTCCAGTTGCCGCTCCAATCGATCCATGCTGTCTGTGAGGAGTTCCAACTGGGTGCACTTCCTGCAGATGTTGTCGCCCGGAACGCTGGAAGCGTCACGGACTTCCCACATCTCACAGGTGATGCACTTCAATCCTCTAACTGTCATTTCTATCACTAGTTAGTTAATTGATATAAAATAAATAAATATTTATTAAATCCTTACTAAATTATGATGCACTTCACTATGTGGTTCCTGGTGCTAGATTTCTACAATAAATATTCAATGTTGTCAAAGTACATTAATCTCCTCCCTCTGGTTTAGTTACTCTACTTATTAATTAGTTAGTTAGTGTTTTAATCAATTTTTATCAGTTTTATTTTCAAATTCGGTACAGAATCCCTCCCAGCCAATCAGGTCACAGCTTTCCTGTGACGTCACTTTTTCATTTTTTTTTTCTCAGCCCACCCGAGGTAACTTGCTCTGTGCACTCACCGCTCTGGAACTCCGCCCTCTGAGTCTGCTCCGAGAATCCCCGAGACTAACTCCGCCCTCCGACTCTGCTCCGAGAATCCCCGAGGTAAGATTTTTCTTCTCACCGCTCTGGAACTCCGAACTCCGACTCTGCTCCGAGAATCCCCGAGGTAAGTTTTTTCTCCTCACCACTCTGGAACTCCGTCCTCCGAGTCTGCTCCGAGAATCCCCGAGGTAAGTTTTTTCTCCTCACCACTCTGGAACTCCGTCCTCCGAGTCTGCTCCGAGAATCCCCGAGGTAAGTTTTTTATACTCACCACTCTGGAACTCCGCCCTCCGAGTCTGATTTATTTCTGGCCCGACTTTCTCCTTTTCCTCAACTGCCTTAAATCTTACAGCGTTATTTTCTTTAAAAAAATGATTTTTTGAATTATGGTCACTATCCCCGAAATGCGCCCCCACTGTCCAGCTTCATTCCCCAGCATAAGGTTCAGTACTTCCCCTTCTCTTGTAGCACTTTCTCCGTACTGGATCAAAAATCTCTCCTGCATGCATTTTAAGAATCCTTTAAGCCTTTTCCACGAAGACTATCCCAGTTGATGTTAAGTTAGTTGAAATTCCCGACTATTTTTACCCGATTAGTTTTGCACCTCTGCGGGATTTGCATGAATATCTGCTCCTCTATCTCTCCCAGACTGTTTGAAGGCCTGAAGTGCACTTCCAACCAAGTGACTGCCCCCTTTTTGTTTTTACATTCTACCCAGCTGGCCTCATTTGAAGAACCTTCCAAGATATCATCCTTCCTTTCTGCAGTAACTGATACCTTGATCGACAGTGCAATGCCAGCTCCTCTTTTACACCCAACCCTGTCACACCTGAAGATTCTATACCCTAGAATAGTGAGCTGCCAGTCCTGCCACTCCCTCAACCATGTCTCTGTCAACAATATCATAATCACATGTGCTAATCAACACCCTCAATTCATCTGTCTTACTAGTAAGACTCCATGCATTGAGATACTATCTCAAAGGAGCTGTGGTGAGTTGCTACAGTGCGCCTTACAGATGATACACACTGCTGACACTGTGCATCAGTGTTGGTGGGAGTGAATATTCAGTGTTTTTAATGTTTAATAACCTCAGAAAACTCTACACCATACAGGACAAAGCATCCCGCTTGATTGGAACCGCATCAGCCAACTACAACAGTCACTCCCTCCACCATCAGTGCACAATGACAGCAGTGTGCACCAGCTACAAGATGCAGTGCAGCATCTTGGCAAGCTTCCTTCGACAAGGGCAGCAGACACATGGAAACGCCAAAAACTGCAAGTTGCCTAGCAAGACACACTCTTCTTATGTGGAAATATGTTGCTATTCCTTTGCTGGCAAAAGCTTGGAACTCCCTCCCGAACAACACTATGGAAATCTTTACACTACACAAACTGCAGAATGTCAAGAAGGTGGCGTACTCAAGGAGAAATAGGGATGGACACTATCCGTTCCCTTGCCAACGGTGCCCAGACCCCAAACCTGTCCACCATCTGCAGGACACACGTTAGGTTTTTATTTTTAAAAATCTTCCAATTGCCTGAATGAGTACAGTTGCAACGAGATTAAAGACGTTTGGCGTCATGCAGGAAAATGTAGCCCATTTTTTGGCACCCCGTCCACAACCTCAAACATTCACTCCCTCCACTACCAGCACACCGTGATTACATTGTGTTCCATCCACAATATGCACAACAGCAACTTACGAAGGCTCCATCAGCAACAGCTTCTGAATCCGGTAACTCTACCAGTTACAAAAGCAAGGAAAGCAGCCTCTGTCATTATTCTGTCATTAACATTCCCTCTGCACTAATGCTTTTTCTTTCATCACAAAATTGGCACACTCTCTTAGCCTTTGTCCCTTGACCTTGTCAAATAATCTCTCCGGTCCTCCGTCCTATCACACATCTTTCGTTTTGTTCTCTTTCTTCCACCTGCACTTTACTCAGCAACGTCCTGATTGCATATATTGAGAAATGAAAAGTTGAGATGTTCTGTTGCTTTAGCACATTGCGTTATTTTGATGCCCTCTACTAGATTGAGATGTTATATCAGTTTGTGATGTTGAATTGGTTTCAGATGCGATAGGATCGAATTCAGGTAAATTCTGAAATGCATAGTCGCAAGTAACTCACATTCATCACTTATCTGAACGTCCACAGTTAAGGAGGGAAGCCATGACCCAGTATGTAGTAGAACAGCCCCAGAGCGGCAGACTTGCATTTAGAATTTAATTACTGAATGGGCGCACTAGAGTGAAGGGCGTCATTGAAGCAACATGGAAATTGTTGATGGAATTTGTGTTTTTTTTGATTGAAGAACACCATTGTTGGGAGAATACAACTTCCAATTTTATTACTTCATTAATGTGATGAGAATTGTCCAGTCTTTGTAATTTCAGACCCAATATATTATATCACAACACAGAGTGAACAGGATATCATAACCTGTTTACTGAAATACAATAACTATTGTGCAACATCAATATCCCCGTGGATATCTCACAGGGTATAAATTAAAGGATCTGGTAACATACTGACTCAGAATTGGATTCAGAAATATTGCCTGCAGCACTAAGTGGCAGACTATTGCACACATAAAATGCGTGAAACATTTTACAATTTCAGGAAAATATACTACACATCCCTTGCGGGCATTGGTGTTCCTGGTAAGTGACTATGGCCATTGAAGTTTGTTAAATATGTCTGTGTGGAGTGATATAGCTCCAATCCAGGCTGATGTGTGATTTGAAGAGGATTGTACAGGGTGTGGTGTTCCTATGCGTCTGTTGAACATATCCTGCTCGTTGCTAGAGGTGGCAGATTCGGAAGAATTTGTCGAAGGAAGCTTGTAGAGTTGCTGCAGTGCATCTTGCTGCAGCCACTGTGTGTCGGTGGTGGAGGGAGTCAATGTTTCTGGTGATCGTTGGGTTATAAATGAAGCAGCTGCTTTGTGAAGGACAAAAGAACACAAGAACTAGAAGCAAAAGTGGGCAATATTGCTAATCGCGCTTGCTCTGACATTCAATAAGATCATGGCTGATCTTGGGTTTCAGTTCCACTTTGCTGCCCGTTGCCCATATACCTTGATTTCCTGCGTGACCAAAAGTCTAACTATCCCATCCTCAAATGTATTCAATGATGGAGCATCCACAACCCTTTGGGGTAGAGAATTCCAAAGATTCACAAATATTTGCGTGAAGTGATTTCTCCTCATCTCAGTCCTGATTCATTGACGCTTTATCCTGAGACTGTGCCCCCGTGTTCTATATTCCCTGACCAGTGGGAAAAATCTTTCAGCTTCTTTCCTATCGGGAAAAATTACTCAGCTTCTACCCTGTCAAGCCTGATCAGAATCGTGTATGTCTCAATTAGATCGCCTCTCATTTTTCTAAAACTGTCCTGGATGGTGCTGAGCTTCTTGGGTGTTGTTGGATCTGAACACATCCAGAAAAGTGGACTGTATTCAATCACACTCCTGACTTGTGTCTTGTAGATTGTGGACAGGAAGTCGGGAGTCAGAAAGTATGTTACTTGCCGCAGAATCCCCAGCCTCTGAATTGCCTTTGTAAGCACAGTATTTATGTGGCTGATTCAGTTAAATGTCTGGTCAATGGTGACCCACACAATATTGATAGTGCGGGATTCATCGATGGTAATGCCGTTGAACATCAAGGGGATATGGTTAGATTCTATCCTGTTTGATTGCCTCTCATTTGTTTGTCACGATCATTCCATGCCACTTATCTACTCAAGCTTATTATTGTCAACAAAAGCAAAATACTGCGCCTGCTAGATAGCTGAAACTTAACCAGAAAGTGCTGGAAAAACTCAGCAGGTCTGGCAGCATCTGTGGACAGAGAAGCAGAGTTAACATTTTCAAGTCAGTGACCCTTCATCAGAACTGGGAAAGGTTAGAAAAGTACTAAGTTTTAAACAAGTAAACTGGAGGTGGGTGGGAGAAAGAGAACAGGAGGCAAGATGTGTGATAAAACAGAGGACTGGAGAGATTAACTAACAAGGTCATGGGACAAAGGCAAGGAGAGTGTGTTAATTTTGTTATGAAAGACAAATAGTTAGTGCAGAGGGAGTGGTAATGACAGAATGATGAGAAGCCCAAGCCAACAGCACAAACATGAAAAAAATGTGAGAAGCACATGTTAAAAATAAAGATGGCAGAGATTGAAACAAATAAAAATAAACGAGGGCCAGTTATGCTTTGAAATTATTGAATTCAATGTTCAGTCCGGTAGGCTGTCGTGTGTCTAATTGGTAAACGAGTTGCTGTTCCGCAGGCTTGCGTTGATGTTCACTGGAACACTGCAGTACGTCCAGGACAGAGATGTGGGCAGGAGAACAAGGGGGTGTGTTAGAATGTCGAATGAATGGAAGATCGGAGTCCTGCTTTAGGACTGAGTGGAGGTGTTCTGCAAGGCTGTCGTCCAATCTACGTTTGGTCCCCTTAGTGCAGAGGAAACTGCATTCTGAGCAGCGAATACAGTACACTAAATTGAAAGAAGTACAAGTAAATCACCACTTCCCGTGAAAGCAGTGATTGGGGCTTTGAATAGTGAATATAGAGGTGGTAAAAAGGCAGGTATTACTCCTCCTTAAATTGCATTGGAAGCTGCCATGGGGAGGGGATGATGCGTCAAGGGTAATGGAGGTGTGGACCAGGGTGTTACGGAGGGAACAATCCGTTTGGAATGCTGACAGTGGTGGGAAAATAAGATGTGTTTGGTGGTGGCATCTCACTGGAGGTCGTGTAAATGGTGAAGGATGATCCTTTGAATGTGTAGACTGGTGGAGCGGAAAGTGACGACAAGTGGAACCCTATCGCGGTTCTGGGAGTGAGGGGAAGTGTTTAGGGCATAATCCGTTCTCTTACCCCCGCCCCCTCCAACCCATCCCCTCATTACTTGTTTAAGACCTATTAAATTTCTAACCTTTGCCAATTCTGATGAAAGATCGCTGACCTGAAAAGTGAACTCTGATTATTGTTAATGTGATCAGATATTTTGTTGCATGTTTCTTCTGTATTAACGGTAGTCTCAATTTGGATTTGCGTGCATTTTGTAGCACTTGCGCTTTGCTTCCTGATTCGACATCGTTTAAGTAAATGTTGCATCACACTGGACCCAGCGCTGACCATGTGGAACACTATTCTATGCCTTCCTCCAATTTTAGTAAATACCTTTAATCCTGCTACCTGTTTCCGTTTTTTTAGCTAGTTGCTGTCCATTCGACTACTTGTCCCCGAACTCCACTTGGTCTGAGATGAGTCACGGCTCTGTTGTGCAGAAGCTTATCGAATGTCTTTCGGAAAACAAAACTATATTAATTCTGCTGCATTCATGTTATCTACCTTTTCTGATATTATTCAAAACATTTTATGAGGTTGGTCAAGTACGCCCTTCCTCTTTGAAAATGCGCTGATATATATATCTATATATAAATTTATATATATATATATATATATATATTATGTGTCTCTAGATGTGTTCTCGATTATATCTTTTAACAAGGTTTCTGTTGTGTTTCTGACCACAGACGCTGTGTCATTTGGTCTATATTTCTTTAGAATCCTTCTATGTTCTGTTTTAAATACATAGATAACGTTAGCTCTCCGTCAGCCCTTAGCACAATTCCCTATTCTGATGATTATTAATGAATAGATAATTGTTTCCCTGCTATCGCGACGCTATCTTTTTAGCATGTATGCATGCTGTGAATCTGAACCAGAGGTTTTATCATCTCTTTGATAACATTATCCCTTTGTACATTGGGTATCTAGCAGTTTTTACTTGATTTTCTTCACTATTATTTGACAGTTTCGTTCCTCCACTCAGAGATCTCTTTCCCTCCTTTAGGAATTGACCACATCTAATGGCTCATTCTGCTTTGACTATCTTCCAACTCGCTTGACTTGCTTCTGAGCTCGCAGCTGTGTTAGAGATCCATTTACATTTCAGTGCATGTCGGTCTGCCCTGTCTCCTCTAAAGCCCTGTAAACCCTAGCTGTTCTGACCCAAAGAGTGGATGGGATCTTGTCTTGCAGACACTATGAGGTCCTTGCCTGGCCAGTTCCATTACAACAATTTCTGCTGTTATATTCCCGCGGCCCCATTTCGAATTTAGCTTCATTCATTCTCCTTTCTTTCCAGCGGCTCTAATCTGGGAATGGAAACCCTTACAGGCTCCTGATCCTGACCACTGTGCAGGGACCCTGCCTGATAGTATATGTGCCTGGGCCTCGCCTGTGAATATTGAGTATTCGAAAATCAGCTGGCATCACTATGTGAGCCTGAATGGTTACAAATTATTCTACCTTTGTGTTTGACATGTGGGCCATTCTTCGGTCTTACTAATCTTACTTAGGTTCTCTCCTTGACATGTTTTGTTTCTGATACTTTGATGACTGTGCTGTTGCCATTTCCTTCTTTTGCCTTGATATGGAAATAAAAATCAACTTTTCTTTTCTTTTCCACCCCTCCGTCATCTACACATGGTTTATCTCTGAGAATTCCCTTCCCTCCATCCACTTCTCGACCTCCATTTCAGAGATCTGGTCATACACCAGTACTTAGCATAAGCCCACCACCTTCCCTGGCTACCTTGATCATACTTCCTGTACAGATATTATGTTTTCCTTGTCCCGATTTTCCCACCATTATTGTATCTGCGCTGACCTTCCACACCAGTGCTTCTGACATGCCGTGGATTCCCCTCCAATGCTGTTACTTTGCTATTTTGTCAATGTAGTGTTAGTATTGTAAGAGGAAAGTAAATTCTCGTTCAAAGTAACAGGTGTTTATTTACAGGGATCTTTGTACGAGGGTATCAGCACGATCACGGAGTAGCACGAGGTACAAACTTGTGACAGCACGCCCTCTGATTATGCTTAAAGTCTATATACATAATCTACAAGGCAACAGGTTATGCACATTATGCTGTAGTTACCAGGGAACTGGACCATGTCCACCCCATTTCCTGTATTACTGCCTTCACCCGTTCCTGTTCCTGTCAGAGTCATGTTAAAGTTACCCTTCCCTCACCTTCCAACACACTTGCATTGCATTCAACACATCATCCACCAACATGTATGCACCATCCAGGTAAGTGCACAACCTAACATATATTCTGCCCCACCCTCATCTCCCCTGAATTAGGCAGGCTGGTCCACTCCACCATAATTCCCAACATCCGCTCCCCTTTCCCCAGCGTGCTTCCCTGCAAGCACATTGCTTCCCTCCTTTTCACTGTCTAAGCCCCGAAACATAGACGTCCTGTCAAATGGAGAAGACTGCAGGAAAGATTGCACAATGATATAGGTCCTATTCCCTGCCCCGATGGAGTCCAATCATCGACGGGTTCAAGGCCCACTACTGGGGAAAATGTTCGAGGTGTTCCAGGTGAAACGTCGCTTAAATTGACTTCTTATAATTTAATAACTGTGTTTGCTGCTCACGACGGAGTCTCCAGGACATTGGCAAGGACCAAATACAGATTGGCTGTTTGCTTTGCTGAGCTCCTCTGTTCAGTACACAAGGGTGACCCGGATTTTCCGGTCAATTATTACCTTAATTCTACACTACCACTCCTACTCTGACCTCTCTATCCTGATGATCCTCCTGCATTATTCCAATGAAGTTCAATGAGGAACAGTATATATATTTCATGCAGGCATTTTATTATCTGTCAGGCTCAATACTGAAATGAAAACTTCTCTTTGTAACCACAACTCGCAATTTCCCTGTTGGCAGATCCCGGGATGTGGGTTGGCATATCTATGAGGGAGTCTAATTCTGAGCTCTGTGAATCGATGCATGGGGGTGCCTCATATTCTATTGGGTGGCGATCTTGGAAGACAAGGAGAAGAATTCCTGCTCTGCCGGGCCCACAAGGGGTGCTGTGAAGGCATTTACCTTCTTCATGAATCTCTCCTCATCTCCCTTCAACTGCTGCTTTTCAGAGGGCTGCCAGCCACAGTTAGACCTGGAGAATAGATTAAAGCAGAGACTTCCAGCCTCAATGAAATATTTAAATTCCCAACTCCCCTCTGATGAATGGTTATCCACCTGCCCCAGGTTCTGACACGGTTAATTGGATGGGTTGGTATGTAAGATGAAATTTTAAAATTTTAGTCTTTGTCCTGACCATAACTTGCTATTTTAATGCTAAAGTCCAGTCCGTATTCTCCAGGTCAGACACTGAGAATATGGTCAGTAATTTCTCGTCTCTTTATCCCTCTCTATCTTACAGTTAATTTCCTAGCGATTTTAATCCTGTCCCGTGGAAAGTGTGGACTCTCCACCTGCACCACCCGCTACCTGGTGGCCATGGCATCGGCTGATCTACTGGTCATTATCACTGATGTCATACTCTATCGGATCAGTTATTATTATTTCCCGGGATCTTTCCTGGACATCACCCCTGTGTGTAGTGTTATCTATGTCCTGAGTCATGCAGCTACAGACTGTTCTGTCTGGTTCACCGTCACTTTCTCCTTTGATCGCTTTGTCACCATTTGTTGCCAGAATTTGAAAACAAACTATTGCACCATGAAAACGGCAGCTGTGGTTCTAGCAACAACAGTTATTGCGCTCTCAATAAAAAACGTCCCCTTCTATTTTACAATTGATCCTGGAGAGATAATTGACAAAGTAGCATGGAACTGTTATACCAAGCCCAGCTATTTTGCTGACGATGCATGGGTGGGTTTTGATTGGTTGGATACGGTCTTAGTCCCATTGCTCCCATTCACTTTAATTCTGTTGCTCAACATTCTAACAGTCAGACACATTTTAGTGACCAGTCAAGTCCGTAAGGGACTGAGGGGTCAGAGCAAGGGAGAGAATCGAGGTGACGCAGAGATGGAGAGCAGAAGGAAGTCTGTGATTTTACTCTTCACCATATCGGGCAGCTTCATACTTCTGTGGCTGATGTATGTTATACATTTCTTATATTATAATATTACAGCAACACATCCCGGGGATTACAATAACTTTTTATATATCTTTGGACAACTTGGAATTATGCTGCGGAATTTAAGTTGCTGCACAAACACTTTTATTTATGGTGCGATTCAGTCCAAGTTCAGGGAGCAGTTCTTGAGGGCAGTGAAATATCCGGTTATATCAATTATTCAATTTATTACAGAAAGAAAAACTGAGTGCAGCCGAAACACTTCTCCCAGTGTTCCCAGTCCATCAATTTAGTATTTATCACTCGACTGCCAGCAACTGAATGAAACCAAGAAATGCTGGAGATCTCGAAAAAATACCTCCAACGGCGTGTGGATGTGGGTTTGTGGAGTGAGAGTGGGCAGGAGGAGACTGTCTCCTGCAGGACTGGGAGTGAAGCTACGGCCTTAGATTCACGTCTAACTCGACTGGTTGAATTCTTTGCTGCTTGCATCTGCTCAAAAAAGATTCTTCTTACAAAATAAAATTACTGAAGATGCTGCAAAACGTATGAAGTTAATTGATTATTATTTTGTTTATTTTGTGAGATGTATTATTGAGTCATTATCCTTCCTTTCTCCACAACCGGTTGCTATCACCTCTCTCTCTGTCTCTCTCATTGCTGAGTCAGATGGCGGGTATGAGACAAGCAGGTAGGACCCGAGGTGAAGAAGCGGGGCCTCAGCTTGACCCCGGCTCGTGTGCTTGGGGCCGAGTCCTTTCCTGATCGCCATGTAAGCTGTTATTGTTAACAGTTCCGTTTCCTCAGTCTAGGTCCCTGCATTATTTAAAGCTGCCGTCCTCACAACTCTCCTAAAAAAACAAGCCCTGATAACTCTGTCATTGCAAACTTCCGCCCCCCATCTACCACCTTCCCTTCCCCTCCAAAGCCGTTGAACGTGTTGCTGATTTCCATGTCCGTGCATAGCATTCACGGGATTCCATGTTTCAATATCTCCAATCAGGTTTCCGCCCTTGCCACAGTAACTAAAACTGCACTTTACAAAGTCAAAAATTTGATTATTGTGACTGATGTATAAACTATCCCTACTTATCCTTCTCGAACTCTGGGTATGCTTTTCCACACAATGCTCGTTCAACACGACTTCACTCCTGTCAAGCTGGATTGGACGGCACTTGCCTATTCATATTCTCATCTCTATCCATTCGTCGCAAGGGTATTACTTGCACTGGGTCCCTGCTTCAAAATTTGCTCCCTTGCCATGACTACAACCCTCTCCCAGGAAACCGCCTGAGGCTGAACCAGATTGTTAGCAACTTGGTGTCATATTCTTCAAACAACATATCCATGCCAGGGCCAAGACAACCCGAAGGCACTGGATACTGCAAAGGGTAAGGGTCCTGGCTGATCCCCAGCTCTATAACTAGCAAGGACCCTAGCATAAATGTTCAAGTACAGCTACAGCACTGGAATGTACCAGCTAATGTGTAAAATTGCCCAGGTATACCTTCTGCATAGAATACAGGACAAATCCAATTTGGCCAATTAACACTCCATCTGTTTGCTCTCACTCATCAACGTGTTCATGGAAGGTGTCATTGACAGTGCTTTCAAGTGGCATTTAGTCAGTGATAACATGATCACTGATGTTCATTATGGGTTCCACCAGGGTCACTCAGCTCCAGTCATGATTATATTTTTGGTCCAAATATGAACAAAGAATTTATTTCAAGAGGTGATGTGAGAGTGACTGCCTTTGACATTAAAGCAACATTTCACTGAGTGTGACATCAAGGAGCCCTACCAAAACTGGAGTCCATGTGAGCCAATGGAACTCTCCACTGGTAGCAATCATACATTACATAAAAATGGTTGCAACTGTTGAAGGCCAATCGTTTCAGTCCCAGGATATCACTGCACGTTTCCCTCAGGTTAGTGACCTAGGCATAAACATCCTCACAGCTTCATCAATGACCTTCTCTCTATCATAAGGTAAAAAGTGGGGATGGTCGCTGATTGTTACACTGCATTCCACACAATTTGCGACACCTCATGTTTTTTTTTTCATTCATGGGATGTGGCCGTCGCTGGCTAGCCCAACATTTATTGCCCATCCCTAATTGCCCTTGAGAAGGTGATGGTGAGCTGCCTTCTTGAACCGCTGCACTCCATGTGGGGTAGGTACACCCACAGTGCTGTTCGGAAGGGAGTTCCAGGATTTTGACCCAGTGACTGCGAAGGAACGGCGATACAGCTCCAAGTCAGGATGGTGTGTGACTTGGAGGGGAACTTGTAGGTGGTGGTGTTCCCATGCATTTGCTGCCCTTGTCCTTCGAGTTGATAGAGATCGCGGGTTTGGAAGGTGCTGTCTAAGGAGCCTTGGTGCGTTGCTACAATGCATCTTGTAGATGGTACACACTGCTGCCACTGTGCGTCGGTGGTGGAGGGAGTGAATGTTTTTAGATGGGGTGCCAATCAAGCGGGCTGCTTTGTCCTGGATGGTGTCGAGCTTCTGGAGTGTTGTTGGAGCTGCCCCCATCCAGGCAAGCGGGCCGTAATCCATCACACTCCTGACTTGTGCCTTGTAGATGGTGGACAGATTTCGGGGGGCGTCAGGAGGTGAGTTACTCGCCGCATAATTCCTAGCCTCTGACGTGTTCTTGTAGCCACTCTATTTATAGGGCGTCTCCAGTTCAGTTCCTTGTCAATGGCAGCCTCTAGCATGTTGATAGTGGGGGATTCAGCGATGGTAAGGCCATTGAATGTCAAGGGAAATGATAAGATTCTCACATGTTGGAGATGGACATTGCCTGGCACTTGTGTGGCGCGAATGTTACTTGCCACTTATCAGCCCAAGCCTGGATATTGTCCAGGTCTTGCTGCATTTCTACACGGACTGCTTCAGTATCTGCGGAGTCACGAATGGTGCTGAACATTGTGCAATCATCAGTGAACTTCCCCACTTCAGTCCGTATGATTGAAGGAAGATCATTAATGAAGCAGCTGGAGATGATGTGGCCTCGGACACTACCCTGAGGAACTCCTGAAGTGATGTCCTGGAGCTCAGATGATTGACCTCCAACAACCACAACCATCTTTCTTTGCACTAGGTATGACTCCAGCCAGCGGAAGGTTTTCCCCCTGATTCCCATTGACCTCAGTTTTGCTAGGGCTCGTTGATGCCATACTTGGTCAAATGCTGCCTTGATGCCAAGGGCAGTCACACCTCTGGACTTCAGCTCTTTTGTCCATGTTTGAACCAAGGCTGTAATGAGGTCAGGAGCTGAGTGGCCCTGGCGGAACCCAAACTGAGCGTCACTGAACAGGTTATTGCTGAGCAAATGCCACTTGATGGCACTGTTCATGACACCTTCCATCACTTTACTGAAGATTGAGAGTAGGCTAATGGGGCGTTAATCGGCCGGGTTGGACTTGTCCTGCTTTTTGTGTACAGGATATACCTGGGCAATTTTCCACATTACAGGGTAGATGCCAGTGTTTTAGCTGTACTGTAACAGCTTGGCTAGGTGCGCGGCAAGTTCTGGAGCACAGGTCTTCAGTACTATTGACGGAATATTGTCAGGACCCATAGCTTTTGCAGTATCCATCCAGTGCCTACAGTCCTTTCTTGATATCACGTGGAGTGAATCGAATTGGCTGAAGTTTGGCATCTGTGATGCTGAGGACTTCAGGAGGAGGCCGAGATGGATCATCAACTCGGAACATCTGGCTGAAGATTTTTGCAAACGCTTCAGCCTTATCTTTCGCACTGATGTGCTGGGCTCCCCCATCATTGAGGATAGGGATATTTGTGGGCCCACCTCCTTCAGTTAGTTGTTTAATTGTCCACCACCATTCACGGCTGGGTGTGGCTGGACTGCAGAGCTTAAATCTGATTCGTTGGCTCTGGGAACGCTTAGCTCTGTCTATCGCATGCTCCTTACGCAGTTTGGCATGCAAGTAGTCCTGGGTTGTCGCTTTGCCAGGTTGACACCACATTTTGAGGTATGCCTGGTGCTGCTCCTGGAATGCCCTCCTGCACTCTTCATTGAACTAGGGTTGGTCTCTTGGCTTGATGGTAATGGTAGAGTGGGGGATATGCTGGGCCATGAGGTTACAGATTGTGGATGAATACAATTCTGCTGCTGCTGATGGCCCACAGCGCCTCGTGGATGCCCAGCTTTACATTGCTAGATCTGGTCGGAATCTATCCCATTTCGTACGGTGGTAGTGCCACACAACACGATGGACGGTATCCTTAATGTGAAGGCAGGATTTCGTCTCCACAAGTATTATGCGGTGGTCACTCCTACCAATAGTGCGATGGACAGAAGAATCTGCGGCATGCAGATTGATGAAGACGAGGTCAAGTATGTTTTTCCCTCGTGTTGGTTCCCCCACCACCTGCCGTGGACCCTGTCTAACAGCTATGTCCTTTAGGACTCGTCCAGCTCGGTCAGTAGTGGTGCTACCGAGCCACTCTTGGTGATGGACATTGAAGTCCCCCACCCAGAGTACATTCTGTACCCTTGCCACCCTCAGTGCTTGCTGCAAGTAGTGTTCAACATGGAGGAATACTGAATCATCAGCTGTGGGAGGACGGTAGGTTGTTATCAGTAGGTGGTTACCTTGCCCATGTTTGACCTGATGCCATGAGATTTCATGGGGTCCAGAGTCGAAGTTGAGGACTCCCAGTGCAACTCCCTCCCTGTTGTATACCACTGTAGGTCCGCCTCTGGTGGGTCTCTCCTGACGGTGGGACAGGACACACGCGGGGATGGTGATGGCAGTGTCTGGCACATTGTCTGTAAGGTATGATTCCGTGAGTATGACTATGTCAGGCTGTTGCTTAACTAGTCTGTGGGACAGCTCTCCCAAATTTGGCACAAGCCCCAGATATTAGTGCAGAGGACTTTGCAGGGTCGACAGGGCTGGTTTTGCCGTTGTCGTTTCCGGTGCCTAGGTCGATGCCATGTGGTCCGTCCAGTTTCATTCCTTTTTATAGACTTTGCAGCGGTTAGATACTACTGAGTATCTTGCTAGGCCATTTCAGAGGGCATGTAAGAGTTAACCACATTGCTGTGTGTCTCGAGTCACATGTATGCCAGACCAGGTAAGGACAGAAGATTTCCTTCCATAAAGGACATTAATGTATTGCAGAAGATCCCCAAGTCTCCTTCTACTGCAAATTCCAAACGCAGGATCTTTACCACCTGGAAGGAAACGGGAAGCCGACTCATCTGAATGCCACTATCTTCAAATTCCCCTTTAAGCCATATACCAAACCTGACTTGCAACTACACATTCCTTCAAGGCACGAACACCCCAAATGGAAAGGCAGGCAACCGTGGGTAGCAAAGGAATTTAAGGATTGTATAAGTTTAAAAGAAAAGGCCTATAATTTTGCCAGAAACAGAAGATTTGAGAATACTGCAAAGGAGGATGAATAAACTGATAAAGAAAGGGAGGGCAGACTATGAATGTAAGTTAGCAAAAAATATAAAAACGTACTGTGAAAGCTTCTACAGGTACATTAAAAGGAAACAAATCTGCATCAATAGCACGCAGAGTCAGCAGAAGTTAAAATGGGGAATCAAGAGATAGAAGAGAAGTTAAATGATTATTTTGCGTAAATCTTCACTGAAAAAGATACCAAGAAATCTCCCAAAATTGGAGATCCAAGGGATTAGAGGAAATGAGGAATCAAACGAAATTATTGTTAGTAAGAAGATTGTAGTGGAGATAGTAATGGGGCTGAAGGTTGATAAGTCCCCAGGACTTGCTATTCTACATCCCAGAGTGTTCAAAGAGGTAGCTATGGAGATAATGGATGCATTGGTGATCATCTTCCAAAAATCTCGAATCTGGAGCAACTCCTGCTGATTGAAAGGTAGCAAAAGTCACCCACTATTGCAGAAGGGAGTGAGAGAGAAAACAGGGAATTCCAGACCTGTTAGCCTTACATCTGTCGTTGGGAAAATGATAGGATCTATTCTAAAGAATGTGATAAATGGACACTTGGATAATAATGATTTGATTGGAAATAGTCACCATGTATTTATGAATGGGAAATCGTATTTGACGAACCATTTCGAGTATTTCGAGGATGTTACTAGTAGAATTGATAAAGGGGAGTCGGTGGATTTTCAAAAGGCCGTTGATAAAGTCACACACAGGAGGTGGCTTCGCAGAAATAAAGCACATGGGATAGCAGGATTAAGGAATGGTTCACCGGCAGAAAATAGAGAGTAGGTATAAATGGATCATTCTCGCGTTAGCGGGATGCGACTAATGGGGTGCCGCAGCGATCAGTGTTTGGACCCCAGCCGTTCACAATATATATCAAAGATTCAGATGTCGGGAGCAAATGTAGAATTTCCAAATTCAAGGATGTCACAAAGCTAGGTGGGACTCTGTTTTATGAGGAAGATGCAAAGCGGCTTCATGAGGATTTGGACAGACTTAATGAGTGGACAAGAACGTGGCAGATGTAATATAATATGGAAAAAACGTGTGGTTATCCACTTTGGTAGGAGGAATAGATGTACAGAGTATTTCTTAAATGTCAAGAGATTGGAAAGTGTAGCTGCACAAAGGCACCTGGGTGGCCTTATCAATAAGTCACTGAAAGCTATCATGCCGGTGCAGCAAGAAATGAGGAAGGGTAATGCTATTTCAGCCTTTATCGCAAGAGGATTTGAGTACTAGAGTAGTGAAGTCTTGCTTCAATTGTATAGAACCTTGGTCAGACTGAACTTGCAGTACTGTGTGCAGTTTTTCCCCCCTTTCCTTAGGAAGGATATTATTGCCATTGAGCGAGTGCAACGAAGGTTCACCAGGATTGTTACCGTGACGGTTGCCCTCTCCCATGTAGAGAGACTGGGGAAACTGGGCCTGTTTTCTCCACAGTTTCGAAGAGTGAGATGTGATGTCATTGAAACCAACAAATTACTTAAAGGGATAGACAGATTAGATGCAGCTAAGATATTTCCCCTGGTTTGGGAGTCTAGAACCGGAGGACACAATATCAAATTAAGGGGGAAGCCACTTAGGACAGAGATGAGGAGAAATGTCTTTACTTGGAGGGTTGTGAATCTTTGGAATTCTCTGCCCCGGAGGGCTATGGTAGCTCAGTCATTGAGTATGTTTAAAGCAGGTATTGACAGATTTCTAAATACAAATAACATAAGGGGATATGAGGATATTGTGGGAAAAAGGCAATGAAGTGAATGCGTAGCCATGATCATACTGCATGGCAGGGCAGGCTCGATGGGCTGATTAGCCTACTCCTGCTACTATGTTCCCATGTTCCTAAAGGAAAAGGAGGAGGGGTATCTCTGTCAATAAAGAATGGGATAAGTGCTTGAATGAGAAATGATCTGGGCTCGAAAGTTTAAGATGTAAAATCAGGTGGCAATCAGAAATAGCAAAGGAAAGAAGTGACTGCTGGCAGTAGTTTATAGACCCATAATAGCATCTACGCTGTAGGACAGAGTATAAATCTAGAAATAATGACTGCTTGTAGGAAAGGTTTTGCAATAACCCTGGGTGATTTTTCATCTTCATATAAATTGTACTATTCAAATTGGCAAATGCAGCCTGGAGGATGAGTTCGTCGGTGTATTAGGAACAGATTCCGAGAACAATATGTTCTGGAAGCAAACCTGGAGCAGGCTTTTCTAAAACTGGTAATGTGGAATGAGACTGGATTAACAAATTACTTCATCGTAAAGGATTCTGTAGGCAAGTGTGATCAAACATGACGGAATTTCACATTCCGTTTGAGGGTCCCGGCACCAGCTTTTTGAAAGAACAATCCAATTAGTTCCTCTTACCTTTTCTAATCACGCAGCCCTGACAATCCTCCCAACAGTACTTATACAATTCATTTTTTAAGTTATTATTGAATGTGCTTCCACCAGCCTTCCAGGCCGTGAATTCCACACTATAACGATTCACTGCATAAAAAAAAACTCCTCATCTGTTTCACCATAAAACTGCATCATTTAGCTACTGACCTGTTTTGCAATTAAACCAGATTCCCTTTATTTACTTTCACAAAGCAGCTAATCATTTTTCAATACCTCGATTGAAACATTTCTCTCCTTTACATTCTCTGCACTAAAGGTAACAACCCCAGTTCGGTGCCAAAGGAGAGAGATGCATAGGGGATGGGGTGAAATCCGCTTGGACTATCGCGCATAATGCTATAACCTCCAGGCTCCCCTCCTACAAGCCGCACACCATCTAGACTTGGGCATATGTCACCATGTCTTTATCGTCACTGTGTCAAAAGCCTGAAATAATTTCGTAGAGGACCTTCACCACACAGATTGCAGCAGTTCAAGATAAAGGCCCAACATCATTTCATGGTCATTTTGGGAGGACAAGTAATGCTGCCATTCCCAGCCTCTCCCTCATCCTGAGAACAACAGACATATAATGAAATAGGAATACTAGCAATGATTTTGCATTGTATTGGATCTGAACGAGGCCTGTGAGCAGTATCATGTTCCACAAACATATTGTCAACACAACTCAGCTCACCAGCCCATTGTGTTTGCTGTTTTTTGCCACCTTTATCAAAGAGTACGTAGCAATGAGCCTCTGGCTCAAATCTGTTGAATGGCTATCTTATACAAGATAAGGAATGTATGGATTGTTTTTACCACAGAATCAGGGACTCCTACCGCCTGAAACGGATCCATTTGGTCTATCATGTCTATGCCATCTTTAAAATAACTATCTATTTTGGCTCTTTCGCTGGCTCTTTTGTCATAACCCTAAAGATACCCCCATCAATATGTATCCAATTCCCTTTTAAAACTTAATATTGAATCTGCTTCAGTCACGTCTTCAGACAGTGCATTCCAGATTATTATAACTCACGGTATAAAAGACTGTTCTCCTCATCTTCCCTTTGTTTCTTTTGACAATTATTTTAAAATTTGTTACCAGTCCTGTTTCAATGGAAGCAGATTATTCTTACTCTTTCAAAATCCCACATAATTGTGAACACCTCTGTTAAAGTTCAACTGTACATTATCTATTCTAAAAAGAACAATTCCAACTTCTCTCGTCTTCCCATGCAACTGAAGTTCCTCATCATTGGCACCATTCCAGTAAATCTCCCCTGCATCTTCGCCAATGCCTCCAATCCTTTTGAATAAATAATCCCCGGAACTGGATACAATTCCTCAGTTGAGATATACAATTAATTATGAAGCTTTTGCATAATCTCCTTTGTTTTTCACTCTATGTCTCTATTTAAAATGCCAAATATCCTCGATATAATTTATTGCAATCTTATCAATTTGCCCTCCCAACGATAACGAAGTATGTGCATGCACCCACTCTGTGTCTGCATGCCTTTCAAAATGATACAATTTAGTTTATATTGCCTCTGCTCTTTTCTACTCCCAGCTATATCCTTCATATTGTGCTGCATTAAATTTCATTTGCCATGTGTCTGCCAATTTCACTAATCTGTCTATGACCTCCTGAAGCCGACAACTATACTCTTCACTGTTTATATTTCCGGGTTCCTAATATCTGCAAATGTTAGAATAATACCCTTTATATGTACGTCCATGTCATTTATGTATATATCATAAAGAATAGCGGCCGTAATGCCAACCTCCAGGGAACGCTCTATATACTACTGTTCATTATGAACAACAAAAGTTCACTAGTTCTCCCTGTTTTCTTTCCCTTATCTACTGTCATATCCAGACTGTCACTGCCGATTTAATTCATGGGCTTCACTTTTCCTAACCAGTTTATCCAATGGCACTTGATCACAATCTTTTAGAAAGACAACATACATAACATCAACCATGCTACTCAAGTCAACCCTGCCCATTACTTCATCAAAGAACTCGATCAAAAGTTTGCCAGACATGATTTTCCATTAAAATATCTGCGTTGTTTGTCATTAATGAACCCCTGTTTTTTTTCCTCGGAAACCACAGATTGTTTTGTCCCAGATCATAGACTCCAAACGTTTCCCCAGTTATTCGCCAAAGTTAAGCTGACTTGTCTGTCGTTACAAGATTTACCTCTCGCTGCCTTTATAAACAGAGCATAACATTTGTAACCATCCAGTATCCTGGTATTATCAATATCCAAGGAGGATTAAGAGATTATGGCCAGTGCATCGTTTTGCCACCATTCCTTCCCACATCAACCCTCATACATCCCATTCAGACCAGGCAAATGTTCTACTTTGTTGTGGTACAAACATGTTGCATTGAAAGGTGTAACTGAACCTATTTGTTCAGTGACTGTAATTAATGTAACTCTCCAAGGTCCTAAATTGTGTCACTGGAGGGTTTCTCACTTATATTAATAAGGGACTTATTTTAATGTGTTATCCCACAGTGTCAGTAGGAGCATCACCTTCAGCAATCAAAGGAATCAGCCACTCCAGAGAGAGGAAGAGAGATGACAGATCAAAATCTGAGAGCAATAGACTGGAATGTTACAACAATGGGCAGGAGTTTATCCTCGGAACTTCACTACCTTTCGACATATTATGACGGACTGCTATTAGTTCATCAGATCTATTTTGTACTTCAGATAATTCAACACATTTGCTATCCTATCCTTGTTATTGTTGGTGTTCCTGGTAAGTCTCTCTCTCTCTATCCAGTGTTATGAAGGTTATCTCTTGCCCCACCCCCACCTCACTTGTTTATAATCTGTGACTTTTCTAATATTTGTCAGTTCCGAAGAAGGGTCACTGAACCGAAACGTTAACTCTGCTTCTATTTCCACAGCTGCTGCCAGACCTGCTGAGTGATTCCAGCATTTCTTGTTTTTGTTTCAGATTTCCAGCATCCGCAGTATTTTGCTTTTCTTATTATGAATGTGCTTCTATTTTTAATAGTTTTGAGGACTTTTGGTAAAGAAAATTGTGGAAATGAATTCCTTTGAAAGGCTGGAAAAACTCCCTAGATGCTGGACATTGTAATTTTAAAAAGCCACTGGAAGGACATGAGATTTTATTTGAAAATTATGCCTTATTGGATGTCACATGCCCTAAGCTAAATAAACAGCAGGACTCCTTTTGACTAGGGCAATTGTTTACAGAGTACACGAAATGATTTATGACGATCAAGATTTGGTTTCGTTTTGGATATTGATTTGAGTCAATTGGGGGTCAGCTTGCTAACAGAGAAGCCACCAGCTCATCCCTTTTCACCTTTTCGAGAAACCCTGAAAATTCAATGCGTGGACTGGAGACATTAATGCCATATTTCTCCTGAAATGCCTGCCAGACTAATCCTCGACGCTGCCGAAAGTGAACTTCTCCAAAAAAAAATCCCAGTGACAACCATCTGCGAGTTTCTGGACGCCAGTCTAAAAGGGCAGCAAAGAACATTGCATACCTTGTCCTTTTTACCTTCAAGATATAGAAAGTGTTTGGCCAAAGGTTTTTTTTGTATTTTTGTAAAGAGCTTTCTGAAGAATGTTTTTCTTTTAATTTAACCTGTGTACGTCTGCGTGTGTGTGTGCATGTATTGGGCTAACTTAAAAGAGAACATTCATATTTCAACCTGCTTGTGAATGCTTTATATCTTTATTGAATTTGTCTTGCTTCATAATAAATTAATAATTTTGTTACTTATTAACGAAACCTGGCTGGTGGCTTGTTTTTCTGAAATGAAAATCGAGTACATAATTAGTTATATTTGAAACTGGGTAAAAATTTAATACATGTTGAGACCCGTGGGAGACTGGAAATAGAGAAAGACAGTGAACTCCTCCAGTCTCGGTCATAGACTATAATTGGGGGCTCGTCTGGGATAATTCCGAGCCAACGCCATGCAATTGCAAGTGAGGTAATAATAATTGAAAAACGGGAAAGGAAAACATGAGGTTTATTGTGCATTCGGGTAACATTTACTCTACTGGAATGGCTTTGTCACTTGCAACGACCTTTAGGGAGAAGGAGGATTTATCCCTGAGTGTTTTGCAAACCTTAGCTAGATCTTGGCTATAATAATTGGCAGAAATGTTGGCATTTGTTTATAACTAGGGCTAAGAAATCAGACGTATTTGAAGTAATATCACAACATTTGAAATTGGAAGGAGGAAAAGGAAATACATATCATAGTTCAGTTGAATTGCCTAGATTTCCATTGCAAATGAAGCAGCTTGGACTTTAAATGGAAAAAAAATGAGAAAACTTGAAGTAGAATTTCAAATGTAGCGAGCAGAGTGACAGGAGCCTGAACAAAAAGAAACGAAAATAAAATAAAAAGAGGAAGGGAGTAAGAAAGGAAAAAAAAATAGCGAGGACTAAAAAAAGGTGGCCATGCCCCCATTGGATATTCTGGTGATGAAAGATTTGACTCCAATCCAGGCCGCTTTGGCGAGCTGTTTGAATATGTTAAGTTCTGCCAAAGTTTCAGGAAAATGATGTAGAGGCATTTTTCATTTCATTTGAAAAGATAGCTAGTCAGATAAAATGGCCGAAGGAAAGCTGGACACGCACGGCTCATGCAAAGCAGATTGATGGACAGAACGCGTGAAGTTTATCCATGCTTTCTGAGGAGGCTTCTGCAGATTATGAGATGACAGAAAATGCTATTCTTGCTGCTTGTCAGTTAGCCCTGAAGCTTACAGACAAAAATTTCAGAACCCCTGGAAAGAGCCTGGGCAGACCTATACAGAATTTGAGAGGGTAAAGCAAATTAACTTTGTTTGTTACATGCGGGACCTAAAGGTAGAGGACACATATGAGACCTTTGAGGAAATAATTCTCCTAAGAGAATTTTTAAAATATCACTCCCTCCATTAGTAATTACCCATGTAGAGAACCAGAATGTTTCAGCAGCCAGATAGGCAGCCGCAATCGCTGATGATTACAATCTATTTTACAAGCCCTAACCCTTTTGTCCGTCACCCCCAAAAACCCGAGATGGATAGAAGGTGGGAGGGTGAAAGGAAGACAAGTAGCCGGGACAAGAAGGGACAGCTGGGAATGTCCCAGGATCCCCTCCTCAGACGGGAAAGGAAGAAGCTGATTGTGGAATTGAGGTCAGAAAGTCTAACGTGGAATACCTTTGTGCAAAATGCTGGAAGTTTGTGAGGTAAACCCATGGGACTTATTGGGAAAAGAAAAAGGCCAATGCAGAGAAAGGGGCCCTGACCAGCAGTACGACAGATCAAGCTGTAAGGCCAAATTAAAGAACCACAGTGAGTATGGGGGATGTGAACAAGATACCTGAGAGTTATAGGGAATTCTTGTCAATATTGATCCTTGAAGTAAAGCAGGTAAACGCAGAGTTGTGCTTATGGATAGAATAGCCACCCAAACTCTTTTACTGGGAAAAGGCATGAACGTTCCACCAGAGACCATTGAATTGACAAGGTATTAGTGAATGGTATCGGCGGGGAGTATACACCCATACATTGACATCGGGTGCACCTTCAGTGTGACCTAATGTGTGGAATGGTAACCGTAGGAGTTGTCCTTAGTTTGCCTGTAGATGGGGTTGACCTATCCCTGGAGAATGATTTGACCAGAGTGAAGGTAATAGCTTCTCTAGTAGTGATGGAAAAAACAAGTGAAGTTGAAGAAACAGAACAGTTGCAGGAAAAGCTTCCAGGAATTTTTCCATCATGTGTAGTGACCCGAACAATGGCTAAGCAAGTTCCATTGCACATGTCAAATTGGCATGTCAAATTTTCTAATAGGTCTGTCATGTGGTATTTTTAACATCTTTTGAATGATTAAGGAAAGTGGGAAGACAGGAGCAAATCATACAGTCAGAGAACAGCACGGCAGTGAATAAATTCAGTCGGCGCATCCCGTCTGTGCTGGCTCTTACCAAGAACTCTTACCCAATATCCCTGATATTTATAAATCTCCTTTCAATATTTATCTAAATCTCTTTCAGAATCAAGCAGTGCATTCTAAATCCTAAATATTCATTGCATAAAAATATTGACTCATGACAGATCAATTTCATTTGCCAAACACCTTTAATCTGTGTCTTCTAGTAATAGACCCCTCAGGTACTGGAAACAGTCTCCCTTGATATGATCAATCTAAACCTTTCATAATGTGAATCACATCTATCAAATCTTCTCTTGAACTTCTCTCCTGGAAGCTTCTTCAGTCTATTTGCCTAGCTTTAATCACACAGCCCTAGTACAATTCAGTTCTGCATTCCCTACTGAACATTCACGTCCTTCCTAAAGAGTGTTCCCCAGCATTGGACACGCTGTTTCAGGCAGTGGCGGGGGGTGGGGGGGGGGGTGGGGGGTGAAACCAGTGCTTTATGTAACTTGGGCATGATCCTGGCTTTTGTACTCTATGTCTCTATTAATAAAATCAAGGATCCCATACGTTTTATTAACTGCTTTGTTGACCTCCCCTGCCACCTTCAAAGATTTATGTATGAACACCCCAGGTCTCTCTGTTCTTGCACTGCCATTAAATTTGTACCACTTCGCTGATATTTTCTCTCATCATTCATCCTTCCTCACACATTTGCCATATCAATTAAATATGGGGAAGACTTAAATGGGTGGCACAGTGGTGCAGTGGTTCGCACCGCATCCTCACAACTCCAGCGACCCGGGTTCAATTCTGGGTACTGCCTGTGTGGAGTTTGCAAGATCTCCTCCCGGTGCTCTGATTTCCTCCCACAGCCAAAAGGCTTGCAGGTTGATAGGTAAATATGCCATTATAAATTGTCCCTAATATAGGTAGGTGGTAGAGGAATATAGGGACAGATGAGGATGTGGTAGGAATATGGGATTAGTTTAAATGGGTGGTTAATGGTTGGCACAGACTCGGTGGGCCGAAGGGCCTGTTTCAGTGCGGTATCTCTAGGTCTATTGTTTCCAATCCCCACTCCAAAATCCATTCACACGCCACAGTTTCCATCCCTGTGGCAAATTAGCCTCTTGCCATAAACAACATGAATTCTCCCATGAAGAAGGATGGTTTAGCCAGAGATAACAGCAGGATTTATTAAAGATAAATGATTTTTGAGTATCTTTATCGGGTCCTTCGCTGAACAAAAGAACACAGAACAAAGAACAGTGCAGCACAGGAACAGGCCATTCGGCCCTCCAAGCCTGCGCCGATCTTGATGCCTGCCTAAACTAACACCTTATGCACTTCCGGGGCCCATATCCCTCTATTTCCTTCCTATTCATATATTTGTCAATATGTCTCTTAAATGTCGCTATCGTATCAACGAAACAACAACAAAACAGTTTCCATTTTTATAACAGCTTTAAGAGAATGAATCGTCCCAAGGTACTTTACATGAACATTATAAAACATATTATGACACCAAGCCACAAAAGAAGATATTCGTTCAGGTGACCAAAAGCTATGGTCAAATAGTTAATTTTATGGAGTGTTTAAGGGAGAAAAGTGATGTGGAGAGGCGGAGAGGTGTGAGGAGGGAATTTCAAAGCTTGGTACGCAGGCAACTGAATACATGGCCACCAATGATGGAGCAATTAAAGGAAGGAATGCCGGATCGGCATTAGGGAAGGGCTGGAGAGAATTACAGAGATAGGGAGGGGTGAGACTATGGAGGGATATGAAAACAATTATGAGAATTTTAAAGTCAAAACGTTGTTTGACCAGGAGGCAATGCAGGTTAGCGAGCAAAGACGAGAAGGGGAAATGGGAGGTGGTGTGAGTTAGACACAGGTAGTGGACTTTTGGATGACCTCAAGTTTATGGTGATTAGAATGTGGGAGACCAGCCAGGATAGCGTTGAAAATTCAAGTAAAGAAGTAAGCAGAGAGGATCGACGAAGATATGTTGAGCAGATAGATTTTCAAAAGCCATTCGATAATGTAACACTTCAGACTTTTTAAAATCTAAAATGACATGGGATTAAAAGGACTGTTGACTTTTGATATATAAGCGACTAAGATGCGTTGTACAGATGTGTTCTTTCTTCTTAATACTTGTACTGGGCGTTCCTACTTAGAAAATCCAAAATGCTGTCATCATTAGTGTGATTTATTTAGAGTTTTTTTTTTCAAAGTTTCCTGGAATTATTTATTTGATTAATTCTGTCATTCAATATGTATATATATATATATATATGAAATGATTTCGTTATGATATCGGAATGTTTCCACACTTAAATCGAAATCATCTCTCCCAACTGTGTGACTTATTGTGGGACAGAACACGGACTGATCTTGATAAAGCCATGCATTTCTACATTTGGAGATCTGGTTTCATTGGCCAAAGTTCAAATCATTTGACATTTTGGCACTCCTCCAATTCTGGCATCTTAAGAATGACCGATTTTTATTGATCCACCATTGGCTTTTGCGCCTTCAGCATTTTATTCTTTCCTGGAATGTGGGTGTCGCTGACAAGGCCAGCATTTGTGGTCCATCCCAATTGCCCGTGACAACGGAGTGGCTTGCTACAGTACTTAAGACTCAGCACATTGCTGTAAGTCTGGAGACAAATGTAAGCCAGTCCAGGTAAGGATAGCAGATTTCCTTCTGTAAAAGAAGTGAACCCAATGTTTTGTTTTATTTACGAAACTATTGATGCTTCATGGCATCATTAATGATTTGACCGTTTCAGATTTAAATTAGTTCATTTATTTTGTTAATTAAGTGCATTTCAATTCCAGAAACTACCCATGTCTATGATCAGATCTGTGAGTGGAACTAAAACCACTGAAGTCCCATGAAAAAGGCCAGTGCGTGATAAATAAGAAGGTAAGTATGTGAAAAGAAGCAAAGCAAATAGAAGCAGGAGTAGGCCATTCGGCCCTTCGAGCCTGCTCCGCCATTCATTATGATCATGGCTGATCATCCAACTCAGTAGCCTGTTCCGGATTTCACTCCACACCCTTTGATGCCTTTAGACCCGAGAGCGATACCTAACTCCTTTTTGAAATCATACTTTGTTTTGGCCTCAACTGCTTTCTGTGGTAGCGAATTCTACAGGATCACCACTCTCTGGGTGAAGTAATTTTTCCTCATCTCAGTCTGTAAAGGTTTACTCCGTATCCTTAGACTATGACCCCTAGTTCAGGACTCCCCCCACCATCAAGAACATCCTTCCTGCAGCTACCCTGCCAAGTCCTGTTAGAATTTAATAAGTTTCTATGAGATCCTCCATCACTCATCTGAACCCCAGCGAATATAATCCTAACCGACTCAAACTCTCCTCATAATTCTGTCTCGCCATCCCAGGAATCAGTCTAGTAAACCTTCGCTGCACTCCCTCTGTAGCAAGAATAACGTAAATAGGCTTTGTGACATGATTATGAGATTGAGACGAATCAAATTGCACTTTGAAACAGTCAGTGCAGGCATTTGATACCAAATATTGTCCTTTCACACTAAATCGCACAATTCTATAAGTGCAGGAGGGCATGGAAAATAAATGGTTGTCCGAGGGAATGAGTTACACACAAGGCTTAAAATTGTAAATGTAATTTTTTAGGTAACTGGGAGCTTGTGATATATCAGCCAGGCTAAGGAGGACCTTGAGTATCTTGCTAGTGGAGGGTGGGAGGCGGACATGTCTATATGAGAAAGAGTCTGGAGAGACAGAGTCATTGATGAGATTTTCAATACCAGGAGACTATGAAGGAAAGGCGGAAGGTGAGTAAAAACAGGTCCTTTGTGATGGAATCAAATTGGGTCATTAATCTAGCTTGGGTGTTACACAGGGGCAAATGTGCTGCAGCTATTCGCCAATATAGAACAAACTGGTGTATTTCTGCTATAAAAGAATGGTGAGAACATTTAATTGGTGCACATTTAATTCTCGTCCTGCATTATAACCGAAGACTATTTCCAGACTACAAGCCTGACACTGGTGTATGCCAATGCACATTCTCACAGGGAAACTGCAAGAACAGAATGAAACAGGTCTGCTGTGTCCTTGGATTCAATGTACCCGATAGATAAATTGACAGAATTTGTAAATGACAGGATAGCAGTGAACTTTGTAAATTTGCTTCATTTCAAACAGTCAATAAAGATCATTGTTGGATCTTCATATATGGGTCCAACTTACAGCCATATCTCTGAAGGAGTTCTGATTATGAAATGTATCTTGTGTTCGACATGTTCATGGCATATGCACCGCATTATGAAAGTTGGAGTGATCATTGTACATGTAATGTGTTTTTTCAAGTGGGGGTAACTAATATAAACGATAAACGGTATAGCTGTACACAGGCTTAACCCCTGCAAAATCAGGGCTGTTTGGAATATATCAAATCTGTGTGCCCGTCAGAGCTGTGTGTTGAAAAGCAACTGAAGTCATTGCTTCCCACAGATTAGAATTAGAATTAGAACATTACAGCGCAGTACAGGCCCTTCGGCCCTCGATGTTGCGCCGACCTGTGAAACCATCTGACCTCCACTATTCCATTTTCATCCATATGTCTATCCAATGAACACTTCAATGCCCTTAAAGTTGGAGAGTCTACTACTTTTGCAGGCAGGGCGTTCCACGCCCCTACTACTCTCTGAGTAAATAAACTACCTCTAACATCTGTCCTATAACTATCACCCCTCAACTTAAAGCTATGTCCCCTCGTGTTTGCCATCACCATGTGAGGAAAAAGACTCTCACTATCCACCCTATCTAACCCTCTTATTATCTTATATGTCTCTATTAAGTCACCTCTCCTCCTCCTTCTCTCCAATGAAAACAACCTCAAGTCCCTCAGCCTTTCCTCGTAAGACCGTCCCTCCATAGCAGGCAATATCCTAGTAAATCTCCTCTGCACCCTTTCCATAGCTTCCACATCCTTCCTATAATGCGGTGACCAGAACTGTACGCAATACTCCAGGTGCAGTCTCATCAGAGTTTTGTACAGCTGCAGCATGACCTCGTGGCTCCGAAACTCGATCCCCCTACTAATAAAAGCTAAAACACCTTGTTAACAGCCCTATTAACCTGGGTTGCAACTTTCAGGGATTTATGTACCTGGACACCAAGATCACTCTGTTCATCTACATTACCAAGAATCTTCCCATTAGCCCAGTACTCTGCATTCCTGTTACTCCTTCCAAAGTGAATCACCTAACACTTTTCCGCATTAAACTCCATTTGCCATCTCTCAGCCCAGCTCTGCAGCCTACCTATGTCCCTCTGTACCCTACAACATCCTTTGGCACTATCCACAACTCCACCGACCTTCGTGTCATCCGCAAATTTACTAACCCACCCTTCTACACCCTCTTCCAGGTCATTTATAAAAATGACAAACAGCAGTGGCCCCAAAACAGATCCTTGCGGTCCACCACTAGTAGCTAAACTCCAGGATGAACATTTGCCATCAACCACCAACCTCTGTCTTCTTTCAGCCAGCCAATTTCTGATCCAAAGCTCTAAATCACCTTCAACCCCATACTTCCGTATTTTCTGCAATAGCCTACCGTGGGGAACCTGATCAAACGCCTTACTGAAATCCATATACACCACAACCACGGCTTTACCCTCATCCACCTGTTTGGTCACCTTCTCGAAAAACTCAATAAGGTTTGTGAGGCACGACCTACCCGTCACAAAACCGTGCTGACTATCGCTAATGAACTTATTCTTTTCAAGATGGTTATCAATCCTGTCTCTGATAACCTTTTCCAACATTTTACCCACAACCGAAGTAAGGCTCACAGGTCTATAATTACCAAGGTCTGTCTGTACTCCCCTTCTTGAACCAGGGGACAACATTTGCTATCCTCCAGTCTTCCGGCACTATTCCTGTCGACAATGACGACATAAAGATCAAGGACAAAGGCTCTGCAATCTCCTCCCTGGCTTCCCAGAGAATCCAAGGATAAATCCCATCTGGCAAAGGGGACTTATCTATTTTCACACTTTCCAAAATTGCTGACACCTCCTCCTTGTGAATCTCAATCCCATCTAGCCTAGTAGTCTGAATCTTAGTATTCTCCTCGACAACATTTTATTTCTCGACTGTAAATACTGACGAACAATATTCATTTAACGCTTCCCCTATCTCCTCTGATTCCACACACAACTTCCCACTACTATCCTTGATTGGCCGTAATCTAACTCTAGTCATTCTTTTATTCCTGATATACCGATAGAAAGCCTTAGGGTTTTCCCTGATCCTATCCGCCAATGACTTCTCGTGTCCTCTTCTTGCTCTTCTTAGCTCTCCCTTTAGATCCTTCCTGGCTAGCTTGTAACTCTCAAGCGCCCGAACTGAGCCTTCACGTCTCATCCTAACATAAGCCTTCTTCTTCCTCTTGACAAGCGCTTCAACTTCTTTAGTGAACCACGGCTCCCTCGCTCGACAAGTTCCTCCCTGCCTGACAGGTACATACTTATCAAGGACACGCAGTAGCTGCTCCTTGAATAAGCTCCACATTTCGATTGTGCCCATTCTCTGCAGTTTCCTTCCCCATCCTGCGCATCCTAAATCTTGCCTAAACGCATCATAATTTCCTTTCCCCCAGCTATAATTCTTGCCCTGCTGTATATACCTGTCCCTGCCCATCGCCAAGGTAAACCTAACTGAATTGTGATCACTATCACCAAAGTGCTCACCTACATCTAAATCTAACACCTGGCCGGGTTCATTACCCAGTACCAAATCCAATGTAGCATCGCCCCTGGTTGGCCTGTCTACATACTGTGTCAGAAAACCCTCCTGCACACACTGGACAAAAACTGACCCATCTAAAGATATGGGACGTCCAGTAGTTATTCATTTTTAACTGATTTACTATCCTACCTCTTGCAGTCGTTGGAGTTCCTGGTGAGCTGCTATCGCAGCTGTTAGTAGTGTATAACGCTGCTAACAGTGTTGCGGAATTGACAACTTACCTTTTCTAAATTTTTTTCGCAGCCACTTGAATAATTGAAAATGTTATGTCTCTCCCCTTTTGGTTTTCCCACACCTGCATTATTTGTAATGATTGCTGTATTTTCTACACAGGCATTGAAAACAAATGCTTTGGAATCAAGTGTCTGTCCTAAGATCCAAGTATTAAACCATCAGATGTCACAACAGTTTCATGTTGTGGAATTAACCTCTTCTGCGTTTTATTTCATAAATGTTTTCAGTGATTGCAAATGAGACAGCTAACCAATTCAGTGTCGCACGTCAGTAGATTAATGTGCCTCCACCCGAATAACTTGCTTCCATTTGAATAGGAGTTCAATATATTAGCTTGTAACGAATGTTGTGAAATGACATCTAATTTCGAGTGTATCTGACGCAGTTTCAGAGCTCTGGCTTTTGAACTGAGTTTACTGTTGGTGCTAACGTATCTTTCTGTAGGCTTTATTATGAAAGAATCAATCTATTATCACTAAACATCATTATAAAACGTAATGTTTATAGTTATGTGATATCAATTTTCACTGTTGGTATCATGAGATACTTGATTTACCGCAAGATTATGAAGTGGAACTAAATCATAGTCACTTCCACCAATACTGTCATGGACAGATGCATCTACAGCAGGCAGATTTGTGAGGATGAGGTCAAGGCATAGAGAGCGCGGGGCTCGAAGCCTTTACTTACCTGAGGAACGGGACAGCGGTTTATGGACCTGGGAGGAGGCTGATCTGGAGCGGTACCTGCAAAAGAGAGCACGGAGTTCGAGGCCCTCACTCACCTGGTGACTGGAGCGGTGGCTGGTGGACCTGGGAGGACGAGGCTGATCCGGAGCAGAATTGATTCAGTCTGACCAGACGGATTTCCGGCCTGACGTATGAGGAGAGACTGAGTCGGTTGGGATTACATTCGCTGGAGTTCAGAGAGGTGAGGCGGGATCTCGTAGAAACCTATAAAATTCTAACAGGACTTGACAGGGTAGATGCAGGAAGGATGTTCCCGATGGTGGGAGAGTCCAGAACCAGGGGTCATAAAGAACAAAGAACAAAGAAAATTACAACACAGGAATAGGCCCTTCGGCCCTCCAAGTCTGCGCCGATCCAGATCCAGTTTTTGCGAGGAGCAGCCTTGACAGAACGAGGTGCGGAGCGGACTTTCAGCTGAGCGGTCAATTTCAGTAAGTTACAAGTTAATCCCTTTTTTGTTTCGGAGGACCGGGGACTGCTGGGTAGGGGAAAACTATTTATTTGGGCAGTTTTAAAATCTTTGTCTTTTGCGAGGAGCAGCCTTGACAGAACGAGGTGCAGAGCGGACTTTCAGCTGAGCGGTCAATTTCAGTAAGTTACAAGTTAATCCCTTTTTTGTTTCGGAGGACCGGGGACTGCTGGGTAGGGGAAAACTATTTATTTGGGCAGTTTTAAAATCTTTGTCTTTTGCGAGGAGCAGCCTTGACAGAACGAGGTGCGGAGCGGACTTTCAGCTGAGCGGTCAATTTCAGTAAGTTACAAGTTAATCCCTTTTTTGTTTCGGAGGACCGGGGACTGCTGGGTAGGGGAAAACTATTTATTTGGGCAGTTTTAAAATATTTGTCTTTTGCGAGGAGCAGCCTTGACAGAACGAGGTGCGGAGCGGACTTTCAGCTGAGCGGTCAATTTCAGTAAGTTACAAGTTAATCCCTTTTTTGTTTCGGAGGACCGGGGACTGCTGGGTAGGGGAAAACTATTTATTTGGGCAGTGGCAGTACCCGAGACATTACACGTGTAGTGTCTCCCACCCACCCTCCTCCTCTAACCAAAAAAAAGGACTCTAGTGTGTTGATAAGGTAAGCTTTTTATTTAAAAAGTTCAGTCCGTCGGATTGCTAAGCGAACAAGTTTTGACTTTTTTTTTCGTTTGGTTTTTCAGTAGATTTATTGGGAATCTAGAATAGTGGGAATGGAGGTAAAGGCAGTTGTATGTTCCTCCTGCAGAATGTGGGAGGTAGGGGTCGCCAAGAGTGTCCCTGCTGACTGCATCTGCGGGTAGTGCACCCAACTCCAGCTCCTCGCAGACCGCGTTAGGGAACTGGAGCTGGAGCTGGATGAACTTCGGATCATTCGGGAGGCGGAGGGGATTATTGACAGGAGTTATAGGGAGGCAGTCACACCTCAGGTAAAAGAAGTAGGTAGATGGGTTACCGTCAGGGGAAGGAAAGGGAACCAGCAGGCAGTGCAGGGATCCCCTGTGGCCGTTTCCCTCAACAACAGGTATACCGTTTTGGATACTGTTGGGGGGGAAGACTTACCAGGGGTAAGCAATGGGGTGCAGGTCTCTGGCACAGAGTCTGTCCCTGTTGCTCAGAAGGGAAAAGGGAAGAGGAGCAGAGCATTAGTCATTGGGGACTCCATAGTTAGGGGAACAGATAGGAGGTTCTGTGGGAACGAGAGAGACTCACGGTTGGTGCGTTGCCTCCCAGGTGCCAGGGTACGTGATGTCTCCGATCGTGTTTTTGGGATCCTTAAGGGGGAGGGGGAGCACCCCCAAGTCGTGGTCCACATAGGCACCAACGACATAGGTAGGAAGAGAGATGGGGATTTAAGGCAGAAATTCAGGGAGCTAGGGTGGAAGCTTAGAGCGAGAACAACCAGAGTTGTTATCTCTGGGTTGTTGCCTGTGCCACGTGCTAGCGAAGAGAGGAATAGGGAGAGAGAGGAGTTGAACACGTGGCTGCAGGGATGGTGTAGGAGGGAGGGTTTTGGTTTCCTGGATAATTGGGGCTCTTTCTGGGGTAGGTGGGACCTCTACAAACAGGATGGTCTTCACCTGAACCAGAGGGGTACCAATATCCTGGGGGGGAGATTTGTTAGTGCTCTTCGGGGGGGGGGGTTTAAACTAAATCAGCAGGGGAATGGGAACCTAAATTGTAGTTCCAGTGTACAGGCTGTTGAGAGTAGTGAGGTAGGGGAAGAGGTTACAGGGACGCAAGAGGGCACTGGCAAGCAAGAACTTGGTTTAAAGTGTGTCTACTTCAATGCCAGGAGAATCCGGAATAAGGTGGGTGAGCTTGCAGCATGGGTTGGTACCTGGGATCCTGATGTTGTGGCCATTTCAGAGACATGGGTAGAGCAGGGGCAGGAATGGATGTTGCAGGTTCCGGGATTTAGATGTTTCAGTAAGAACAGAGAAGAGGGTAAAAGAGGGGGGGGTGTGGCATTGTTAATCAAGGAAAGTATTATAGCGGCAGAAAGGACGTTTGAGGACTCTTCTACTGAGGTAGTATGGGCCGAGGTTAGAAACAGGAGAGGAGAGGTCACCCTGTTTGGTGTTTTCTATAGACCTCCGAATAGTTCCAGAGATGTAGAGGAAAGGATAGCGAAGATGATTCTCGACAGGAGCGAGAGTAACAGGGTAGTGGTTATGGGGGACTTTAACTTTCCAAATATTGACTGGAAATACTATAGTTCGAGTACTTTAGATGGGTCTGTTTTTGTCCAGTGTGTGCAGGAGGGTTTTCTGACACAGTATGTGGACAGGCCAACCAGGGGCGATGCCACATTGGATTTCCTACTGGGTAATGAACCCGGCCAGGTGTTCGATTTAGATGTAGGTGAGCACTTTGGCGATAGTGATCACAATTCGGTTAGGTTTACCTTAGCGATGGGCAGGGACAGGTATATACCGCAGGGCAAGAAATATAGCTGGGGGAAATGAAATTATGACGCGATTAGGCAAGATTTAGGATGTGTAGGATGGGGAAGGAAACTGCAGGGGATGGGCACAAACGAAATGTGGAGCTTATTCAAGGAGCAGCTAATGCGTGTCCTTGATAAGTATGTACCTGTCAGGCAGGGAGGAAGTTGTCGAGCGAGGGAACCGTGGTTTACTCAAGAAGTTGAAGCGCTTGTCAAGAGGAAGAGGGCGGCTTATGTTGGGATGCGACGTGAAGGCTCAGTTAGGGCGCTTGAGAGTTACAAGCTAGCCAGGAAGGATCTAAAGGGAGGGCTAAGAAGAGCAAGGAGAGGACACGAGAAGTCATTGGCGGATAGGATCAAAGAAAACCCTAAGGCTTTCAAGAGGTATATCAGGAATAAACGAATGATAAGAGTTAGAACAGGGCCAATCAAGGATAGTAGTGGGATGTTGTGTGCGGAATCAGAGGAGATAGGGGAAGCGTTAAATGAATATTTTTCGTCAGTATTTACAGTAGAAAAATAAAATGTTGCCGAGGGGATTACTGAGATACAGCCTCCTAGGCTAGATGGGATTGAGATTCACAAGGAGGAGGTGTTAGCAATTTTGGAAAGAGTGAAAATAGATAAGTCCCCTGGGCCAGATGGGATTTATCCTAGGATTCTCTGGGAAGCCAGGGAGGAGATTGCAGAGCCGTTGTTGTTGATCTTTAAGTCGTCATTGTCGACAGGAGTAGTGCCGGAGGACTGGAGGATAGCAAATGTTGTCCCCTTGTTCAAGAAGGGGAGTAGAGACAGCCCTGGTAATTATAGACCTGTGAGCCTTACTTCGGTTGTGGGTAAAATGTTGGAAAAGGTTGTAAGAGACAGGATTTATAATCATCTTGAAAAGAATAAGTTCATTTGCGATAGTCAGCACGGTTTTGTGAAAGGTAGGTCGTGCCTCACAAACCTTATTGAGTTTTTCGAGAAGGTGACCAAACAGGTGGATGAGGGTAAAGCCGTGGATGTGGTGTATATGGATTTCAGTAAGGCGTTTGATAAGGTTCCCCACGGTAGGCTATTGCAGAAAATACGGAAGTATGGGGTTGAAGGTGATTTAGAGCTTTGGATCAGAAATTGGCTAGCTGAAAGAAGACAGAGGGTGGTGGTTGATGGCAAATGTTCATCCTGGAGTTTAGTTACTAGTGGTGTACCGCAAGGTTCTGTTTTGGGGCCACTGCTGTTTGTCATTTTTATAAACGACCTGGAAGAGGGTGTAGAAGGGTGGGTTAGTAAATTTGCGGATGACACGAAGGTCGGTGGAGTTGTGGATAGTGTCGAAGGGTGTTGTAGGGTACAGAGGGACATAGATAGGCTGCAGAGCTGGGCTGAGAGATGGCAAATGGAGTTTAATGCGGAGAAGTGTGAGGTGATTCACTTTGGAAGGAGTAACAGCAATGCAGAGTACTGGGCTAATGGGAGGATTCTTGGTAGTGTAGATGAGCAGAGAGATCTTGGTATCCAGGTACATAAATCCCTGAAAGTTGCTACCCAGGTTAATAGGGCTGTTAAGAAGGCATATGGTGTGTTAGCCTTTATTAGTAGGGGGATCGAGTTTCGGAGCCACGAGGTCATGATGCAGCTGTACAAAACTCTGGTGAGGCCGCACCTGGAGTATTGCGTGCAGTTCTGGTCATCGCATTATAGGAAGGTTGTCGAAGCTTTGGAAAGGGTGCAGAGGAGATTTACTAGGATGTTGCCTTGCATGGAAGGTAGGTCTTACGAGGAAAGGCTGAGGGACTTGGGGTTGTTTTCGTTAGAGAGAAGGAGGAGGAGAGGTGACTTAATAGAGACATACAAGATAATCAGAGGGTTAGATAGGGTGGATAGTGAGAGTCTTTTTCCTCGGATGAGGATGGCAAACACGAGGGGACGTAGCTTTAAGTTGAGGGGTGAAAGATATAGGACAGATGTCAGAGGTAGTTTCTTTACGCAGAGAGTAGTAGGGGCGTGGAACGCCCTGCCTGCAACAGTAGTAGACTCGCCAACTTTCAGGGCATTTAAGTGGTCATTGGATAGACATATGGATGTAAATGGAATAGTGTAGGTCAGATGATCGGCGCAACATCGAGGGCCGAAGGGCCTGTAATGCGCTGTAATATTCTAATCTTCTAATCTTCTAATCTAATCTATCTAAACCTGTCGCCTATTTTCTAAGGGTCTGTATCTCTTTACTTCCTGCCCATTCATGTATCTGTCTAGATACATCTTAAAAGATGCTTTCGTGTCCGCGTCTGCCACCTCCGCTGGCAACGCGTTCCAGGCACCCACCACCCTCTGCGTGAAGAACTTTCCACGCATATCCCCCCTAAACTTTTCCCTCTCACTTTGACTCGTGACTCCTAGTAATTGAATCCCCAACTCTGGGAAAAAGCTTCTTGCTATCCACCCTGTCTATACCTCTCATGATTTTGTACACATCAATCAGGTCCCCCCTCAACCTCCGTCTTTCTAATGAAAATAATCCTAATCTGCTCAACCTCTCTTCATAGCTAGCGCCCTCCATACCAGGCAACATCCTGGTGAACCTCCTCTGCACCCTCTCCAAAGCATCTACATCCTTTTGGTGATGTGGCGACCAGAACTGCACGCAGTATTCCAAATGTGGCCGAACCAAAGTCTTATAAAACTGTAACATGACCTTCCAACTCTTTCACTCAATACCCCGTCCGATGAAGGAAAGCATGCCGCATGCCTTCTTGACCACTCTATTGACCTGCGTTGCCACCTTCAGGGAACAATGGACCTGAACACCCAAATCTCTCTGTCCATCAATTTTCCCCAGGACTTTTCCATTTACTGTATAATTCACTCTTGAATTGGATCTTCCAAAATGTATCACCTCGCATTTGCCCTGATTGAACTCCATCTGCCATTTCTCTGCCCAACTCTCCAATCTATTTATATTCTGCTGTATTCTCTGACAGTCCCCTTCACTATCTGCTACTCCACCAATCTTAGTGTCGCCTGCAAACGTGCTAATCAGACCACCTATACTTTCCTCCAAATCATTTATGTATATCACAAACAACAGTGGTCCCAGCACGGATCCCTGTTGAACACAACTGGTCACACGTCTCCATTTTGAGAAACTCCCTTCCACTGCTACTCTCTGTCTCCTGTTGCCCAGAAAGTTCTTTATCCATCTAGCTAGTACACACTGGAATCCATGCGACTTCACTTTCTCCATCAGCCTACCATGGGGAACCTTATCAAACGCCTTACTGAAGTCCATGTATATGATATCTACAGCCCTTCCCTCATCAATCAACTTTGTCACTTCCTCAAAGAATTCTATTAAGTTGGTAAGACATGACCTTCCCTGCACAAAACCATGTTGCCTATCACTGATAAGCCCATTTTCTTCCAAATGGGAATAGATCCTATACCTCAGTATCTTCTCCAGCAGCTTCCCTACCACTGACGTCAGGCTCACCGGTCTGTAATTACCTGGATTTTCCCTGCTACCCTTCTTAAACAAGGGGACAACATTAGCAATTCTCCAGTCCTCCGGGACCGCACCCGTGTTTAAGGATGCTGCAAAGATATTTGTTAAGGCCCCAGCTATTTCCTCGCTCGCTTCCCTCAGTAACCTGGTATAGATCCCATCCGGACCTGGGGACTTGTCCACCTTAATGCCTTTTAGAATACCCAACACTTCCTCCCTCCTTATGGCGACTTGACCTAGAGTAATAAAACATCTGTCCCTAACCTTAACACCCGTCATGTCCCTCTCCTCGGTGAATACCGATGCAAAGTCATCATTTAGAATCTCACCCATTTTCTCTGACTCCACGCATAACTTTCCTCCTTTGTCCTTGAGTGGGCCAATCCTTTCTCTAGTTACCCTCTTGCTCCTTATATATGAACAAAAGGCTTTGGGATTTTCCTTAACCCTGTTTGCTTAAGATATTTCATGACCCCTTTTAGCCCTCTTAATTCCACGTTTCAGATTGGTCCTACATTTCCGATATTCTTTCAAAGCCTCGTCTTTCTTCAGCCTCCAAGACCTTATGTTTGCTTGCTTTTTCCTCTTTGCTAGTGTCCCAATCTCACCTGTCATCCATGGTTCCCTAATCTTGCCATTTCTATCCCTCATTTTCACAGGAACATGTCTCTCCTGCACGCTAATCAACCTCTTTTTAAAGGCCTCCCACATATCAAATGTGGATTTACCTTCAAACAGCTGCTCCCAATCTACATTCCCCAGCTCCTTCCGAATTTTGGGATAGTTGGCCTTACCCCAATTTAGCACTCTTCCTTTGGGACCACTCTCGTCTTTGTCCATGAGTATTCTAAAACTTACGGAATTGTGATCACTATTCCCAAAGTAGTCCCCTACTGAAACTTCAACCACCTGGCCTGGCTCATTCCCCAACACCAGGTCCAGTATGGCCCCTTCCCGACTTGGGCTATTTACATACTGCTCTGGAAAACCCTCCTGGATGCTCCTTACAAATTCTGCTCCATCTAGACCTCTAACACTAAGTGAATCGCAGTCAATGTTGGGAAAATTTAAATCTCCATCACCACCACCCTGTTGCTCCTACATCTTTCCATAATCTGTTTACATATTTGTACCTCTATCTCACGCACGCTGTTGGGAGGCCTGTAGTACAGCCCCAACATTGTTACCGCACCCTTCCTGTTTCTGAGTTCTGCGCATATTACCTCACTGCTCGAGTCCTCCATAGTGCCCTCCTTCAGCACAGCTGTGAGATCCTCTTTGACCATTTCTGCAACTCCTCCACGCCTTTTACCTCCCTCTCTATCCCGCCTGAAGCATCGATATCCTAGGATATTTAGTTGCCAATCATGCCCTTCCCTCAACCAAGTCTCAGTGATAGCAATGACATCATACTCCCAGGTACTAATACAGGCCCTAAGTTCATCTGCCTTACCTACTACACTTCTTGCATTAAAACAAATGCACCTCAGACCACCACTCCCTTTGCGTTCATCATCTGCTCCCTGTCTACTCTTTCCCTTAGTCACGCTGACTTCATTATCTAGTTCCTTCCTGGCTTTAGTTACTACCTGCTTACTGTCCACTGACCTCATTTGGTTCCCATCCCACTTCCACATTAGGTTAAACCCTCCCCAACAGCGTTAGCAAAAGCACCCCCAAGGACATTGGTTCCAGTCCGACCCAGGTGTAGACCGTCCAATTTGTAATAAGCCCACCTCCCCCAGAATCAGTCCCAATGTCCCAAAAATCTGAACCCCTCCCTCCTGCACCATCTCTCAAACGACGCATTCATCCTGACTATTCTTTCATTTCTACTCTGACTATCACGTGGCACTGGTAGCAATCCTGAGATTACTACCTCTGAGGTCCTACTTTTTAACTTGGCTCCTAACTCCCTAAATTCTGCTTGAAGGACCTCATCCCGTTTTTTACCTATATCATTGGTGCCTATGTGCACAACGACAACTGGCTGTTCACCCTCCCCTTTCAGCATGTTCTGCCGCCGATCTGAGACATTCCTGACCCGTGCACCTGGGAGGCAACATACCATTCGGGAGTCTCATTTTCGACCACAGAACCGCCTATCTACTCCCCTTGCAATCGAATCCCCGATGGCTATAGCCCTTCCACTCTTTTTCCCGCCCATCCGAACAGCAGAGCCAGCCACGGTGCCATGAACCTGGCTACTGCTGCCTTCCCCTGGTGAGCCAGCTCTCTCAACAGTATCCAAAACGGTATACCTGTTTTGGAGGGAGATGACCGCAGGGGACCCCTACGCTGCCTTCCTGTTCTTTCTCTGCCTTTTGGTCACCCATTCCCTTTCACCCTCAGCAATCCTAATCTGCGGTGTGACCAATTCGCTAAACGTGCTATCCACAACCACATCGGCATCACGGATGCTCCAAAGTGAGTCCATCCGCAGCTCCAGAGCCGTCATGCGGTCTAACAAGAGCTGCAGCTGGACACACTTGCAGCACGTGAAGGAGTCAGGGACATCAGCCGTGTCCCTGAGCTCCCACATTGAGCAAGAGGAGAATAACACGGGTCTGAGATCTCCTGCCGTTTTCAATCTTAAGCTTTAGTTAGTCTTAACTTAGATAAACGAAAAAGGAACGAAACGTTTTCACCAATCACACGAAAAAAATAAATACATAGAAAAAGCCTTACCTTATCTGCACACCACGAGCCCTTTTTTTTTGGTTAGAGGAGGAGGGCGGGTGGGAGACACAACAGTTGTAGAGTCTCGGGTCAGCCGCTGCCCAAATGACTTACTTACCCAGCTGCCACCTCGCTCTCCCTGTCACCGCTGCAAAAAGAAACCGCCAAAACAAAAAGGTAAGTTTATATATAAGTTGTAAACTCACTTACCCAGCTGCCACTTCGCTCTCCCTGTCGCCGCTGCAAAAAGAAAAGTCTAAGGATACGGGGTAAACCATTTAGAACTGAGATGAGGAGAAATATCTTCACCCAGAGGGTGGTGAGCCTGTGGAGTTTGCTACCACTGAAAGTAGTTGAGGCCAAAACATTGTAAGGTTTCAAGAAGGAGTTAGATATAGATGTTGGGTTTAAAGTGAAAAAAGAGTATGGGACGAAAGGGGAACAGGTTACTGAGTTGTATGAACAGTCATGATCATAATGAATGGAGTAGCAGGCTTGAAGGGCCGAATCGCCAACTCCTGACCCTATTGCCTATGTTTATATGTTAGGACCTGAAAAAGAGAGCACGAGGCTCGAGACCCTCACTTACCTGGAGACCGGAGTGGTGGCTGGCGGAGCTGGGAGGAGGCTGATCCGGACCGGTATTTGCAAAAGACAACGTGGGGCTCGCCTGCCTGGAGGCGGTCCCAGAAGGAGCCTGATCCGAAGTGGTGGCAGGTGGATCAGGGAGTTGGCTGATATGGAGCGGCGGCAGGTGGCCCTGGGAAAAGCTGGATCCAGAGCGGCAACATGCGGACCTGGGAGGAGGCAGATCCAGAGTGGTGGCCGGCCCTTTCTATCCCTCCCTCTCTCCCTTTCCCTCTCTCCCTTTCCCTCTCTCCCTTCCCCTCTCTCCCTCTCCCTCCCTTCCTCTCCCCCTCGCTCTCTCTCTCTCTTCCTCTCTGTCTCTCCCTCTCCCAACTTTTCCATCCCTCTCCCTCCCTCTCCATCCCTCTCCATCCCTCTCTCTCCATCCCCCTCTCACTTTCCCTCTCCCTCCCCCTCTCTCTCCCTCTTTCTCTCCCCCTCTCTCTCTGTCTCTCTCTCCCTGGCTCTCTCTCTCTCTCTCTCTCCCTGGCTCTCTCTCTTTCTGTGCCAGCACGTGCTGAGTTTCGAAAGAGGGAAAGGAATCTTTAGAGACATCACGGGATATCTGCAAGGTGATTCGTTGGGTAAATAACAGCTGTTAGTGCATGTAAAAAGCTTTAAAAAGAAGCAGAAAGATTGAACCAAAAAAACCCTCAAATTATGAGGTGAGTAATGCTAAAGTGTGCGTGCTTTCAAAAAAAAGTGTAATTTATTAAGGAGTTTGAACTGTAGTGGGTAGTATTTGGAGTAGAACAAGGCCCCTAGCATAATTAGTATTTTTTAAAGGGAGTAACAAAGTAATTTAAAGTTAAGTCATGGCTGACGAGCTCGCACCCATGCTATGGTATGAGGCACGTGTTGGCTGTGACAGATTAGGGAATGTTACATAAAGGTTTGACAGTGGATAGACAATGACAAGCATTTAAAGAGCACATGGCTGAATTGCAACAATTGTTCATTCTTGTCAGGCACAGAAATAAAACAGGAAGTGCGGCTCAACCGTGGCTTATAAAAGAAACTAGAGATTGTATTAGATCCAAGGAGTCGAAATATAAAATGTCCAGAACAATCAGCAAACCAGAGAATTGGGAGCAATTTAGAATTCAACAATGGAGTACAAAGGGATTGATTAAGAATGGGAAAATAGAGTATGACAGTAAGTTTGCAAAGAACATAAAAACTGACTGTGAAAGCTTTTATATATTTGGGAAGAGAAAAAGATTAGTGAAGACAAATGTTGGTCCCTTACAGTCATAACCGGGGGAATTTATAACGGGGAACAAGGAAATGGCAGACCATTTAAATACATACTTTGGTTCTGTCTTCGCAAAGGAGGCCACAAATTACCTCCCAGAAATGTTGGGGAACATAGGGTCCAGTGAGAAGGAGGAACTGCATGAAATCAGTATTAATAGTGAAATGGTGTTGGGGTAATTGATGGGATTGAAGGCCACCAAATTCCGAGGGCCTGCTAATCTACTTCCCAGAGTACTTAAGGAAGTGGCCCTTGAAATAGTAGATGCATTAATCGTCAGCTTTCAAAATTCTATGGACACTGGAACAGTTCATACAGATTGGAGGGTAACTAATGTAACCTCACTACTTAAAATGGGAGGCAGAGAGAAAAACGGGAATTATACAACGGGTACCCTGACATCAGTAGTGGGGAAAATGCTGGAGTCCATTTTAAAAGATGAGATAGCAGAGCACTTGGAAAACAATGACATGATCCAACAAAGTGAACATGGATTTACGAAAGGGAAATCATGCTTGGAAAATGTACTGGAATTTTTTAAGGAAGTCGCCAGTAGGATAGATAAGGGAGAACCAGCGGATATGGTGTAGTTGGACTTTCAGAATGCTTTCAGTAAGGTACCACATCAGAGATTAGCGTGCAAAATTAAAGCACATGGGATTGGGGGAAAGGTACATACATGGGTGGAGAACGGATTGACAGACAGGAAACAAAGAGTTGGAATAAACGTGTTTTTTTTCCATATATATATATATCTCTATATATATATATATGTAAACTGGATGGGTGTGTGAGCTGTGAGGAGGATGCAGAGAAGCTCCAGTGTGATTTGGACAGGTTGAGTGAGTGGGCAAATACATGGCAGAAGAAGGATAATGTGGATAAATGTGAGGTTAACCACTTTGGTGGCAAGAAAAGAAAGGCAGGTTATGATCTGAACGGCGATAAATTGGTAAAGGGTGAGGTGCAGCGAAACCTGGGTGTCCTTGTGGACCTGTCACTGAAAGTAAGCATGCATGTGCAGCAGGCAGTTAAGAAGTTAAATGCTATGTTGGTCATCGTAGAGAAAAGATTCGAGTACAGGAGCAGGGATGTTTTGCTGCAATTAAACAAGGCCTTGGTGAGATCAGATCTGGAATATAGTGTGCAGTTTTGGTCTCCTTATCGGAGGAAGGATGTTCTTACTATGGTGGAAGTGCAGTGGAGGTTCACCAGACTGATTCCTGGGATGGAGGACTGACGTATGAATAGAGATTGGGTCGATTAGGCTTGTATTCGCAAGTGGTTATAAGAATTTGTTTCTATATTCATTGATAAGATGTGGGCGACGCTGGGCCATGCCAGCATTTATTGCCCATCCCTAATTGCCCTTGAGAAGGTGGTAGTGATCTGCCGTCTTGAACCGCTGCGGTCCATGTGGGGTAGGTGCACCCACAGTGCTGTTAGGCAGGGAGTTCCAGGATTTTGACCCAGCGACAGTGAAGGAATGGCAATATAGTTCCAAGTCAGGATGATGTGTGACTTTGAGGGGAAATTGCAGGTGCTGGTGTCCCCATGTATTTGCTGCCCCTGTCTTTCTAATTGGTTGAGGTCGCCGGTTTGGAAGGTGCTGTCTAAGCAGCCTTGATGCATTGTTGCAGTGCATCTTGTAGATGGTACACACTGCTACAACTGTGCGTCGGTGGTGTAGGGAGTGAATGTTTGTAGATGGGGTGCCAATCAAGTGGGCTGCTTTGTCCTGGATTGTGTCGAGCTTCTTGAGTGTTGTTGGAGCTGCACCTATCCAGGAAAGTGGAGAGTATTCCATCACACTCCTGACTTGTGCCTTCTAGATGGTGGACATGCTTTGGAGACTCAGAAGGTGAGTTACTCGCCTCAGGTTTCCTAGCTTCTGACGTGCTCTAGTAGCCAGGCTATTTACATGGCTACTCTAGTTCAATTTCTGGTCAATGGCAGCCCCTAGGATGTTGATTCAGCGATGGTAATGCTGTTGAATGTCAAGGGGAGATGGTTACATTCTCTCTTGTTGGAAATGGTCATTGCCTGGCACTTGTGTGGCGCGAATGTTACTTGCCACTTATCAGCCCAAGCTTGGATATTGTCCACGTCTTGCTGCATTTCTACACGGACTGCTTCAGTATCTGAGGAGTCACGAATCAATTCTGACCTTATGATTGAAGGAAGGTCATTGATGAAGCAGCTGAAGATGGTTGGGCCGAGGACACTACATGAGGAACTCCTGCAATGATGTCCTGGAGCTCAGATGATTGACCTCCAACAACCACAACCATCTCCCTTTACGTTAGGTATGACTCCAGCCAGGGGAGGCTTTTCCTCGTGATTCCCATTGACCTCAGTTTTGCTCGGGCTCCTTGATGCCATACTCGGTCAAATGCTGCCTTGATGTCAAGGGCATTCACTCTCACCTCACCTCTTGAGTTCAGGCCTTTTGTCCATGTTTGAACCAAGGCTGTAATGAGGTCAGGCGCTGAGTGGCCCTGGCGGAACACGTCAGAGAGAGAGAGAGAGAGAGAGAGAGAGAGAGAGAGAGAGAGAGAGAGAGCGAGCACGCCTGGGGTGTCATCTATGGGATGCATGTGTGTGCATGTGTGGCCACACGTGTGTTTGCGCATGTGTGGATGTCTGACTCAGTGTTTCGGGTGTAATGTGTGTGTGTTTGTGTTTGTGTGATGTGTGTGAGTGTTTGTGTATTTGTGTCTGTTCGTGTGTGTGGCTCTGCCTGGTGTGCTATTTATGTGTCTGTGTCTGTATGTGTGTATTTGTGTTTTTCTGTGCCTGCTTCATGCCTGTGGTGTGATCCCATGCATGTTATTGTTTGTGTGTGTATGTGTATCTGGCTCAGTAACTGGAGCCTGTGTGGGTGTGTTTGCGAGGGTGTATTCGCGTACGTTCGTATCTGTGTGTATGTGTGTGTGTCTGTTTGCACAAGGCTCGATCAGCACCTGGGGTGTGATATGTGTGTGTATGTGCTTGAGTGCCTGGGTTGTAATTTCTGTGTGTGTGTGTGTGTGTGCATGTGTGCGCGTGCATGCGGGTGTGTTCGTGTGTGTGTTTGTGTGTTTCTATGTGTATGTGTCTGTGTTTGGGTTTGTCTCAAGGCCTGGGTGGTGCTACATTTATTCATGTGTGTTTGTGTGTATGTGTGCGTGTCTGTGTGTATTAGTGTTTTTGTGGCGCTATGTGTGCCTCGGGACATGGGCTGTGTTCTGTGCGTGTGTGGTGCGTGCCTGTGTCGGCGTGTTGCATCTTCTTTTATCTGTGTTTGTGTGTGTGTTTGTCTCAGGGACATAGTTGTGCTGTATGTCTGCAAGTGTGTGTGTTTTTTATGTCTCGGCGACTGGGTTGTGCTTTATGTGTATGTGTTAGTGTGTATCTGTTTGTGTGCTTGTGTGTGTTTGTGTTCCTGAGTACCTGCTTTGTAATCACTGTGTGTGTGTGTTTGTTTCTGTGTCTGGTTCAGTGTCTGTGGTGTGATCTCATGCGTGTGTGTGTGAGTGTGTGTGTGTGTGTGTGTGTGTGTTTGTGTGTGTGTGTGTGTGTGTATGTGTGTGTGTTTGTGTTTTTCTGAGCCTGCTTCATGCCTGTGGTGTGATCCCATGCATGTTTTTGTTTGTGTGTATATGTGTATCTGGCTCAGTAACTGGAGCCTGTGTGGGTGTGTTTGCGAGGGTGTATTCGCGTACGTTCGTATCTGTGTGTATGTGTGTGTGTCTGTTGGCACATGGCTCGATCAGCACCTGGGGTGTGATATGTGTGTGTATGTGCTTGAGTGCCTGGGTTGTAATTTCTGTGTGTGTGTGTGTGTGTGTGCATGTGTGCGCGTGCATGTGGGTGTGTTCGTGTGTGTGTTTGTGTGTTTCTATGTGTATGTGTCTGTGTTTGGGTTTGTCTCAAGGCCTGGGTGGTGCTACATTTATTCATGTGTGTTTGTGTGTACGTGTGCGTGTCTGTGTGTGTTAGTGTTTTTGTGGCGCTATGTGTGCCTCAGGACATGGGCTGTGTTCTGTGCGTGTGTGGTGCGTGCCTGTGTCGGCGTGTTGCATCTTCTTTTATCTGTGTTTGTGTGTGTGTTTGTCTCAGGGACATAGTTGTGCTGTATGTCTGCAGGTGTGTGTGTTTTTTTATGTCTCGGTGACTGGGTTGTGCTTTATGTGTATGTGTTAGTGTGTATCTGTTTGTGTGCTTGTGTGTGTGTGTGTGTGTTTGTGTTCCTGAGTACCTGCTTTGTAATCACTGTGTGTGTGTGTTTGTTTCTGTGTCTGGTTCAGTGTCTGTGGTGTGATCTCATGCGTATGTGTGTGAGTGTTTGTGTGTGTGTGTTTGTGTGTGTGTGTGTGTGTGTGTGTTTGTGTGTGTGTGTGTGTGATCCTCAGTACCTGCTTTATAATCTATATCTGTGTGTTTGTTTCTATGTCTGCTTAAGTGCCCATGGTGTGATCTCATATGTGTGTGTGTGCTCGTGTTCCTCGGTACCTGCTTTGTAATCTGTGTGTGTGTGTGTGTGTGTGTGTGTGTGTTTGTTTTTGTCTCTGGTTCAGAGCCTGTGGTTTGATTTCATGTATGTGTATGTGGCTGACTCAGTGACTGGGGTCGGAAATGTGTGTCTATGTTTTTGTGTCTAGTTCAGTGTCTGAGGAATGATCCATGATGTGTGCATGTATATGTATGGCTGAATGCCCGGATAGTATTCTGTGTGTGTGTGTGTGTGTGCGTGTGTGTGTGTGTGTGCGTGTGTGTGTTTGCGCTTGTCTCAGGGCGTGGTAATTTGTGTCTGATTCTTTTTTATTCATTCATGGGATGTAGGCGCCGCTGGCTAGGCCTGCATTTATTGCCCATCCTTAATTGCCCTCGAGAAGATCGTAGTGAGCTGCCTTCTTGAACCGCTGCAGTCCATGTGGGGGTAGGTACACCCACAGCTCTGTTAGGAAGAGAGTTCCAGGATCTTGATCCAGCGATAGTGAAGGCATGGTGATATAATTCCAAATCAGTATGGTGTGTGGCTTGGAGGGGAGCTTGCAGGTGGTGGTGTTGCCATGCATCTGCTGCCTCTTTCCTTCTAGTTCCTAGATGTCGCGGGTTTAGAAGATGCTGTCTCAGGAGCCTTAGTGCGTTGCTGCAGTGCATCTTGTACACAGAAAAGCAGAACAAGTCCAGCACGGCCAATTACAGCGCCATCCGTCCACTCTCAATCATCAGTAAAGTGATGGAAGCTGTCGTCGACAGTTTCATCAAGTGGCACTTGCTTTGTTATAGCTTGTGCAGTGATGCTCAGTTTATGTTCCGCCAGTGCCACTCAGCTCCTGAACACATTAGAGTCTTGGTGGCAAGTAACATTCGCGCCACACAAGTGCCAGGCAATGACCATCTCTAACAAGAGAGAATATAACCATCTTCCCTTGAACTTCAATGGCATTACGATCGCTGAATCCCCCACTCGCTACATCCTGGGGGTTACCATTGACCAGAAACTGACTGGAGTTGCTATATCAACACCGTGGCTACAAGAGCAGGTCAGAAACTGAGAATTATGTGACGAGTAACTCACATCATGATTCACCACAGCCCGTCCACCATCTCCAAGGCACAGGACAGGAGTGTGATGGAATACTCTCCACATGACTGGTTGGATGCAGCTTCAACAGCGCTTAACAAGCTCGACACCATCTGGTGTGTTGATAAGGTAAGCTTTTTATTTTTTCTGTATCGTGTGACTGGTTAGAAATTTACTACTTTTACTTTCTTTTTTGATTTATCTATTAATTGGTTATTTGAAAAAGACCATAGCAGAGAAGTATCAAAGTATTTAGCTCATAAATTTATGTAAAGTAATAAAGTAATTAACTAAGTAGAGATGGCTGGGCAGGTGATGTGCTGTAGCTGTATGATGTGGGAGCTGGCTGATCCCATTGTAAACGGCGGGGACCACATCTGCAGCAAGTGTTGGTTGCTGGAAGAACTCCGTCTCAGAGTTGATGATCTGGAGTCTGAGCTTCAAACACTGCGGCACATCCGGGAGGGGGAGAGTTACCTGGACGTTTTGATCCAGGAGGCAGTCACACCTGGTAGATTAAGTAATTCAAATTCAGTTAGTGATCAGGGACAACAGGGTGTGATTGCAATTGAGGCAGGTAGGGAGATCCTGATTTCAGGAGTGGAGGAGCCTCAGCCTTTGACCTTATCCAACAGGTAAAAGATACTTGCTCCCTGATGGATGAGGAAAAGGGCTGCGGGGAGGATGAGCCAACTGACCATGGCACCATGGTGCAGAAGGCCATTCAAGAGGAGGGAGCAAAATGACAAATGGTAGTAATAGCGGATTCTATAATTAGGGGGATAGATAGTATCCTTTGCAACCCGGATTGGGAGTCCCGCATGGTGTGTTGCCTGCCCGGTGCCAGGGTGCAGGACATCTCTGACTGGCTTGAAAGGATATTGGAGCGGGAGGGGGAGGGTCCAGTTGTTGTGGTCCACGTTGGGACTAACAACATAGGCAAGGCTTGGATGGAGGACCTGTTTGGGTATTATAAAGCACTCGGAATGAAATTAAGGAACAGGTCCTCGAGAGTCATAATCTCCGTATTACTGCCCGAGCCACGTGCAAATTGGCTTAGGGATAAGAATATTAGGGAAGTAAACACGTGGCTAAGGGATTGGTGTATGAAAGAGGGGTTCCATTTCATGGGGCAGTGGCATCAGTTTTGGAACCGGGGGGATCTGTACCGATGGGACGGTCTCCACTTGAACCGATCTGGAACCAGTGTTCCAGCGAAACGGATAAATAGGGTGGTCTCTAGGACTTTAAACTAGTAACTCGGGGGGAAGGGAAAGGGAAAACGACAGGGAGTATGATGGTAAATAAAAAGGTAAACAGCAGGATAACATGTGAGCAGGAGGGTTTAACTTCAGGGCAGACTATGAAAGAAGCAGAAAGGAAGGATAACTCAGGAGTTATTAGACATATTGGAAATCATGAGGGTAAGAAAGCTGGCATAAAGGCACTTTACCTGAATGCTCGTAGCATTTGTAACAAGGTTGATGAGTTAACAGCGCAAATCATCGCGAATGAATATGATTTGGTAGCGATTACGGAGACATGGTTACAGGTTGGTCACGACTGGGAGTTGAATATCCAGGGGTACCAGACTATTCGGAAGGGCAGACAGGAAGGTAAGGGAGGTGGTGTAGCTCTGATATTCAAGAACGACATCAGGGCGGTGCTGAGAGATGATATAGGTTCTATGGAGAATGAGGTTGAATCCATTTGGGTGGCAATTAGAAACTCTACGAAGAAAAAGTCATTGATAGGCGTCGTCTATAGGCCACCAAATAATAACATCACATTGGGGCGGGCAATAAACAAAGAATTAACTAATGCTTGTAAAGATGGTACGGCAATTATCATGGGGGATTTTAATCTACATGTAGATTGATCGAACCAGCTCAGTCAGGGTAGCCCTGAGGAGGAGTTCGTTGAGTGTATCCATGATAGTTTTCTTGAACAGTATGTAATGGAAGCGACGAGGGAGCAAGCTATCCTAGATCTAGTCCTGTGTAATGAGACAGGAATAATTAATGACCTCATAGTTAGGGATCCTCTTGGAAGGAGTGACCACAGTATGGTTGAATTTAGAATACAGATGGAGAGTGTGAAGATAAAATCCAATACCAGGGTCCTGTGCTTGAACATGGGGGACCACAATAGAATGAAGGAGGACTTGGCTAAAGTAGACTGGAAACAAAGATTTTATGGTGGAACAGTTGACGAGCAGTGGAGGACTTTCAAAGCAATTTTTCAAAGTGCTCAGCAAAAGTATATTCCAGTGAAAAGGAAGGACCGGAAGAAAAGGGGTAATCTGCCATGGGTGTCTAAGGAAATAAGGGAGGCTATCAAATTGAAAGAGAAGGCATACAAAGTGGCCAAAAGCAGCATGAAACTAGAAGATTGGGAAATCTTTAAAGGTCAACAGAAAGCCACAAAAAGAGATATAAAGAAAAGTAAGATCGAACATGAGAAAAAACTAACACAGAATATAAAGACAGATAGCAAAAGTTTCTATAAATATATAAAACGAAAAAGAGTCGCTAAAGTAAATGTTGGTCCTTTAGAGGATGAGAAGGGGAATTTAGTTATGGTATCGGTCTTCACAGTGGAGGACATTAATAACATGCCAGTAATTGACAAAGAGACGAACGTAGGTGAGGACCTGGAAACAATCATTATTACCGAAGAGGTAGTGTTGGGCAAGCTAATGGAACTAAGGATTGATAAGTCTCCTGGCCCTGATGGAATGCATCCCAGGGTACTAAAAGTGATAGCGGGAGAAATAGCAGGTGCACTGGCGGTAATTTTCCAAAATTCGCTGGACTCTGGGGTAGTCCCAGCAGATTGGAAAACAGCAGATGTGATGCCACTGTTTAAAAAGGGATGTAGACAAAAGATGGGGAATTATAGACCGGTTAGCTTAACCTCTGTAGTGGGGAAGATGCTTGAGTCGATTATCAAGGAAGAAATAGCAGGGCATCTCGATTGAAATTGTCCCGTTGCGCAGACGCAGCATGGGTTCATGAAGGGCAGGTCATGCTTGACAAATCTTTTTGAATTCTATGATGACATCACGAGCAAGGTGGACAATGGGGACCCAGTGGATGTGATGTACCTAGATTTCCAAAAGGTCTTCGACAAGGTGCCGCACAAGAAGCTGCTGCGTAAGATAAGGATGCATGGCGTTATGGTTAAAGTATTAGCATGGATAAAGGATTGGTTGACTAATAGGAAGCAGAGAGTTGGGATAAATGAGTGCTATTCTGGTTGGCAATCAGTCACTAGTGGTGTGCCTCAGGGATCGGTGTTGGGACCGCAATTATTTACAATTTATATAGATGATCTGGAGTTGGGGACCACATGTAGGTTGTCAAAGTTTGCAGATGACACTAAAATGAGTGGCAGAGCAAAGTGTGCAGATGACTGTGAAACTTTGCAGAGGAACATAGATACATTGAGTGAATGGGCTAAGGTCTGGCAGATGGAATACAATGTTAATAAATGTGAAGTCATTTATTTAGGTAGGAGTAACAGTAAAAAGGATTATTACTTGAATGGTAAAAAGTTGCTGCATGCTGCTATGCAGAGGGACCTGGGTGTCCTTGTGCATGAATCGCCGAAGGTTGGGCTGCAGGTACAGCAAGTAATCAGGAAGGCAAGTGGAATTTTGTCCTTCACTGCTAAAGGGATTGAGTTTAAAAGCAGAGAGGTTATGTTGCAGCTGTATAAGGTACTGGTGAGGCCGCACCTGGAGTACTGTGTGCAGTGTTGGTCTCCTTACTTGAGAAAGGATATACTGGCACTGGAGAGGGTGCAGAGGAGGTTCAGTAGGTTGATTCCGGAGTTGAGGGGGTTGCCTTATGAGGACAGACTGAGTAGATTGGGATTATACTCAATGGAATTCAGAGGAAAGAGGGGGGATCTTATAGAAACATATAAAATTATGAATGGAATAGATAAGATACAAGTAGAGAGGATATTTCCACTGACAGGTGAAGCTGGGACAAGATGGCACAGCCTGAAAATTAGAGGGAGCAGATTTAGGACTGAATTAAGAAGGAACTTCTTCACCCAGAGGGTTCTTAATCTCTGGAATTCCTTGTGCAGTGAAGTAGTTGGCGCTTTTTCAGTAAACGTTTTTAAAGCTAAGGTAGATATATTTTTGAACAATAAAGGAATTAAGGGATACGGTGAGAGCACGGGTAAGTGGATCTGAGTCCACGATAAGATCAGCCATGATCATATTGAATGGCAGTCAGGCTCGAGGGGCCGGACGGCCGACTCCTGCTCCCAGTTCTTATGATCGTATTATGATAATTGTTAAATTAGATGTCATCACTACTACACAGAGGATAATATTCCGGTTAATTGTTAAGTTAGATGTAATCACTCAGACACAGGGAATATATTCTAGTTAATTGTTAAATTAGATGTCATCAGTAATACAAATGGGATAATATACCAGTTAATTGTTAAATTAAACGTCATCACTACTGCAAAGGGGATAATATTCCGGTTAATTGTTAAATTAGATGTCATCACAAATAAACAGGGGCAATCTGGTCAATTGGTAAATTGGATGTCATCACTAATACACAGGGGATTATATTCTAGTTAATTGTTAAATTAGATGTCGTCACTAATACAAAGGGGATAGTATTCTGGTTAATTGTTACATTAGATGTCGTCACTAATACAAAGGGGATAATATGCAAGTTAATTGCTAAATTAGATATCATCACTAATAGACAGGGGATAATATTCCAGTTAATTGTTAAATTAGATGTCATCACTAATAGTGTCTGTCATTGCGCCATTTTCCCACACTCTCCTGGCCATTCTGGACATAGCAGTGGAAGCCTTTCCCATGCGCTTGTTGATTTCTGCATCTAGAGACAGGTTAGAATTAACGAGATAATATTCCAGCTACTTGTTAAATTAGATGTCATCACTAATACACAGGTTATAGCATTCTGGTGAATTGTTAAATTAGATGTCATCACTAATACGCAGTGTATAATATTCTGATTAATTGTTAAATTAGATTTCAACACTAATGCACAGTGTATAGTATTCTGGTTAATTCTTAAATTAGATGTCATCACTAAGACACAGTGTATAATATTCTGGTTAATTGTTAAATTAGGTTTCATCACTAATATACAGTGTATAATCAGGTTAATTGTTTAATTAGATGTCATCACTAATACACAGTGTGCAATATTCCGGTTAATTGTTTAACTGGATGACATCACTAATACACAGGAGTAATATTCTGGTTAATTGTTGCATTAGATATGATCACTCATACACAGGGTATAATATTTTGGTTAATTGATAAATTAAATGTCATCACTAATACACAGTTTATAATATTCTGGTCAATTGTTTAATTAAATGTCATCACTAACCCAGTGTATAATATTCCAGTTAATTGTTAAATTAGATGTCATTAAGAGGGCTAAAAGGGGTCATGAAATATATTTAGCAAACAGGGTTAAGGAAAATCCCAAAGCCTTTTATTCATATATAAGGAGAAAGAGGGTAACTAGAGAAAGGATTGGCCCACTAAAGGACAAAGGAGGAATGTTATGCTTGGACTCAGAGAAAATGGGTGAGATTCTAAACGAGTACTTTGCATCGGTATTCACCGAGGAGAGGGACATGACGGATGTTGAGGTTAGGAACAGATGTTTGATTACTCTAGGTCAAGTCGGCATAAGGAGGGAGGAAGTGTTGGGTATTCTAAAGGGCATTAAGGTGGACAAGTCCCCAGGTCCGGATGGGATCTATCCCAGGTTACTGAGGGAAGCGAGAGAGGAAATAGCTGGGGCCTTAACAGATATCTTTGCAGCATCCTTAAACACGGGTGAGGTCCCAGAGGACTGGAGAATTGCTAATGTTGTCCCCTTGTTTAAGAAGGGTAGCAGGGATAATCCAGGTAATTATAGACCGCTGAGCCTGACGTCAGTGGTAGGGAAGCTGCTGGAGAAGATACTGAGGGATAGGATCCATTCCCATTTGGAAGAAAATGGGCTTATCAGTGATAGGCAACATGGTTTTGTGCAGGGAAGGTCATGTCTTACCAACTTAATAGAATTCTTTGAGGAAGTGACAAAGTTGATTGATGAGGGAAGGGCTGTCGATGTCATATACATGGACTTCAGTAAGGCGTTTGATAAGGTTCCCCATGGCAGGCTGATGGAGAAAGTGAAGGCGCTTGGGGTCCAAGGTGTACTAGCTAGATGGATAAAGAACTGGCTGGGCAACAGGAGACAGAGAGTAGCAGTAGAAGGGAGTTTCTCAAAATGGAGACGTGTGACCAGTGGTGTTCCACAGGGATCCGTGCTGGGACCACTGTTGTTTGTGATATACATTAATGATTTGGAGGAAAGTATAGGTGGACTGATTAGCAAGTTTGCAGACGACACTAAGATTGGTGGAGTAGCAGATAGTGAAGGGGACTGTCAGAGAATACAGCAGAATATAGATAGATTGGAGAGTTGGGCAGAGAAATGGCAGATGGAGTTCAATCAGGGCAAATGCGAGGTGATGCATTTTGGAAGATCCAATTCAAGAGTGAACTATACAGTAAATGGAAAAGTCCTGGGGAAAATTGATGTCCAGAGAGATTTGGGTGTTCAGGTCCACTGTTCCCTGAAGGTGGCAACGCAGGTAAATAGAGTGGTCAAGAAGGCATACGGCATGCTTTCCTTCATCGGACGGGGCATTGAGTACAAGAGTTGGCAGGTCATGTTACAGTTGTATAGGACTTTGGTTCGGCCACATTTGGAATACTGCGTACAGTTCTGGTCGCCACATTATCAAAAGGATGTGGATGCTTTGGAGAGGGTGCAGAGGAGGTTCACCAGGATGTTGCCTGGTATGGAGGGCGCTAGCTATGAAGAGAGGTTGAGTAGATTAGGATTATTTTCATTAGAAAGAAGGAGGTTGAGGGGGGACCTGATTGAGGTGTACAAAATCATGAGAGGTATAGACAGGGTGGACAGCAAGAGGCTTTTTCCCAGAGTGGAGGTTTCAATTACTAGAGGACACGAGTTCAAAGTGAAAGGGGAAATGTTTAGGGGGGATATGCGTGGAAAGTTCTTTACGCAGAGGGTGGTGGGCACCTGGAACGCGTTGCCAGCGGAGGTGGTAGACGCGGGCACGATGGAGTCTTTTAAGATGTATCTAGACAGATACATGAATGGGCAGGAGGAAAAGAGATACAGAACCTTAGAAAATAGGCGACATGTTTAGAGAGAGGATCTGGATCGGCGCAGGCTTGGAGGGCCGAAGGGCCTGTTCCTGTGCTGTAATTATCTTTGTTCTTTGTTCTTTGTTCCCTGAAGGTGGCAACGCAGGTCAATAGAGTGGTCAAGAAGGCATACGGCATGCTTTCCTCCATTGGACGGGGTATTAAGTACAAGAGTTGGCAGGTCATGTAACAGTTGTATTCGACTTCGGTTCGGCCACATTTGGAATACTGCGTGCAGTTCTGGTCGCCACATTACCAAAAGGATGTGCATGCTTTGGAGAGGGTGCAGAGGAGGTTCACCAGGATGTTGCCTGGTATGGAGGGCGCTAGCTATGAAGAGAGGTTGAGTAGATTAGGATTATTTTCATTAGAAAGACGGAGGTTGACGGGTGACCTGATTGAGGTGGACAAAATCATGAGAGGTATAGACAGGGTGGATAGCAAGAAGCTTTTTCCCAGAGTGGGAGATTCAATTACTAGGGGTCACGAGCTCAAAGTGAGAGGGGAAAAATTTAGGGAGGATATGCGTGGAAAGTTCTTTCCGCAGAGGGTGGTGGGTGCCTCGAACGCGTTGGCAGCGGAGGTGGTAGATGCGAACATGATAGCGTCTTTTACGATGTATCTAGACAGATACATGAATGGGCAGGAAGCAAAGAGATACAGAACCTTAGAAAAAAGACGACAGGTTTAGATTTAGGATCTGGATCGCGGCAGGCTTGGAGGGCCGAAGGGCCTGATCCTGTGCAATAATTTTCTTTGTTCTTTGTTCTTTTTGTCGGTGATTTACAGTTAGTCCTTTAATAATTGGATAGTGATTGTTCTGTAGGAGATTTATGGTCAGTCCTTTACGGTTTGGGTTGACATTTCTCTGACGAAGAAAGGTGACCAGCCCTGTTCTTTTGAATTCACGAATTGGAATATATTTTTTGTTTAATTGATGATTTTCCTAATGGTGCTTTCTGGAAACTCCCTCATAACCTGTGATGAAGAATTCTCTCAAATTACTTTGTTGACAGTCACTTATTTGTGGTGATGTCAATTCCATTTCTGTGATTTGTGGAATCTCTGAGCCACAGGTACACCGATGAGAATCTATTTCTGTATCTGTGTGTACCTGACACTGAGCTGACACTGTTCCAGTAGAAAGGGCTCTCCCTGCAGTCACTAACTCAGATATAAATTATTATCCACTATTCAGCATAATAAAGAATGAGTTTGGAATAAGTTCTATTTTGTGAGACATTATCTTTAAAAAGCAGGTTTTTCTGAGAAGCAGGAACTTGTCTCCCACTGCAGTGAATTGAATTTTCATTATTGACCCTGACCCATGCAGTTAAACAGGTCAGTTTACCTGTCTCATTGTCACCAATGTCTCAGGGTTGTCCAATCAGACAGTTTGATGTTTGAAGTGACAGGGATTGCATTATTTGTTTGTTCTGTCTGTCCCTCCTTCATATTTCTATTTTAATATACCGTGTTCTATTGATACTGTTGTGTTTATCTGACTGTCAGTAATATGATGTTGTAAGGTGAGAGTCTCAGAGCAGGAATCCTTTGTTTGCAAATCAGGTGTCCAATGAACCGATCAGTGACTGCTCCACGACAACCTAAAATCATCATTTCTCACAGAAAATGTGGTCAGATTTTGTAGTTATATGGGTTGAAATTAAATTCTACCTTATTAATGTCATAGAGTGATAGTTATTAAGCTCAGCAACAGGCCTTTCGGCCCAACATGTCTGCTGGCCATCAAACACCTATCTATTCTAATCTCATTTTCCAGCACTTGGCCTGTAGCCTTGTATACTATCGTGTTTCAAGTGCTCATCTAAATACTACTTAAATGTTGAGTGTTCCTGCCTGTACCACCTCTTCAGACAGTGTGCTCCAGATTCCAACCACCCTCTGTGTGGAAAAATAAAGGTTTCCTCAAATCTCCTCTGTATCTCTTGCCCCTTACATTAAATCTATGCTCCCTGGTTATTGACACCTCCGCTATGGGAAAATGTTTCTTCCTATCTAACCTATCAATGCCCCTCATAATTTGGTATACCCCAATCAGGTACCCCCCTCTGACTTCTCTGCTCTAAGGAAAACAACCCTCGCCTTTTCAGTCTCTCTTCATAGCTGAAATGCTCCAGCCCAGGCACCATCCTGATGAATCTAATCTGCACCTTCTCCAGTGCAATCACATCCTTCTGACAGTGTGGTGACCAGAACCGTACACAGTCCTCCAGCTGTGGCCGAACTAGTGGTTCATACAGTTCTATCATTACATCTGTGCTCTTATATTCTGTGCCTCAACTATTAAAAGCAAGTATCTCATATCCCTTCCTAGCCACCTTATCTAGCTGAACTGCTGCCTTCAATGATCTGTGGACAAGTACACCAAGGTCCCTCTGACACTTTGTACTTCCTAGAGTCCTACCATCCATTGTATATTCGCTTGCCTTCTCCATCCTCCGAAAATGCATCACCTCACACGTCTCAGGAGTAAATTCCATTTGCCACTGCTCCACGCATCTTACCAGCCCATCTATATCGTCCTGTAATCTAAGCATTTCCTCCTCACTATTTACAGCACCACTAATTTTTGTCTCATCTGTGGACTTCCTGACCATACCTCCTATATTCACGTCTGAATCATTAATGTACTCTACAAACAGCAAGGGTCTCAGCATCGATCCCTGTGGTACACCACTGTTCACAGGCTTCCACTCGCAAAAACAACCCTCGACCATCACCCTCTGACCCCTGCCACGAAGCCCATTTTGGATCCAATTTGAAATTCTAATGAACAAGTGAGTGTTTCTGAACAGTCTACAACTGTGTAAATATTTATCGCATGTTATCAATGTTTCTCTCCAGCTGTCTGAGCATTCAGCTGCTTTGTTCTGAGTTCTTAACCTGAGTCAGTTTATACAAGTTGTGTTAGGTGCTCATTAAACACAGGCCTAGAATGGAGCCTGAGATCTGTCTGTGCTCTGAGATCAGTTCCTCTGTGTGGTACTCTGTGAGATCAGTTCATGCTGCACATGCTGGGATCTTCCTGAGCATTGTGTGTGGAACTCAGTACCACACTGGGTGAGATCAGTTCAATCTGCAAAGGCCAGGAATGGAGCTTGGGATCTTCCTGTGCTCTGTTTGGAACTCAGTACTAGACTGGGTACATATCTTTAATTATATCCATCTAATTCTTGCCTCTCTCTCTTGCAGTCTGTCTGGGTGTACCTGAATGAGCAGATTGATCTTCCCCATTCCGATATCTCACACATTGAAGATAGCCGACACACTTACAGTGATACTGGAGATGGATAAATCGAGTCTTCATGAGGTAAAATCACCCACAGTGAACAGAGGGTCTGGTAGGGAGAAACACAGCACAGGCCAGTCTGGGTGTACCAGAGTGAGCTGAGTAATCTGCCCCATTTCCATATCACAAACACTGGGGGAACAGACAGGCAGCAAATGAGACTCCAGGATTGTATGTTGCCTCCTTGGTACTAGGGTCAAGGATGTCGCAGAGGGCATTCTGATGGGAGAGGGTCAGTAGTTAGAGATCGTGGTACACATTGGTACCAATGACATAAGTAGAAAGAGGGATGAGGTCTTTCAACAAGAACTTAGGGAGCTAGGTAGCAGATTAAAAAGCAGGACCTCTAAGGTTGTAATCTCTGGATTACTCGTGGTGCCACATGCTAGTGAGTTTAGAAATAGGAGGATCGAGCAGATGAATGTGTGGCTGAGGAGATGGTGCAGGAGGGAGGGCTTTAGTTTCCTGAATCACTAGGTCTGTTTCTGGCAAAGATGGGTCCTGTAGAAGTTGGATTGTTGCACCTGAACCGGAACGGGACAAAGATACCTGTTGGGAGGTTTGCTAATGCTTTTTTGGGGGGTGGGTGTTGGGGCGGGTTACCTAATTTGGCAAGGGGGTGGGATACAGAGTGGAGGTACAGTAGAGGGTAATATGGAACAGAAAATGAGTCTACCTGGAAGGCTGAGCAAATATAGACCTGGTAAGGCACATTGGAAAATGCAATGTTGGATTGTATCTATTTCAATGACAGGAGTCTTACTAGTAAGGCAGATGAATTGAGGGCATTGTTTAGCACATGGCATTATGATATTATTACTATCACAGAGACATGGTTGAGGGAGGGGCAGGACTGGCAGCTCAATATTCCAAGGTATAAAATCTTCAGGCACGACAGGGGAGGGTGTAAAAGAGGAGGTGGAATTGCACTGTTGATCAAGGAGTCAATTACTGCAGTAAGGAGGGATGATATCGTAGAAGGTTGCTCAAATGAGGCCATATGGGTAGAACCTAAAAACAGAAAGGGGGCAATCACTTGGCTGGGAGTGTCCTACATGCCTCCAAACAGTCAGGGGGAGATAGAGGAGCAGATATATAGGCAAATCTCAGAGGTGTAAAAATAATAGGGTAGTATTAGTAGGGGATTTCAAATTCCCTGATATCAACTGGGATAGTCTTAGTGAAAAAGGCTTGAAGGGGGAGGAATTCTTAAAATGCATACAGGAGAGCTTTTTGAGCCAGTACATCGGACGTCCAACAAGAGAAGAGGCAGTACTGGACCTAACACTAGGGAATGAAACTGGACAAGTGGTAGAAGTGTCAGTGGGGGAACATTTCAGGGATAGTGACCATACCACTGTAAGATTTAAGGTAGTTATGGATAAGGACAAAGACGGGCCGAAAATTAAGGGACTGAATTGGGGGAAGGCCGATTTCAAGATGATAAAACAGGATCTAGCCAACGTGGACTGTGAGCAGCTACTTGTAGGAAAGTTGACATCAGATCAGTGGGAGTCATTCAAAGAGGAAATAGTGAGAGTTCAGAGTCAACATGTACCCGTTAAGGTGAAGGGTAGGACTAACAGGCCCAGGGAACGCTAGATGTCAAGGGATATAAAGGATTAGATCAGGAATATAAAAAAGGAGGCTTATGACAGATTCGGAGTGCTGATAACAGCAGAGGCACCAGAGTAGTACAGAAAGTGTAAGGAGGTACTTTAAAAAAGTAACTAGGAGAGCGATGATGGGACATGAAAAAACACTGGCAGGCCAGATAAAGGAAATTCCGAAGGCATTTTATCAGTATGTCAATTGCAAGAGGATAACCAGGGAAAGTGTCGGGCCCATAGAGAACCAAAGTGGCAATCTGTGTGTGGACATGGAGGACATAGGTGAGGTTTTAAATGATTGCTTTTCATCTGTATTCACTATGTAGAAGGACGATGTAGGTGTAGAGATTAGGGAGAGGGATTGTGATATACTTGAACATATTAACATTGAAAGGGAGTAAGTATTAGCTGTTTTAGCGGGTTTCAAAGTGGATAAATCCCCAGACCCAAATGAAATGTATCCCAGGCTATTATGTGAGACAAGGGAGGAGATTTCAGGGCCTCTGACACAAATTTGCAAACTCTCTTTGGCCACAGGAGAGGTACCAGACGACTAGAGGGCAGCGAATGTGGTACCATTATTTAAGAAGGGTAGCAGGGATAAACTAGGTAAATGCAGGTTAGTGAGTCTAACATCAGTGGTTGGGAAACTCTTGGAAAAAATCTGATTGACAGGATTAATCTCCACGAGGAGAGGTAGGGATTAATCAGGGATAGTCACTATGGCTTTGTCAGGGGGAGATTGTGTCTGACTAACTTGGTTGAATTCTTTGAGGAGGTGACTAAATGTGTAGATGAGGGTAAAGCATTGATGTAGTCTACATGGACTTCAGTAAGGCTTTTGATAAGGTCCCACATGGGAGAGTGGTTAAGAAGGTAAGAGCCCATGGGATCCAGGACAATTTGGCAAATTGGATCTAAAATTGTCTTAGTGGAAGGAGGCAGAGGGTGATGGTCGAGGCTTGTTTTTGCGAGTGGAAGCCTGTGACTAGTGGTGTACCACAGGGATCGGTGCTGGTACCCTTGCTGTTGGTAGTGTACATTAATGATTTAGACATGAATATAGGAGGTATGATCAGTAAGTTCACAGATGACACAAAAATTGATGGTGTCGTAAATCGTTCGGAGGAAAGCCTTAGATTACAGGACAATATAGATGGGCTGGTAAGATGGGTGGAGCAGTGGTAAATGGAATTTAATCCTGAAATGTGAGGTGATGCATTTTGGGAGGACTAACAAGGCAAGTATATATCCAATGGATGGTAGGACCCGAGGAAGTACAGAAATTTAGAGGGACCTTGGTGTACTTGTCCATAGATCACTGAAGGCAGCAGCACAGGTTGATAAGATAGTTAGCAAAGCATATGGGATACTTGTCTTCATTATCCGAGGCATAGAATATAAGAGCAGGGAGGTTATGATGTATCTGTATAAAAACTCTAGTTAGGCCACAGCTGGAGTACTGTGTACAGTTCTGGACACCACATTATAGAAAGGATGTGATTGCACTGGAGAGGGTGCAGAGGAGATTCACCAGGAGGTTGCCTTGACTGGAGCATTTCAGCTATGAAGAGAGACTGAAAAGGCTAGGGTTGTTTTCCTTTCAGCAGAGAAGGGTGAGGGGGAACATGATTGAGGTATATAAAATTGTGAGGGGCATTTATAGGTTAGATAAGAAGAAAAGTTTTCCCTTATCAGAGGGATCAATAACCAGGGGGACACAGATTTAAGGTAAGGGGCAGGAGGTTTAGAGGGGATTTGAGGAAAGAAAATAACCCAGAGGGTGGTTGGAGCCTGGAACAGACAGCCTGAAGAGGTGGTCGAGGCAGGAACCCTCACAACATTTAAGTATTTAGATGAGCACTTGAAACACCATAGCATACAAGGGTATGGCCAAATGCTGGAAAATGGGATTAGAATGGATAGGTGCTTGATGGCCGGCACAGACATGATGGGCCGAATTTCCTGTTTCTGTGCTGTATAAATCAGACTGTATGACATTGAAGACACACTGATGGTGATACAGGAGAGCAGAAGGATAAATCGAGTCTTCATACACACCACAGTGAAGTAAAATCACCCACCATGAACAGAGGATAGAGTAGGGAGAAACACAGCACAGGCTGGGAATGGAGCCTGGGATCTTCCTGTGCTCTGTATAGATTTCCCGTACATCTTGTGTCTTTGAACACATTTACATGAAGTGTGGTCAGCTGGATAAGCTCGAGCTGTACATTTTTGGAAGGGTTATTTCCAAAAGGTGTTTGGTTCAATGACACGTAATAGAATTCCCAGCAAAACTGCAGCCTATGGAATAAAAAGGAGAGATACAAAAAGGATAGGAAATGGGCTGAGTGAGAGGAAACAGAGTGTTGTGATGAACTGTTATTTAGACTGGAGGAAGATATATAGTGCAGTTCCCCAGGTACTGATGTTAGGATCAGTTATTAATGATCCAAGCAGGACATATTGTTAATATTCACACATGACACAAAGCTTGGAAATATTGTGAACTGTGAAGAGGAGAGGGAGAGTCTCACAAGAGGATATAGACAGGCTGGTTGGATGAACAGACACGTGACAGATGGAATTTAATACAGAGACGTGTGATTTGATTCATTTTGTTAGGAAGAACTGGGAGAGGCAATATAATATAAAGGATACAGTTGCAAAGGGTGTGCAGGAGCTGAGGGTGCACAGGGTATAGATACACAAATCATTGGAGGGCAGGTTGGGAAAGTGGTTATAACGGCAGATTGGATCCAGGGCTTTATCAGTGAGAGCATAGGGTACAGAACCCAGGATGTTATGGTGAACATTTATAGAACATTGTTTCAGCATCAACTGGGAGTATTGTGTTCAGTTCTGGGCACCACACTTTCGGAAGAATGTGCAGGCTTTAGAGAGGGTGCAGAAAAGATTTACTAGAATGGTTCCAGGGATGAGAGATTTCAGTTATGTGGATAGGTTAGAGAAGCTGTGACCTATCTCCTTAGAGAAGAGAAGATTGAGAGGAGATTTGATAGAAGTGTTCAAAGTCATGAGGGGGTCTCGGCAGAGGAAATAGAGAGAAACTGTTCCCATTGGTGGAGGAGCCGAGAACCAGTGGACATGGAGTGAAGGTGAATGACAAAAGAACAAGTGGTGACGAGGCAAAATCTACTTCTGCAGCGAGAGGTTAGAATGTGTAAGGAGCTGCCTGAGAGTGTGGTGGAGGCAGATTCAATCGTGGCTTTCAATAGCCAATCAGAATATTATCTGAAGATTAAACAATGGTGCAGGACTATGGAGAAATACTGGATAGTGTGTCTAACTGTGTGGCTCTTATAGAGGTAGCATGGACAGGAGGAGCTGAATATCCTCCATCTGTACTTTCGCCATTCTCTAGCGCTCTGATTCCAGGTGAGGTTGGGCCCTGGGATCTTCCTGCTCTGTCTATCACCCAGTTCACACTGGCTATGTACCTCTCATTGTGTGGGTCAAATTACTGCATCTCTGTCTTGCAGTTAGTTTGGGAATTCCTGACTTAGCAGAATGTCCTGTTCCTGTCCCAACATGAAACACCAGCAAGTTGGATGAGCGGCTGCATTGATGCAGGAGATTGAGGAGCCGAGCCTTCGATACACTCTGCAGTGAGGTAAGATCACCCCCTGAAAGCATAAAATAGAGCAGTGGGCCAACTCAGCATCGGTATGGAATGGGTCATGGAGCTGGTCTGCTCTTTGAGCATAGAGATCAAAACTACACAAATGAGGAGGGAGATGGAGCCTGGGATCTTCCTGATCACTGTTTGGGACAAAGTAACACAAGAGGTAAAAGCAGCTCAATCAACCCAGGCTGGGAATGGAGCTTGGGATTTTCCTGTTCACTGTGTGGGGCTGAGGACCATGCCAGGTGAGAACCGCTTAGTCATCACAGGTGCAGAGACTGCTCCAATGTTGATTAATGATCATTCCCTCAATATATAACTCAAAATGGTTTAACAGGAGATTTATGGACAGTTCCCTGTTCTTCAGATGGTGATTGTTCTGCAGGTGATTTACGGTCAGTCCTTTAATAATTGGACAGTGATTGTTCTGTAGGTGATTTACGGTCAGTCCTTTAATAATTGGACAGTGATTGTTCTGCAGGTGATTTACGGTCAGTCCTTTAATAATTGGACAGTGATTGTTCTGTAGGTGATTTACGGTCAGTCCTTTAATAATTGGACAGTGATTGTTCTGTCGGTGATTTACGGTGAGTCCTTTAATAATTGGACAGTGATTGTTCTGTAGGTGATTTACGGTCAGTCCTTTAATAATTGGACAGTGATTGTTCTGTAGGTGATTTACGGTCAGTCCTTTAATAATTGGACAGTGATTGTTCTGCAGGTGATTTACGGTCAGTCCTTTAATAATTGGACAGTGATTGTTCTGTAGGTGATTTACGGTCAGTCCTTTAATAATTGGATAGTGATTGTTCTGTAGGTGATTTCCGGTCAGTCCTTTAATAATTGGATAGTGATTGTTCTGTAGGTGATTTACGGTCAGTCAATAATAATTGGACAGTGATTGTTCTGTCGGTGATTTAGGGTCAGTCCTTTAATAATTGGACAGTGATTGTTCTGTAGGTGATTTACGGTCAGTCCTTTAATAATTGGATGGTGATTGTTCTGTAGGTGATTTACGGTCAGTCAATAATAATTGGACAGTGATTGTTCTGTAGGTGATTTACGGTTAGTCCTTTAATAATTGGACAGTGATTGTTCTGTAGGTGATTTACGGTCAGTCCTTTAATAATTGGACAGTGATTGTTCTGTCGGTGATTTACGGTCAGTCCTTTAATAATTGGACAGTGATTGTTCTGTAGGTGATTTACGGTCAGTCCTTTAATAATTGGACAGTGATTGTTCTGTAGGTGATTTACGGTCAGTCCTTTAATAATTGGACAGTGTTCTGTAGGTGATTTACGGTCAGTCCTTTAATAACTGGACAGTGATTGTTCTGTAGGTGATTTACGGTTAGTCCTTTAATAATTGGGCAGTGATTGTTCTGTAGGTGATTTACGGTCAGTCCTTTAATAATTGGACAGTGATTGTTCTGTAGGTGATTTACGGTCAGTGCTTTAATAATTGGACAGTGATTGTTCTCTAGGTGATTTATGGTCAGTCCTTTAATAATTGGACAGTGATTGTTCTGTAGGTGATTTACGGTCAGCCGTTTAATAATTGTACAGTGATTGTTCTGTCGGTGATTTACGGTCAGTCCTTTATTGTTTGGATTGACATTTCTCTGATGAAGAATTGTGAACAGTCCCTTATCATTTAAATGCACGAATAATTCTCCCTTGGAAGTTTTTTGTTTAAGTGAGGATTTTCCTAATGTTGCTTTATAGACAATCCCTCATAACCTGTGATGGAAAATTCTCTTGAGTTTCTTTATGGACAGTCCCTTATTTGTGGTGACGTGATTTCCATTTCTGTGATTTGTGGAATCTCTTTGAGGCACATATACACAGATGTAAATCTATTTCTGTATCTGTGTGTCCATTATTCAGCTTAATAAAGAATGAGTTTGGAGTAAGTTCTCATTTTGTGATACGTCATCAATATAAAGCAGGTCTTTTTTGGGAAGCAGCAACTTGTTTCCCACTGCAGTGAATTGAATTTTCATTATTGACCCTGACCCATGCAGTTAAACAGGTCAGTTTACCTGTCTCAGTGTCACCAATGTCTCATGGGAGTCCAGTCAGACAGTTTGATGTTTGAAGTGACAGGGATTGCATTATCTGTTTGTTCTGTCTGTCCCTCCTTCATATTTCTATTTTAATATACCGTGTTCTATTGATACTGTTGTGTTTATCTGACTCTCAGTAATATATGATGTTGTAAGGTGAGAGTCTCAGAGCAGGAATCCTTTGTTTGCAAATCAGGTGTCCAATGAACCGATCAGTGACTGCTCCATGACAACCTAAAATCATCATTTCTCATGGAAAATGAGGTCAGACTTTATAGTTTAATGGATTGAAAATGAATTCTACCTTATTAATGTCATAGAGTGATGGAGTTATTCCGCTCAGAAACAGGCCTTTCAGCCCATCGTGTCTGTGCCGGCCATCAAGCACCTATATGTTGTAATCCCATTTTCCAGCACTTGTCCTGTAGCCTTGTATACTGTGGCATTTCAAGTGTTCATCTAAAGACTTAAATGTTGAGTGTTCTTGCCTCGACCACCTCTTCAGGCAGTGTGTTCCAGATTCCAACCACCCGCTGGGTGAAAACATTTTGCCTCAAATCTCCTCTGTATCTCCTGCCCCTAACCTTAAATTGATATCCCCTGGTTGACACCTTATTGACACCTCCGCAATGGGAAAATGTTTCTTCCAATCTATCCTATCAAAGCCCCTCATAATTTTGTATACGAGAAGTCATTGGTGGATCGGATCAGGGAAAACCCTAAGGCTTTCTATAGGTATATCAGGAATAAAAGAATGACTGGAGTTGGATTAGGGCCAATCAAGGATAGTAGTGGGAAGTTGTGTGTGGAATCAGAGGAGATAGGGGAAGTGTTAAATGAATATTTTGCGTCAGTATTTACAGTAGAGAAAGAAAATGTTGTTGAGAATACTGAGATTCAGGCTACGAGGCTAGATGGGATTGAGGTTCACAAGGAGGAGGTGTTAGCAATTTTGGAAAGTGTGAAAATAGATAAGTCCCCTGGGCCAGATGGGATTTATCCTAGGATTCTCTGGGAAGCTAGGGAGGAGATTGCAGAGCCTTTGTCCTTGATCTTTATGTCGTCATTGTCGACAGGAATAGTGCCGGAAGACTGGAGGATTGCAAATGTTGTCCCCTTGTTCAAGAAGGGGAGTAGAGACAGCCCTGGTAATTATAGACCTGTGAGCCTCACTTCGGTTGTGGGTAAAATGTTGGAAAAGGTTATAAGAGACAGGATTTATAATCATCTTGAAAAGAATAAGTACATTAGAGATAGTCAGCACGGTTTTGTGACGGGTAGGTCGTGCCTCACAAACCTTATTGAGTTTTTCGAGAAGGTGACCAAACAGGTGGATGAGGGTAAAGCAGTGGATGTGGTGTATATGGATTTCAGTAAGGCGTTTGATAAGGTTCCCCACGGTAGGCTATTGCAGAAAATACGCAAGTATGGGGTTGAAGGTGATTTAGAGCTTTGGATCAGAAATTGGCTAGCTGAAAGAAGACAGAGGGTGGTGGTTGATGGCAAATGTTCATCCTGGAGTTTAGTTACTAGTGGTGTACCGCAAGGATCTGTTTTGGGGCCATTGCTGTTTGTCATTTTTATAAATGTCCTGGAAGAGGGTGTAGAAGGGACGGTTAGTAAATTTGCAGATGACACTAAGGTCGGTGGAGTTGTGGATAGTGCCGAAGGATGTTGTAGGGTACAGAGAGACAGAGATAGGCTGCAGAGCTGGGCTGAGAGATGGCAAATGGAGTTTAATGCGGAAAAGTGTGAGGTGATTCACTTTGGAAGGGGTAACAGGAATGCAGAGTACTGGGCTAATGGGAAGATTCTTGTTAGTGTAGATGAGCAGAGAGATCTTGGTGTCCAGGTGCATAAATCCCTGAAGGTTGCTAACCAGGTTAATAGGGCTGTCAAGAAGGCATATGGTGTGTTAGCTTTTATTAGTAGGGGGGTCGAGTTTCGGAGCCACGAGGTCATGCTGCAGCTGTACAAGACTCTGGTGAGACCGCACCTGGAGTATTGCGTGCAGTTCTGGTCACCGCATTATAGAAAGGATGTGGAAGCTATGGAAAGGGTGCAGAGGAGATTTACTAGGATGTTGCCTGGTATGGAGGGAAGGTCTTACGAGGAAAGGCTGAGGGACTTGAGGTTGTTTTCGTTGGAGAGAAGGAGGAGGAGAGGTGACTTAATAGAGACATATAAGATAATCAGAGGGTTAGATAGGGTGGATAGTGAGCGTCTTTTTCCTCGGATGGTGATGGCAAACACGAGGGGACATAGCTTCAAGTTGAGGGGTGATAGATATCGGACAGATGTGAGAGGTAGTTTCTTTACTCAGAGAGTAGTAAGGGCGTGGAATGCCCTGCCTGCAGCAGTAGTAGATTCGCCAACTTTAAGGGCATTTAAGTGGACATTGGATAGACACATGGATGAAAATGGAATAGTGTAGGTCAGATGGTTTCACAGCTCGGCGCAACATCGAGGGCCGAAGGGCCTGTACTGCGCTGTAATATTCTAATCTCATGTCCCACCTCAGACTTCTCTGCTGGAAGGAAAACAACCCTCGCCTTTTCAGTCTCTCTTCATAGCTGAAATGTTCCAGCCCAGGCAACATTCTGGTGAATCTCCTCTGCACCTTCTGTTGTGCAATCACATCCTTCCTATAATGTGTTGACCAGAACCGTACACAGTACTCCAGCTGTGGCTTACCCAGAGTTTTATGCAGCTTCATGATAGCATCCCTGCTCTAATATTCTATGCCTCAGCTAATGAAGGCAAATATCCCAGAAGCCTTCCTAACCATCTTATCTACCTGTGCTGTTGCCTTCAGTAATATATGGACAAGTACACCCCACTCCCTCTGGCCCTCTGTACTTTCTCGGGTCCTACCATCCATTGTATATTCCCTTGCCTTATTAGTCCTCCCAAAATGCATCACCTCACACTTCTCAGGATTAAATTCAATTTGCCACTGCTCTGCCCATCTTACCAGCCCATCTATATCGTCCTGTAATCTAAGGATTTCCTCCTCACTATTTACGACACCATCATTCTTTGTGTCATCTGAGAACTTACTGATCATACCACCTATATTCAGGTCTAAATCATTAATGTACACTACAAACAGCAAGGGTCCCAGCATCGATCCCTGTGGTACACCACTGGTCACAGACTTCCATTCGCAAAATCAACCCTCGACCATCACCCTCTGCCTCCTGCCACTAAGCCAATTTTGGATCCAATTTGAAATTCTAGTAAACAAGTGAGTGAATGTTTCTGAACAGTCTACAACTGTGTAAATTTTTATCGCATGTTATCACTGTTTCTCTCTGGCTGTCTGAGCATTCAGCTGCTTTGTTCTGAGCTCTTAACCTCAGTCAGTTTGTCTGTGTTGGGTTAGGTGCTCGTTCAGCACCGGTCAGGAATGGAGCCTGAGATCTTCCTCTGTGCGGTACGCAGTACCATACTCTGTGAGATCCGTTGACTCTGCACAGACTGGGATCTTGCTGTGCACTGTGTATGCATCTCAGCACCTGACTGGGTACATATCTTTAATTATATCTATCCAATTCCCGCCTCTCTCCCCTGCAGCCGGTCTGGGTGTACCTGAGTGAGCAGATTGATCTTCCCCATTCAGATATCTCACACACTGGGGGAACAGACAGGCGTTTCTGTGGCCGCAAATGAGACTCCAGGATTGTATGTTGCCTCCCTGGTGCTCGGGTCAAGGATGTCTCAGAGCGGCTGCTGGACATTCTGAAGGGAGAGGGTGAATAGTCAGAGATCGTGGTACACATTGGTACCAACGACATAGGTAGAAATAGGGATGAGGTCCTGCAACAAGAATTTAGGGTGCGAGGAAGCAGATTAAAAAGGAGGACCTCTAAGGTTGCAATCACTGGATTCCTCCCGGTGCCACGTGCTAATGACTTTAGAAATAGGAGGATAGAGCAGATGAATATCTGGCTGAGGAGATCATGCAGGAGGGAGGGCTTCAGTTTCCTGGATCACTGGGTATATTTTTGGCAAAAGTGGGACTTGTCCAAGTTGGACAGGTTGCACCTGAACTGGAATGGGACAAGCATCCTTGTTTGGAGGTTTGTTCGTTCCTTATTGGGGGGTTGGGGGTAGGCGGTTAAACTAATCGGCAGGGGGTTGGGATACAGAGCGGAGGTACAGTAGAGGGTAATGTGGAACAGAACGTGAGTCTGCTGGAAGGCAGAGCAAATATAGACCTGGTAAGGCAGAAGAGAAAAATGCAAGGTTGGATTGTAACTATTTCAAAAACAGGAGTCTCATTAGTAAGGTAGATAAATTGAGGTTGTTGATTAGCACATGGCATTATGATATTGCTATCACAGAGACATGGTTGTGGGCGGGGCAGGACTGGCAGCTCAATATTCCAGGGTATAGAATCTTCAATTGTGACAGTGGAGGGGGTAAAAGAGGAGGTGGCATTGCACTGTTGATCAAGGAGTCATTTACTGCAGTAAGAAGGGATGATATCTTAGAAGGTTCCTTAAATGAGGCCATATGGGTGGAACTTAAAAACATAAAGGGGGCAATCACTTGGCTGGGAGTGTACTACAGGCTGCCAAACAGTCAGAGAGAGATAGAGGATCAGATATATAGGCAAATCTCAGGGGTGCAAAAATAATAGGGTAGTTTTAGTAGGGGATTTCAACTTCCCTGATATCAACTGGGATAGTCTTAGTGCAAACGGCTTAAAGGGGAATGAACTCTTAAAATGCATACAGGAGAGCTTTTTGAGCCAGTACATCAGACGTCCTACAAGAGAAGGGGCAGTACTGGACCTAACACTAGGGAATGAAACTGGACAAGTGGTAGAAGTGTCAGTGAGGGAGCATTTCGGTGCTAGTGACCATAACGCTAAGATTTAAGGTAGTTATGGATAAGGACAAAGACAGACCGAAACTAAAGGGACTGAATTGGGGGAAGGCCGATTTTAAAATGATAAAACAGGATGGGGCCAAAGTCGACTGTGAGCAGCTACTTGTAGGAAAGTCCATATCAGATCAATGGGCATCATTCAAAGAGAAAATAGTGAGAGTTCAGAGCCAACATGCACCCGTTAAGGTGATGGGGAGGACTAACAGGTCCAGGGAACACTGGACGTCAAGAGATACAGAGGATTGGATCAGGAAAAAAAGGAAGCTTATTGCAGATTCAGAGTGCTGACAAACAGCGGAGGCACTAGAGGAGTATAGAAAGTGTAGGGGGGAACTTAAAAATAAGTAATTAGGAGAGCGAAGAGGGGACATGAAAAAATACTGGCAGGCAAGAGAAAGGAAAATCCTAAAGCAATTTATCATTATGTCAAGGGCAAGAAGATAACCAGGGAAAGATTAGGGACCATTAGGCACCAAAGTGGCAACCTGTGTGTGGAGCCGGAGGGCACAGGTGAGGTTTTAAATGATTACTTTTCATCTGTGTTCACTATGGAGAAGGATGATGTAGGTGTAGAGATCAGGGAGTGGGATTGTGATATACCTGAACATGTTAGCATTGAAAGGGAGGAAGTATTAGCAGTTTTAGTGGGCTTGAAAGTAGATAAGTCCCCAGGCTCAGATGAAATGTATCCCTGGCTGTTATGTGAGGCAAGAGAGGCGATTGCAGGGGCTTTGTAACAAGTTTTCAAATCCTCTTTATCCAGAGCAAAGGTACCAGAGGACTGGAGGATAGTGAATGTGGTACCATTATTTAAGAAGGGTAGCAGGGATATGCTAGGTATTTACAGGTCAGTGAGTCTAACATCAGTGGTAGGGAAACTATTGGAAAAAGATGCGAGGGACAGGATTATTCTCCACTTGGAGAGGCAGGGATTAATCAGGGATAGTCAGCATAGCTTTTTCAGGGGGAGATCGTGTCTGACTAACTTGATTGACTTTTTCGAGGAGATGACCAGATGTGTAGATGAAGGTAAAGCAGTCGATGTAGTCTACATGGACTTCAGTAAGGGTTTTGTTAAGGTCCCACATGGGAGATTGGTTGAGAAGGTAAGAACCCATGGGATCCAGGGCAATTTGGCAAATTGGATCCAAAAGTGGCTTTGTGGCAGAAGGCAGAGGGTAATAGGCGAGGGCTGTTTTTGCGATTGGAAGCATGTGACCAGTGGTGTACCACAGGGATCGGTGCTGTGACCCTTGCTGTTTGTAGTGCACATTAATGACTTAGATGTGAATATAGGAGGTATGATCAGTAAGTTCACAGATGATACAAAAATTACAGTGCGCAATATTATGGCTAATTGTTAAATTAGATATCATCACTAATACACAGGTGATAATATTCCAGTTAATTGTTAAATTAGATGTCATCACTAATACACAGGGGATAATATTCCAGTTAATTGTTAAATTAGATGTCATCACTAATACACAGGGGATAATATACTGGTTAATTGTTACATTAGATTGTTCTTCTTCTTTGGTCTCATGATCTGGAGAGACAATGGATCGGCGCCTGGAGTTTGTCAGTGATTTGTGAAGCTGCACCTGGAGTGGCTGCAACGGCCAATTCCAGAGTGACAGGCTCTTCCACAGGTGATGCAGAGAAATTTGTTTGTCGGGGCTGTTACACAGTTGGCTCTCCCCTTGCGCCTCTGTCTTTTTTCCTGCCAACTACTAAGTCTCTTCGACTCGCCCACATTTTAGACCCGTCTTTATGGCTGTCTGCCAGCTCTGGCGAACGCTGGCAACTGACTCCCACGACTTGTGAACAATGTCACAGGACTTCTTTTCGCGTTTGCAGATGTCTTTAAAGCAGAGACATGAACGGCCGGTGGGTCTGATACCAGTGGCGAGCTCTCTGTACAATGTGTCTTTGGGGATCCTGCCGTCTTCCATACGGCTCACATGGCCAAGCCATCTCAAGCACCGCTGGCTCAGTAGTGTGTATAAGCTGGGGATGTTGGCCGCCTCAAGGACTTCTGTGTTGGAGATACGGTCCTGCCTCCTGATGCCAAGTATTCTCCGGAGGTAGCGAAGATGGAGTGAATTGAGACGTCGCTCTTGGCTGACATACGTTGTCCATGCCTCGCTACCATAGAGCAAGGTACTGAGGACACAGGCCTGATACACTCGGACTTTTGTGTTCCGTGTCAGTGCGCCATTTTCCCACACTCTCTTGGCCAGTCTGGACATAGCAGTGGAAGCCTTTCCCATGCACTTGTTGATTTCTGCATCTAGAGAAACGTTACTGGTGATAGTTGAGCCGAGGTAGGTGAACCCTTGAATCACTTCCAGAGCGTGGTCGCTAATATTGATGGATGGAGCACCTCTGACCTCCTGTCCCATGATGTTCGTTTTCTTGAGGCTGATGGTGCGGCCGAATTCATGGCAGGCAGCCGCAAATCACACATACACAGGATATCACCGGTTTAATTGTTAAATTGGATGCCATCACTGATACACAGGGGATAATATTTTGGTTAACTGTTAAATTAGATATCATCACTAATATACAGTGTTTAATATCCTGGTTAATTGTTAAATTAGATGTCTTCACTAATACACAGTCTATAATTGTTTTATTGTTAAATTGAACATGATAGCTGATTTTGAGTGTTAAACGTTCCAGTTAATTGTTAAATATGATGTCTTCACTGATACGCAGGTTATAATATTCCGTTTAATTGTTAAATTAGATCTCATCACTGATACACAGGGGATGATATTCTGGTTAATTGTTAATTTGGACATGATAACTAAAACAGTGTCTAAAATATCCCACTTAATTTTTAAGTTACTTGTCATCCCTAATCCACAGGGGCAATATTTTGGTTAATTGTTACGAGCTATCATCCTGAAAACTAAGTTTACACATTCCAGATAATGGTTAAGTTAGATTGCATCTTTAATGCTTAGGGTAGAATATTGTGTTTAATTGCTCTATTGACATCATCCCTAATACAATAAAATTCGTGCCCTGATCCAACTGGATCTCAGCAGGCAGCTCATGTGGGTAAAGAATTGGTTTAACCCCTCCACAACTACCTTGGCAGAGATAGTTCTTCCGTGGAATGTCCTCTCCACATCCATAATGGTGAGTAGATACTGCTTGACTCCTTTTGTTTTCGGCAGGAGTCCCACACAATCCACCAGCATTCTGTTGAAGGGTTCCCCAAAAGCTGGTTTGGGAATTAGGGGAGCAGTTTTTATTGCAAGTTGGCGCTTCCCCACAACCTGGCACATGTGAACAGTTTTACAGAACTCCACCACATCTTTGTGGAGTTGTGGCCAGTCAAAATGCTGTCTTATGCAGGCTTGGGTTTTTCTAATGCCGTCATGTCCAGCCATTGGAATTCCTGGGTTATTCTCAGTATTTCCTTATGGTACCTGGGCAGAACCACTATCTGGTGAACCACTGTCCACTCTTCATTCACAGGTCTCTAAGGAGGTCTCCACTTCCTCATCAGCACCTCATTCTTTAAATAGTCACACTCTGGAACTCCCTCTGCTTCTGTTTAACTTCAGACAGTCTTTGCTAACTTTTTTAACATTGTGTCAGCTTGCTGAGCCACGACCAAATAAGATCTATTTAACACATTCTATTTGACCTCTAACTTCCCAAAGAAGGTTTCAGATAACTAGATAGGAGGGTCATCAGTCTGCAGTGCTAGTTCAGCCTCCTCTGACGGAGCTTGTTTGACCATGGACCATCACAACACAAAGGCAGGAAAAATGTCAGTGGTCTTCTCCTGTAACTGCTCTGTCTGCCTGATCTATTTCATTCTCTCTAAAACCACTGGGTAAGCTACCACCTTCACCCTTACCAGATCATTACCCAGGCACAGGTCACCCTGTCCATAGGTAAACTAGGGACAATCCCCAGGGTTACCAGTCCTGAAACAAAGCTGCACTCCATGTGTACCCAATATAGAGTCCTGGGCATTTACCTTCCCTGATACTGTTTATTAATACCTGAGCGTTCGGTGCCCTCTCTCGGGGAAAGTTCATGCATTTTCCCAGCAGGAGGGAATGGGTGGCCCCTGTATCCCAAGTATGGCTTTGGGCTTACTTGCCTTATTCGAGGGGTATGGGGTCACTTTTCCGTAGGATACAAAATCCTGGTATCTCTCAGGGATTTTGTTAAATTTTCCAGCACTCTGAGTGGTGGACATACTGGATCTTACTGCCACAGTTAAAGTCACAGCCTGGTATTCTGTGTTTTCCATCAGGGCCCCTTTTCCTGCACTGGTCTGGTGTATCCTGATTAATCCTCCAGCTTTTCACTGTAACGTCCAGCAGTCAGCTCGGAGGTGATGGGCCTTATTACAATGGAAACACACAGGCTTTGGCGATACTCCTGTTCTCAGCACCGTCTGCTCTGGCCGAAGGAGGAGCACCTGTGTTTACAACTCTCCCTTCTTGCTCAGGGCTATTTTATTTTCTTCATTCATGGGATGTGAACCTCGCTGGCTCGTCCAGCATTTATTACCCATCCCTAATTGCCCTTGAGAAGGTGGTGGGGAGCTGCCTTCTTGAACTGCTGCAGTCCATTTGGGGTAGGTACACCCACAGTGCTGTTAGGAAGGGAGTTCCAGGATTTTGACCCAGCGACAGTGAAGGAACGGCGAAGTAGCTCCAAGTCAGGATGGTGTGTGACTTGGCGGGGAACTTGCAAGTGGTGGTGTTCCCATGTATTTGCTGCCCTTGTCCTTCTAGTTGGTAGAGGTCGTGGGTTGGAAGTTGCTGTCGAAGGAGCCTTGGTGAGTTGTTGTGGTGCATCTTGTGGATGGTACACACTGCTGCCACTGTGCGTCGGTGGTGGAGGGAGTGAATGTGTGTAGATGGGGTGCCAATCAAGTACGCTGCTTTTTCCTGGATGGTGTCGAGCTTCTTGAGTGTTGTTGGAGCTACATACATCAAGGCAAGTGAAGAATATTCCATCACACTCCTGACATGCGCCTTGTAAATTGTGGACAGGCTTTGTGGAGTCAGGAGGCGAGTTCCTCGCCTCAGGATTCCCAGCCTCTGACCTGCTCTTGTAGCCACGTTATTTATATGGCTACTCCAATTCATTTTCTGGTCAATGGTAGCCCCTAGGATGTTGATAGTGGGGGATTCCGCGATGGCAATGCCGTTGAATGTCAAGGGGAGATGGTTAGATTCTCTCTTGATGGAAATGGTCATTGCCTGGCACTTGTGTGGCGCAAATGTTACTTGCCACTTACCAGCCCAAGCCTGGATATTGTCCAGGTCTTGCTGCTTTTCTACACGGACTGCTTCAGTATCTGTGGAGTCACGAATGGTGCTGAACATTGTGCAATCATTAGCAAACATACCCACTTCTGACCTCATGCTTGAAGGAAGGTCATTGATGAAGCAGCTGAAGATGGTTGGGCCCAGGACACTACCCTGAGGAACTCCTGCAGTGATGTCCTGGAGCTCGGATGATTGACCTCCAACAACCACAACCATTTTCATTTGTGTTAGGTATGACTCCAGCCAGCAGATGGTTTACCCCCTGATTCCCATTGACTTCAGTTTTGCGAGGCCTCCTTGACGCCATACTCGGTCAAATGCTGCCTTGATATCAACGGCAGTCACTCTATCCTCACCACTTGAGTTCAGCTCTTTTGTCCATGATTGAACCAAGGCTGTAATGAGGTCAGGAACTGAATGGCCCTGGCGGAACCCAAACTGAGCATCACTGAACAGGTTATTGCGAAGCAAGTGCCGCTCAATGGCACTGTTGATGACACCGTCCATCACTTTACCGATAATTGAGAGTAGGCTAATGGGGCGGAAGTTGGCCGGTTTGGACATGTCCTGCTTTTTGTGTACAGGACTTACCTGGGTAATTTTCCACATTGCAGGGTACATGCCAATGTTGTGACTGCACGGGAACAGCTTGGCTCGGGGCACTGCAAGTTCTGAAGCACAGGTCTTCAGTACTATTGCGGGAATATTATCAGGGCCCATAGCTTTTGCAGTATCCAGTGCCTTCAATCGTTTCTTGATATCACGTAGAGTGAATCGAATTGGCTGAAGTCTGGCATGTGTGATGCTGGGGATTTCAGGAGGAGGCCGAGATGGATCATCAACTCGGCACTTCTGGCTGAAGATTGTTGCAAATGCTTCAGCCTTTTTTTTTGCACTGATGTGCTGGGGTCCCCATCATTGAGAATGGGGATATTTGTGGAGCTGCCTCCTCCAGTTAGTTGTTTAATTGTCCACCACCATTCACGGCTGGATGCGGCAAGACTGCAGAGTTTAGATCTGATCCGTTGGTTATGGGATCGCTGAGCTCTGTCTATCACATGCTGCTAATGCAGTTTGGCACGCAGATACTCTTGTGTTGTGGCTTCACCACGTTGACACCTGGTTTTGAGGTATGCCTGGTGCTACTCCTGGCATCCCCTCCTACACTCTTCATTGAATCCCATGTGCTTTAATTTTACACGCTTATTTCTTGCGTGGGATCTTGTCAAAATCCTTCTGAAAGTCAAAATACATCACATCCACTCGTTCTCTCGTATCTATTCGTTGAGTTACATCCTCAAAAAATTCCAGTAGATTTGCCAAGCATGATTTCCCTTTCGTAAATCCATGTTGACTGTGTCCGATCCTGTCATTGTTTTGCGTGTGCTTTGTTATTACATCTTTTATAATGTACTCTAGCATTTTCCCCACTACTTATGTCAGGCTAATTGGACAATAATTCCCTGTTGTGCCTCTATCTCCGTTTTTAAATAGTGGTGTTACATTAGCTAACCTGCAATCCATTGGAACTCTTCCAGAGTCTATAGAAATTTGAAGACTGCCCAGCAATTCATGTACTATTTCTAGAGTCACTTCCTTAAGTACTTTGGGATGTAGATTATCAGTCCCTGGGGATTTATCAGCCTTCAATCCCATCAATTTACCCAACACCATTTCCCTGCTAATACTGATTTCATACAGTCCCTCCTTCTCACTAGACCCTATGTTCCCCAACATTACTGGGAGGTAATTTGTGTCCTCCTTTGTGAAGACAGAACCAAAGTATGTATTTAATTGGTCTGCCATTTCTTTGTTCCCCATTACTTCCAAGCAGAATTCGATGAAGTGTCATTTAACAGGCTTGTCAATGAAGATAAAGCCCATGGAATAAAAGAGACAAAGTTGTCTGCATGAACAGAAGCAGAGAGAGGGGGTGAAAGGTTGTTTTTAGACTGGAGAAATTTTCCCCAGGGGTCGTTGCTGGGTCTGCTACTTTTCATGATATATATTAAACACTTGGACTTGAGTGTAAATGGAACAATTTCAAAATTTACACTTGGCACAAAATTTGGAAGTGTACTGCGCAATGAGGATGATAGTAACAGACATCAAGTGGATGTAGACAGGTTGGTGGAATGGACGGACACGTGGCAGATAAACTTTAACAGAAGCGCAAATTGATACATTTTCATTGGACGGAGAGGAGAGGCAATGGAAAATAAAGGGTGTAATTTTAATGGGGGTGCAGCAACAGAGTAGATGGATGTGAATAGTTCAATGGCAGGACATGTAGATAAGCTTGTTAAAAATGACATGCTGTGTGACAGTTACAAAGACAAACTATCCCTCCTTGTCCTTCACAAACTTACTGCAGTCTGTGACAATGTTGGTTGCACCATCGTCCTCCCACAGCTCTCCACTTTCGTCCAGCTGGATGGAACTGCTGTTACCTTTTTATTAATTCATGGAATGTGGGCATCGCTGTCTAGGCCAGCATTTATTGTCCATCCCTAATTGCCCTTGAGAAGGTGGTGGTGAGCTGCCTTCTTGATCTGCTGCAGTCCATCTGATGCGGGTACACCCACAGTGCTGTTAGGAACTGAGTTCAGGATTTTGACCCAGCGATAGTGAAGGAACGGCGATATAGTTCCAAGTCAGGATGGTGTGTCACTTGGAGGGGAACTTGCAGGTGGTGGTGTTCCCATGCATTGTTGCCCTTGTCCTTCTAGTTGGTAGAGGTCGTAGGTTTGGAAGGTGCTGTCTAAGGAGCCTTGGTGCGTTGCTGCAGTGCATCTTGTAGATGGTACACACTGCTGCTACTGTGTGCTGGTGGTGGAGGGAGTGAGTGACACCCCAATCACAACAATCAAGCAGGCTGCTTTGTCCTGGATGGTGTTGAACTCCTGGAGTGTTGTTGGAGCTGCGCTCATCCAGGCAAGTGAAGAGTATTACATCACACTCCTGACTTGTGCCTTATAGATGGTGGACAGGCTTCGGGGAGTCAGGGGATGAGTCACTTGCCGCAGGATTCCTAGCCTCTGACCTTCTCTTGTAGTTTCCATTCAGTTTCTGGTCAATGGTAGGCCCTAAGATGTTGATGGTGGGGGATTCAGCCATGGTAATGCCATTGAATGTCAAGGGGAGATGGTTAGAATCTCTTTTATTAGAAATTATCATTTACTGCCACTTTTGTGGCATGAATATTACTTGCCACTTATCAGCTCAAGCCTGAATGTTGTCTAGGTCTTGCTGCATATGTCTGTCTTCAGTATCTGAGCAGTTGTGAATAGTGATCATCATTGTACAGTCATCAGTGAACTTTCCCACTTCTGACCTTATGATTGAAGAGGGTCATTGATGAAGCAGCTGAAGATGTTTGGGCCTAGGACACTACCCTGAGGAACTCCTGCAGTCATGTCCTGGAGCTCAGATGATTAACCTCCAACAACCACAACCATCTTCCATTGTGCTAGATATGACTCCAACCAGCGGAGAGATTTCCCCCTGATTCCCATTGACTTCTATTTAGTGAGGTTCCATTCATATCTAAAATAACAGAAAATGCTGTAAATACTCAGCTTGTCTGGCAGCATCTGTGGAGAGAGAAACAGAGTTAATGTATCATGTTGATGAACTATCATCGGAACCGACAATGGTTCGAAATGTAAATGGTTTTGAACATGTGAAAGGTGGGGAAGAACAACAAAAGGGAAGGTCTGTGATAGGGCCGAGGATGGGGAGTTTAAATGACAAAGAACAAGGCAAAGGGAGTGGTAACATTTGTTCTAAGACAAAACATTTGTCCAGGGAGAGTGTTAATGGCTGAATAATGAACTGCTCTGTCCAAAAGCAAGAGCATGAAAAACAAATTTAATACCAGGTGACGGTGTGAAATTGTTCAACTCCGTGTTGAATCAGAGGCTCTAACGTGTCTCAATGGAAGATGAGGTTCTGTTCCTCAAGCTTGTATTGAGCTTCACTGGAACACTGCAGCAGGTCGAGGACAGAAATGTCAGTATGGGAGCAGAGCAGTGAATTAAAGTGGCAAGTGATCAGAAGATCGGGGTCGTGCTTGTGGACTGAATGGACAGGTTCCACAAAGCGGTCACCCAATCTGTATTTGGTCTTCCCAATGTTTTTTTTAAATCGTTCATGGGATGTGGGCGTTGCTGGCTAGGACAGCATTTATTGCCCATCCTTAATGTAGTGGAGACTGCATTGTGAACAGCAAATACAGTAAACTAAATTGAAAGAAGTACTAATAAATCGCTGCTTCACATGAAAGGTGTGTTTGGGGCCTTGGATAGTGAGGAGAGAGGAGGTAAAAGTGCAGGTATTACACCTCAAGAGATTGCAGGAGAAGGTGTCCTGGGAAGGAGGCAAGGTGTCTGGTGTGATGGGGAGTGGACCAGGCTTTCACGGAGGGAAGAATCACTTTGGAATGCTGACAGGGGAGGGGAGGGGAAGCTGCATTTAGTAGTGGCATCACGCTGGAGGTGGCAGATATAGATGGGCTGGTAAGATGGGCGGAGCGGTGGCAAATGGAATTTAATCCTGAGAAGTGTGAGGTGATGCTTTTTGGTAGGACTAACAAGGCAAGGGAATATACAATGGATGGTAGGACCCTAGGATGTACAGAGGGTCAGAGGGATCTTGGTGTACTTGTCCATAGATCAATGAAGGGAGCAGCACAGGTAGATAAGGTGGTTAGGGAGGCATACGGGATCATTGTCTTTATTAGCCGAGGCATAGAATATAAGAGTAGGGAGGTTATGATGGAGCTGTATGAAACACTAGTTAGGCCGCAGCTGGAGTACTGTGTACAGTTCGGGGCACCACACTATAGGAAGGATGTGATTGCACTGGAGAAGGTGTAGAGGAGATTCACAAGGATGTTGCCTGGGCTGGAGCATTTCAGCTATGAAGAGAGAGTGAAAAGGCTAGTGTTGTTTTCCTTAGAGCAGAGAAGGCTGATTGGGGACCTGATTGAGATATACAAAATTATGAGGGGCATAGATCGTGTAGATAGGAATAGACCTTTTCCCTTAGCGGAGGGGTCAATAACCAGGGGGCATAGATTTAAGGTAAGGGGCAGGCGTTTTAGAGGGGATTTGAGGAAAACAAATTCACCCAGAGAGTGGTTGGACTCTGGACCACACTGCCTGAAGTGGAAGTGGAAGCAGGAACCCTCACAACATTTAAGAAGTATTTAGATGAGCACTTGAAACGCCAGAGCACACAAGACTACGGGCCAAGTGTTGGAAAATAGGAATAAAATAGATAGGTGCTTAATGGCCATCACCGATGCGATGGGCCGCAGGATCTGTTTTTATGCTGTCTAACTTGGACTCTATGAAGTGAGTGGAGTTGAAGGAGAAGTTGTTCAATGTGAGAATAGGTTCAGCCAGGTGGAGGAGGTTGGTAGTGCATGGGGACCGCTTGGGCCTCTGTTCGAGGAAGAAGCCGAGAACCCTAAGACCGTCCTGGTGGGGGATAGGAGGTGCAGAGAGATTGGACGTCCATAGTCAAGAGGAGGCTTTTAGGGCCAAGCAACTGAATTTTCAAAATGACGTAGAGCGTCTGAAGAGTCACAGATGTAAGTGGAAAGAGACTTAACCAGGGGGAAAAATCGAGTCAAGATAGGAAGAAATAAGTTCAGTGAGGCAGGAGCAGGCTGAAACAATGTGTCGACCAGGAAAGCCCTGTTTGTGGATTTTGGGGAAGAGGTAGAAGCGAGCTGTCCGGGGCTGTGGGACTATGAGGTTGGAAGCTGCAGAGGGAAGATCCCCAGAGGAGATGAGATCAGTGACCATTCTGTGAAAAGTAGCTTGATGTTCTGTGGCGGGATCATGGTCCAGAGGGAGATAGAAAGAAGTGTTTGAGAGTTGGCGTTCACCGTCTGCAAGGTAGTGGGCAGTATGCCAGACAACAACAGCACCACCCTTGTCTGCAGATTTGATCACAATGTCGGGATTAGACCCGAGAGAACGGAGTGTGGCAATTTCAGAGGGGGGCAGGTTAAAATGATTGAGGGGGCAGAGAAATTGAGATGGCCGATGTCTCACCGACAGTTCTGAATGAAAAGATCAAGAGTGGGTAAGAGGCCAGAGGGGGAGGTCCAGGTGGAGGGAGAATACTTGAGGTGGGTGAGTGGGCCTACTGGTCGGGGAGAGGAGTGCTGGTCAAAGAGGTGAGCAGGAGGCCTTGGCGATGGAAAAGAACTCAATGTCATGCCATGCCCGGAATTATCAGAGGTGGGGGCATATGGCATAAAACTGAGTCATTTGTTAAGTACAGATCATTCAGTGACAGAGAGGGGAAGACGCCATTGTTTAAAAATAAGGGGTCACCCATTAAAACAGAGATGAGGAGAGGTGTTCCCTCTCAGAGGGTCGAAAGTCTTCCTCAAAAGACAGTGGAAGCAGAGAATTTTTAATGCAGAGCTGGATAGATTCTTGATATGCAAAGGGGTGAAAGGTTACCGGGGGTAGCTGGAAATGTGAAGTAATCAGTTCAGCCAGGAACTTATTGAATGGTGGAGCAGGCTCGAAGCGTCGAGTGGTCTACTCCTGCTCCTAATTAGTATGTTCGTATATAAATATATGTTTTTGTTATTGATGACTTCGGAACAGCACTGTATACTTCTCCACAGCCTGACAAACAATATATTTTCTATGCCTTAGCCAATTGGATGTTCACACAACCACTGCCCTTTTGATCCATTGAGTTCAGTTTTCCTAAGAAGTCTATTAAATGACACTTGATCAAACGCCTTTTGAAAGTTTATATACATAACACCATCTGTGACACCCTCATCAATTCCCTCCAATACTTCATCAAATAAATCCTTCAAGTTTGTTAGATACAATTTGCCTTTAACATGTTCATGGTAGTTGACATTTATAAACCCTTGCTTTTCAATACAGCAGATATCTTTGTCCAGGTTTAGGGTTGAAGTTTCCCCACTGGTGTTGTCACACTGACTGGTCAGTAAATACAGGGTTTACTCCATTTCTCCTTTTTTAAACAGGGTGTAACATTTACAATCCTCCAGTGCACTGTCATCACTCCCATGTCCAAGAAGGATTGGAAGATTCTGGCCAGTGCCTCTGCTATTTCCACCATTCCTTCCCTCAGCAACCCTCAGACATCCCATCCAGAATGGGTAAATGTTCTACTTTGTGCTACAAAAAGTGTTGGATTGCAAGGTATTAACTGAACCTGTTTGTTCAGTGACTGTAATGAATGTCTGTCTCCATGGACCCTAATTGTGTCACTGGAGAGCTTTTCTCTTATATTAATAATGGGCTACTTTCAATGTGTTATCACATTGTGTCAGTAGGAGCATCAGCCCCAGCACTAACAGATCAGCAGCTCCAGAGAGAGGGAGAGGAGAGATCAGAATCTGAGAATAGACTGGAATGTTACAACAATGGGTCAGAAACTAAGAACAGTAGATTGGAATGTTACAACAATGGACAGGAGTTTATCCGATTGGTTTTACTATCTTACTGCGGATTATTATTGGTACACATTAGCGGATCGGATCTATTATGCACTGAGGATGATTCAACACATTTATTATCCAATCCTCGCTATTGTTGGTGTCCCTGGTAAGTTTCGCTATCCAGCTATTAATTCTATAAACCATGATTAACTGTTTTACTGTTCTTAACATCGACCACCTCCAAAATATCATCCTCTATGTGAGCCCATTTGCAACAAAAACTCTGATCATTGCCTTTGTCAAATTTACTATTCCAATGCTGTCCTGGTTACCCTCCCTGTTACAAACCACCATAAACAACAGTCAATCCAAAATTCTGCTGCCCATATCCTAAATCACACTAATTCTCATTCACGCAACATCCCTGTGCTCAGTGACTTACAATAGTTTCTGTCGGACAGAGTATACAGGAAGAAATAAATGGGGCGTGTAAGAACGGTACCACAATAATCATGGGTGTCTTTAATCTGCGTGCAGATTGGACAAATCAGATTGGCCAAGGGAGCCTGGAAAATTAGTACATAGAGTGTATTCAGGACAGTTCTTAGAACAGCACGTTCTCGAGTCAACCAGAGTGCAGGCTATTCTAGAACTGGTAATGCACAATTGGACAGGATTAATCAAGAACCTCCTGGGAAAGCAGACACTGGGCGACAGTGATCATAACACGATAGCATTTCAATGTTCAGATTGAAGGGAAAACTGTGTGTCTAAGACTAGTTTTTTTAAACAAAAATAAAGGTAATTTTAAGGATATGAAGGCACAGCTAGCGAAATTGAACTGGGAAACTAGATTAAAAGTTAGGACAGTCGAGATGCAGTGGCAGACTTTGAAGGAGTTACTTAACTTAGCACCGCAGCCTCACAGCTCCAGGGACCCGGGTTCAATTCTGGGTACTGTCTGTGTGGAGTTTGCAAGTTCTCCCTGTGTCTGCGTGGGTTTCCTCCAGGTGCTCCGGTTTCCTCCCACCGCCAAAAGACTTGCAGGTGATAGGTAAATTGGCTGTTATAAATTGCCCCTAATGTAGATAGGTGGTAGGGCATATGGGATTATTGTAGGGTTAGTATAAATGGGTGGTTGTTGGTCGGCGCAGACTCGGTGTGCCGAAGGGCCTGTTTCAGTGCTGTATCTCTACTACTACTAACTCTCAGCAAAGAATTACTTCAGTGAGAAAGAAAGACTCTTGTGGACGGTTGCATCATACGTGGTTAAATAAGGAAGTTAAGGATAATATTAAATTGAAGGAAACACTGTACAAATCTGCAAAGATTGTTGGTGGGTGAAAAGATTGGACAGATTTTAAGAACCAGCAATCAATGATAAAAAAAGGAAAAGGTAGAGTGTGGGAGAAAGCAAGCTAGTAATATAAAAACAGAATAAGAGTTTCTACAAGTATTTACATTGGAAAAGAGTAACGAAAATTAGTGTTAGTCCAGTAGAGAGTGAGTTTGGTGAATTAATAATGAGAAACAAGGACATGGCGGAGGTGTTGAACAGGTATTTTGAGTCTGTTTTCACTGTGGTAGAGTTTGAAAACCTTCCAAGGATACTTAAATCAGGAGGCAAAAGGAAGTGAGGAACTAAAAACAATCACCATGACCAGAGAAAAGATGATACAGGGAAAACTATTACACCTAAAGGCTGACAGGTCCCACCATCCGTGATTAACTAACGCAGCTAAAGATAGTGTCAAACTTAAAGATAAAGCATATAACGGTGCAAAGCTGGGTGACAGGGCAGAAGATTGGACAGAATATAAAAAGCAGCAAATAACAACTAAAAGATTAATACGGTGGGAAAAAAAAACAAGAGTACGAGGGAAAGCTAGCTAGAAATATAAAGACTGATAGGAAGAGTGTCTACAGATATTCGAACAAGGGAAGAGTTAACAAAGTGAGTATTGGTACGACAGAAAGTGAGTCTGGGGAATTCATAACGGAAAATAAGGAGATGGCAGATGAATTGAGCAGCTATTTTGTATTGGTCTTCACTATTGAAGATACAACTAACATCCTAGTGTTAGCTGTAAATCAGGAAATGGAAGGGAGGGAGGAACCCTAGACAATTACAATCACCATGGAAGTGGTATGAGCAAATTGTTGGACCTGCGGGCTGACAAGTCCCGATGGACTTCTTAAAAGAAGTGGTGAGTGAGATAGTTGATACATTGGTTTTGATTTTCTAAAATTCCCTTGATTCGGGGAAGGTTCCATTAGATTGGAAAATAGTGAATGTAACTCCTTTATTCAAAAAGGAAGGGAGACAGAAAGCAGGAAACAACAGGCCAGCTTAACATCTGTCCTAGGAAAACGTTAGCAGCTATTATTGAAGATGTAATAGCAGGGCGTTTGAAAACGCCAAGGTAATCAGGCAGAATCAACATCGTTTTGTGAAAGGAAAATCATGTTTCTCCAATTTATTGGAGTTTTTCGAAGAAGTAACATGTGCTGTGGAGAAAGGGGAGTCGGTGGATGTACTGTACTTAGATTTCCAGAAGGCATTTGATAAGATGCCACATCAAAGGTTATTGCGGAAAATAAAAGCTCATGGTATAGCGAGTATCATTTTGGCATGGATAGAAGATTGACTATCTAACAGGAAACAGAGAGTAGGCAGAAATGGGTCATTTTCTGGTTAACAAGATGTAACGAGTGGTGTCCCACAGGGATCAGTGCTGGGGTCTCAACTTTTTTACAATTTATAGAAATAACTTGTTTGAAGGGACTGAAGTTATGGTTGTTAAATTTTCTGATGTGACAAAGATAGGTAGGGAAGTAAGTTGTAAAGAGGGCGTAAGGAGGGATAGAGATAGGTTAAGTTAGTGGGCAAAGATCTGGCAAATGGAGTACAATGTGGGAAAATGTGAAATTGTCCATTTTGGCAGGAAGAATAAAAAAGAAGCATATTATCTAACTGATGAGAGATTGCAGAGCTGTGAGTTGCAGAGGGATCTGAGTGTCCTAGTGCATGAATACCAAAAGGTTAGTGTGCAGGTACAATGAGAAATCAGGAAAGCTAATAGAATGCTATTATTTATTGCAAGGGTTATTGAATACAAAAGTAGGGAGATTTTTCTACAGTTATACAGGAAATTGATGAGACTACATCTGGAGGACTGTGTACAGTATTGGTCTTATTTAAGGAAGGATGTAAATGCGTTGGAAGCAATTGAGAGAAGGTTTACCAGACTAATACCGGGAATGGGAGAGTTGTCATATGAGGAAAGATTGGACAGACTAGGCTTGTATCTGCTGGAGTTTAGAAGAGTAAGAGGCGACTTGATTGACACAAACAAGATCCTGACGGATTTTGATAGGATGGATGTGGAAAGGATGTTTTCCCTTGTGTGAGAATCTAGAACTCGGGTTCACAGTTTAAAAATAAGGGTTAGCCCATTTAAGACAGAAATGAGATTTTATTATCTCTCTGAGGGTCATGAGTCTTTGGAATTGTCTTCCTCAAAAGGCGATGGAAGCAGAGTCTTTGAATATTTTTTAAAGCAGAGGTAGATAGATTCTTGATAAGCAAGGGGGTGAGAGGTTATTGGGGGTAGGCAGGAATGTGGAGTCGAGGTTACAATCGTATCAGCCATTATCTTATTGAATGGTGGAGCAGGCTCGAGGGGCTGAGTGGCTTACTCCAGCTTCTACTTTTTATGTTCGTATAACAAGTCCCCAGGACCAGATGGCCTGCATCCTAGGGCTTTAATTTCAGTGGCTGCCGTGACAGTAGAGGCATTGGTTATAATCTTCCAAAATCACTTAGACTCTGGAAGGGTCCCAATGCATTGGTTAATAGAAAATGTAAGGCATTCATTCAAGAAGGGAGGGAGACCGAAAACAGGAAACGATAGGCCAGTTAGCCTAAAATCTGTCCTAGGGAAATTGAGAGAATCCATTAATAAGGATGTGGAAAACCATCATGGGATCAGACAGAATCAAACATGGTTTTGTGAAAGGGAAATCATATGCAACTAATTTATTAGAGCTCTTTGAGGAAGTGAAAAGCAAGGTGGATAAAGGGGCACCTGTAGATGTGGTGCACTTGGATTTCCAAAAGGCATGTTGTAAGGGATAACATATTCACATGGATAAAGGATTAGCTAGCTAACAGGAAAAGAATGGGATAAATTGATCTTTTTGTGTTTGCAACCTGTAATTACTGGAGTGCCACAGGGATCAGCGCTAGGGCCTCAACTATTTACAATATATATCAAAGACTTGGCCTGAAGGGACAAAATGCATGGTAGCTAAATTTGTCGATGACAGGAAGATGGGAACGAAGGTACCTTGTCAAGTGGAGGTAAAGAGTTTACAAAGAGAAAGAAATAGGTTAAGTGAGCTTGCAAATCTTTGGCAGATGGAGTACAATGTGGTAATATGTCAACTTTTCCACTTTGGCAGGAAGAACAGAAAAACAGTATACTATTTAAATGTAGAAAGATTGAAGAACTCGGTGGAACAGAGGGATCTGGGTGTCCTGGTACATGAATCAGAAAGAATTTGTATTCAGGGACAGCAAGTGATTAGGAAGGCAAATGGAATATTAATGCTTATTGCAAAGGGAATCGTGTATAAAAGTGGAGAAGTTTTACTGCAGCTGTGCAGGGCCTTGGTGAGACCACATCTGGAGTATTGTGTACAGTTTTAGTCTCCTTACTTGATAAAAATGATATAGTTGCATAAGAGACAGGTCAACAAAAGTTCACTTGACCCAATCCCTGAATGAAGGGCTTATTGTATGAAGAAAGTTTGAAGCGGTTGGGGTTTAGAAGAATGAGAGGTGTCTTATTGAAACCTATCAGATCCTGAGTGGGCTTGATAGTGCCGATACTGGGAGGATGCTTCCTCTTGTGAGGGAGACTAGAACAAGGGGATCAAGTTTAAAAATAACAGATCAGCCATGTTCTTATCGAATGGTGGAGCAGGCTCAAAGGCCTAATGGCCTACTCATGCTCTTGAGTACGATGTTCTTGTGTCCAGTGACACCTCAAATTTTAATATTTTCACTCGTGCGATCAAATCCCTCCATGGCGTCACCCTCTGGTTATCCAAATCCACTGTCCATTTCCAATATTCATCATCTAATTCCCTTTTTAAAGTGAGTTTCTTTCCCTCTCTCTCTCTCCCTGACCACACATTTCATCTCTCCAGCTCTACTGGTGCTGTGGAAGTTTGGATCCATAAAATGGTGTGAGCTGCACTGATGGTCACATCCAGCACATTGTACAGGACACCCAGGCTGACCGGGGTGCTAGCGTGTGTGTAACGTGTGTGTGTCTCCAGTGTGAGGAGGGTCTGAATATGGCGTCAATCAGTCATTCCAGCAGCTTTAATGTACGTCTTTGAAACTTGGTCTTTGCATGTCCACTGACTACCTGTGTTAGTCACTCTCAGCTGAACATACATTCAGCAGCACGAGGAACCCCCTCTAGTGTTATTTAAAAGGACCAGGCGTCCAACTTACAGGTGAGGGGCTTTTGACTTACTTCTGCTATTGTAAAGTTAGTGGAGGTGCTGTGGATGGTTTTCTGGAGGTTGTGTTGTGAGCTGCTGCAGACATTCAGGGAGGACAGAGGATTTGGTGACCCAACTCTGGACGAGGTATGGGGACTGTAGTTACAGTGTCTCTGGGTCTGTAACATGATCAACAAATGGAGCAGAGGCTGCAGAGAGGGGAAGCACTGCAAAGAGCGAGGAGGAGGTGGGGGCTGTGCCCTACCCACCCCGAGTTTTCCAAAAGCAAAAAGAGCAGTTGTCCTAATGCCGAGCCCTAGGGAACACCACTGTATACTCCCATCGAGTCTGAACAACAACCTTTCACCACTTCTCTCTGTTTACTGTTCATTAGCCAATGTTATATCCACACTGTCACTGTCCCTTTAATGCATAGGGTTCAGTTTTCCTAACCTGTCTATTGAATGTCACTTGATCAAACACCTTTTGAAAGTCCATATATATAACTTCAATCACACCACCCTCATCAACTCTCTCCATTGTTTTATCAAAGAACTCCATCAAGTTTACCTCACCACCACCTCTCTCCACTCCTCCACTGTTGTTTAATTATCAGACTGCTTATCCGACATCCAGTACTGGATGAGCAAATATGTCCTCCAATTAAATATTGGGAAGACTGAAGACATTGGGCTGGATTTTGTTGAGTTCTGACGTCAGGTTCCGTGGTGGGGATGCAGAAGATCGGAGTGGCAGCGGCTGCCATTGAGCCGGACATCGGGATTGCTGGGCCTGATCTTCCCGTCACGGAACCAGATGTTGGGAATGCTGGACATGATCTTCCTGTCATGGAGTCGGGCATCGGGAATGCTGGGCCTGATCTTCCCGGCGATGTGGAGGTTCCGAGGTGTGCCGACCTCCATCGCTCGGTGACGGGACCCTGCTTTAAATATTTCAATAAACTCTATGCATGTATTTCAGTCCAATTCACTGGGATCTTACCAACTGCCCGGAATCTTCCATGCAGCAGCTGGCACTCTCACACCTTCACTTACCTGTCCAGGGAAAGCTGGTGCCACCGAGTTGGTGAAGGGGGAAAGTCGGATTTTTAGTGCAGTGTGGTGGCTGACGGTGTCAACTCTGCATTAATAGTGTTGGGGGAGAAGGGGAGAAATCTACACTTTGTACAGTTGTTGGGGTGGGGGAAACTCGGCAGGTTAAGAGTTTTGGGGGGCGGGGAGAAGGCAACTGTACACTATAAGTGTTTTGAGGGAAAGGGTTATCATTTTATTTGCAGTGCATTCGGGGAGAGCGGTACGGGGTCAAACGTTGCACTTTTTGTGGCAGGTCGGGCAGCCCTTTAAAAATGGCTCCAGTGTCTGTGCAGAGGCAGCTGACAGAACTGCTGGTGTCGCTGAGGCCATCCCTGCCACGTGATTGGAGTGGGGCTTGTGACCCGCCCACCATATTAAAATGAGCCACCGCACACTACATCACAGCAGCACGGCGACACGTGGACTGCACACATGGGCCGACAATTCTTTGCATGCCACTGGGGAGAATAACATTTAGTCCATTTTTCGTACTTCCTGGTCCTAGCTCTGTTCCCTAGCTAGCAATTCTGTATCTCTCCCTAGTAACAGTCTATGATTAATATTGTCTGTTCACAACATTGGTGTCAATTTGACTACAAGATGAGCTTCCAACCTCAAGTTGGCGCCATCACTTTGACCGCCTATTTCCAGCTGAGGCCCTGCCTCAGCTCAGCTGCTGCTGAAAACCTCATTCAAGAAAACAGTCGCTGCTAGACCTTGTACTTGGGAATGAGGTGGGCCAAGTGGATCAAGTATCAGTAGGAGAACATTTTGGGGATAGTGATCATTGTGTCATCAGGTTTAGGCTGACTATGGAAAAGGAGAAACAGCAATCCAGGGTACGAATAATTAACTGGGGGGAGATCAACTTCAATGGGATAAGAATGGGGCTGGGGCGATTAAGTTGGAGTCAAAAGCTGGCAGGAAAACCGGTCGATGAACGATGGGCTACCTTCAAAGAAGAGATAATTCGGGCACAGTCAAGTTATGTTCCTTCGAAGGGGAAAAGTGGAGCAAACAAATACAGAGCTACCTGGATGACAAAAGAGGTAGAGATTAAGATAAAGAAGGAAAAGTGTGCTTGTGACAGATGCCAAGTAGAAAATACTATTGAGAACCAGGCTGAATATAGAAAGTCCAGAGTAGAAGTGAAAAAGCAAATAAGAGAAGCAAATAGAGAGCATGAAAAGAGACTGGTAGCTAACATAATGGTATTCCAAAGTTTTCTATAGACATATAATTAACAAAAGGGTGGTAAATGGAGGACTAGGGCTGATTAGAGACTAGAAAGGGGATATATACATGGAGGAATAGGGCATAGCTGAGGTACTAAATGAATTCTTTGCATCTGTCTGTACCAAAGGATACGATAGACCCACGAGGAGTTAAGTCGGATGCTAGAAGTTGCTCAATTTGATAAAGAGGATGCATTAGATAGGCTGTCTGTACTTAAAATGGACAAGGCACCAGTGCTGGCTAAGATACATCCAAGAATACTGAGGGAAGTGAATGTGGAAATCGCAGAGGCACTGGCCATAATCTTTTAATCTTCCTCGGACTCTGAGGTGGTGCTAGGGGATTGGAGAATTACAAACGTTACATCTTTGTTCAAAAAAGGGTGTAATGATAAACCCAACAACTGCAGGCCAGTCAGTTTGGTGGTGGGGAATCTTCGACAAAAATAATTCTGGACAAAATTAATAGTCAATTGGATAAATGCGAGTTAGTTCAGGAAAGCCAGCATGTATTTCTTAAGGGAAAATCATGTTTAACTAACCTTCTGGACTTTTTTGAGGAGGTAACAGAGAGGGCTAATGAGGCCACTGCTGTTGATGTGGTGTATATGGACTTTCAAAAGGTGTTTGATACAATGTCACACAACAGACTTGTGAGTAAACTTGTAGCTCATGGAATAAAAGGGATGGTAGCAACATGGATATGAAATTGGCTGAATGACAGGAAAGAAAGAGTAGTGGATAATGGATGTTTTTTGGACTGGAGGAAGGATTGTAGTGAAGTTCCCCATGGATCAGTGTTGGGACCCATGCTTTTCCTGATATATATTAATGACCTAGACCTTGTTGTGCAGGGTACAATTTCAAAGTTTGCAGATGATGTGAAACTTAGAAGCACAGTGAACTTTGAGTTGGATAGTGTAGAGCTTCAAATGGACATAAAGCAAGTTGTTGGAATGGGCAGACAGGTGGCAGACCAAGTTCAATGCAGAGAAATATGAAATGATTCATTTTGGTCGGAAGAACATAGAATTAGAATTAGAACATTAGAACATTGCAGCGCAGTACAGGCCCTTCGGCCCTCGATGTTGCGCCGACCTGTGAAACCATCTGACCTACACTATTCCATTTTCATCCATATGTCTATCCAATGACCACTTAAATGCCCTTAAAGTTGGCGAATCTACTACTGCTGCAGGCAGGGCGTTCCACGCCCTTACTACTCTCTGAGTAAAGAAACTACCTCTCACATCTGTCCTATATCTATCACCCCTCAACTTGAAGCTATGTCCCCTCGTATTTGCCATCACCATCCGAGGAAAAAGACGCTCACTATCCACCCTATCTAACCCTCTGATTATCTTATATGTCTCTATTAAGTCACCTCTCCTCCTCCTTCTCTCCAACGAAAACAACCTCAAGTCCCTCAGCCTTTCCTCCTAAGACCTTCCCTCCATACCAGGCAACATCCTAGTAAATCTCCTCTGCACCCTTTCCATAGCTTCCACATCCTTCCGATAATGCGGTGACCAGAACTGCACGCAATACTCCAGGTGCGGTCTCACCAGAGTTTTGTACAGCTGCAGCATGACCTCGTGGCTCCGAAACTCGACCCCCCTACTAATAAAAGCTAACACACCATATGCCTTCTTAACAGCCCTATTAACCTGGTTAGCAACCTTCAGGGATTTATGCACCTGGACACCAAGATCTCTCTGTTCATCTACAACATGGAGAGACAATATAAAATAAAGGGTAAAATTCTAAAGGGGGTGCAGGAGCAGAGGGACCTGGGTGTATATGTCCATAAGTAATTGAATGTGGCAGGACAGGTTGAGAGAGTGGTTAATAAAGCATATATATCCTGGGCTTTATTAATAGGTACATAGAATGCAAGAGCAATGAGGTTATGTTGAACTTGTATAAGACACTAGTTCAGCCTCAGCCGGAGTATTGCGTCCAGTTCTGGGTGTCTGTCATGCAGAATCCCCACCTGCAAAGAAAGAGGCACATGAATGTTGTCATGAACATTGAATTTAAACTGTTTTCTGGAGTGAGGAAATGACTTGTTAAACAGATCAGCCATGGCTGGAAAAGACATTTGCATACCAACAGACAGTGCTTGGAAGGACAAAGGACCATTCCCTGACACATTCAACTCCCAATGGATTATGATCACCAGGTATTATGTGTAAGAGGAGCATTCCAGAAATTGCTGAGGTAATACAATCCAGGACTGGTTAGACCAGCTGCTGATATGACTAACTGGCTATTCCAGAGTTTTTATTCTGAACTAACCAGAGTGTTTAAACTCAGGAGGAGTGTTTTCTCCTGGACTGAGCAGATTTCTCCTTTCTGCTCCCATATCTTTATCACGGTAGTCCAATTCTACTGAAACCCCATGCGAGAAAAATCTCCAACAGCGAACAAAGTTTAAGAAAAATGCTGGGCCCCAAGGAAAAGAAAGATCAACCTACAATCAAAGAACCTACAGTGAGCTCAAAGAACCGTAACAAAAGTACTGTCAGTTATTGCCTCAAACGTGTACACTTTATTTCTTCTACTCTTTTTCTGTCTCTATTTGTATGTATCACATATGCATGCTAGTGTGGGTGTATCCTTTATTCGTACGCAATAACTGAATTGGAGTTTAAGAACAAGTTTAATACATTTCAACCGTTCTTCTTTAAACCTAAGAAAGCCTGTTTGTGCTGGTTTCTTTGCCTTATAATTGGAAAGCAGTGAACCAGGATTCACCAAGAAGGAGCTTAAAACATGGTGTGTTTAACATTAAACCGTTGCGGTAAAACCAGGTGAAGGCTGAAAGGGAACCCTAGACCCCTTTCTCACCTGGTCGTAACAATGTCACACTTTAGGAAAGACTTGAGGAGCATTGGACAGGTCGCAGAAAAGATTCACGAGAATGGTTCCAAGGATGAGGAGCTTCAGTTATGAAGATAGATTGGAGAAGTTAAGGCTGTTTACCTTGGAGGAGAGAAGGCTGAGAGATGATTTGATAGAGGGATCACAAATCATGATGTGTCTGGACAGAGTAGATAGAGAGAAGCTGTTCCCACTCGTGAAAGGATCGAGAACGAGAGGGCACAGATTTAAATTATTTGGTAAGAGTAGTAAAGGCGACATAAGGAAAAACATTTTCACGCAGATAGTGGTTAAGGTCTGGAATGCACTGTCTGAGAATGTGGTTAAGGCAGGTTCAATTGAAGCATTCAAAAAGGAATTAGACTGTTAAATGAGAAGGAAGAATGTGCAGGGTTATGGGGAGGGGGGAATGGCACTAGGTGAATTGCTCTTTCGGAGAGTCGGTGCAGACATGACGGGCTGAATGTCCTCCTGTGCTGTAACAATTCTGTAATTCTGTGATTCATGCCTTTGTCACCTCTAGATGTGACTATTCCAACTCACTCCTGGCTGATCTCCCACATTCTACTCTCTGTAAACTTGAGGTCATCCAAATCTCTGCTGCCCATGTCTTAACTCGCACCAGGTCCCGTCATTGTCTGCGAGTCAAGCAATGTCTTGATTTTAAAATTCGCATCCTTGTTTTGAATCCCTCCATGGCCTCGACCTCCATATCTCTGTAATCTCCTCCAGTCCCACAATCCTCTGTGATATCTGCACTCCTCTAATTCCGGCGCCTTCTACATTCCTGATCCTCATCACTCCACCACTAGCGTCTGCACCTTCAGTTACCGATGCCCCAAGCTCTGGTACACTCTCACTAAACCTCTCCACCTCGCTTTCCTCATTTTAGACACACCTTAAAATCTATCTCTTTGGCCAACCTTTTGGTCATCTGACCTAATATCTCCTGTTGTGTCTTACTGTCACACTTTGTTTTATAATGCTCCTGTGAATCACCTTGGGGCATTTCATTCGATTAAAGGGGCTATATAAATATAAGTTATTGCTGACGTTTGCCAAACATGATTTGTCATTAGCAGACCCCTGCAGTATGCTGTTTATTATCCCATGTTTTTCCAAGAAATGAATATTCTTGTCTGGGTTGCAACCCAAAGAAATTTCCTTCGTAGTGACTTCAGACTGACTGGCCTTTAGTTACAGGATTTACACCATTTCACCTTTTTAAACAGGGTGAAACATTTACAACCCTCCAGTCCTCTGTAATCACCCCTATATCCAAGGAAGAGTGGAAGATTCTGGTCAGTACCTCTGCTATTTCCACTGTTCCTTCCCTCAGTAATCCTCATACATCCCATCCAGACCATGTAACTGTTCTACTTTATTGTGGTACAATAAGTGTTGAATTGAAAAGTGTTAACTGAACCTGTTTGTTCAGTGACTGTAATTAATGTCAGTCTCCATGGAGCCTAATTGTGTCACTGGAGGGTTTCCCTCTTCTATTAATAAGGGACTTCTTTCAATGTGTTATCCCATAGTGTCAGTGGGAGCATCACGCTCGGCACTAACAGGGATCTGCTGCTGCAAAGAGGGGAAGCGGAGAGATCAGAATCTGAGACCAATACATTGGAATGTTACAGCAATGGGTCAGAATCTGAGAACAATAGATTGGAATGTTACAACATTATATCAGAATCAAAGAACAATAGATTGGAATATTACAACAATGGACAGGAGTTTCATCTGGGAGTTTGACTATCTTTCTATAAATTATGATTGGCTATCATTAACACCTCGGATCAGATACACACCTTTGATCATTCAACACATTTACCAGCCCATCCTTGCTATTGTTGGTGTTCCTGGTAAGTCTCTCTGTCCAGCTATTAATTCTATAAACCATGTTTAACTGCATTACTGCTCTTGTTATTTATTCTTCCCTCCTTGCTGCTGTTGTTACTCCTGGTGAGTCTCTGCTACCTGATATGGACTCTGAAAAACTGTTGTCAACTGTATTACTGTACCAGTAATTTACTCTCTTAATGTTGCTGCTGTTGGTGTTCTTGGAATGTCCCTGTGTCGAGCTATGAGATCGTAAACAACTTTTTCACTGCATTACTTTTCTTGTAATTTTACTATTTGGTCCTCATCACAAACTATGCACCCCATCTATGGACTCCATCTCCCTCTCCACTTAATATCTGAGGCTGAATGAGACTGTTCACAATCTTGGTGATACTTTTCACCCTGAGTGAGTTTGGATCTATATCCTCTCCTGTATCAATCCTGTCTACTGCCAGCTCTATAATATTGTCCCCTTCCACAATCCATCAGCTGCAGAAACACTTATCCCGCCTTTGGAAAATTCACTGCCCTAATGTTACCCTTGTCAGCCTCCCAGTTATAAACTTTCAGAGACCACAGCCCATCCAAAGCTCTTCTGCCTAACTCTCAGTGAATCCTATTCACCCCATCTCCCTCGCACCCATCTCATCTACATTGGCTCCTCATCTGGGAGTATTTTGCCTTTTATATGATCACATCCCCAATTTCTCTCTGAGTTTCCCACATCCCTACGCATTCCCCATAAAGTAAATTTCTGTCCCTCTGTATCTCTCCCTGGCCGTGATTTTGGGCTCAGTTGAGCCACTGGTGTCAGTGCTACAAAGCCAGAAACTGTACAATGGTGTGGGGAATGCTGCTGGTCACTTCAAGCGTGTCTCACATGGAGCTGCATTTTGGGCAGGGCACCTGGCAGCTTTGACACACATTTTAGAAACTTGGTCTGGGCATGTGCACTGACCACCTGTGTTAGTCACTCTCAGCTGAACATGTATTCAGCAGCATGAGGAACCACCACTCGCCTCCCCTATCGTTACAGAGAGAGGTGAATACATCATTTTCTGCCTCAGCAGGGAGAAGACAAATCAGAGTTCCCGTGGCTTTGTCAGGATAGCGGGATTCCTGATGGTGTAGGTAGCTCTGCGGGGCCTCCATGTCAATGGGGAGAGGTACAGGAACTGAAAGATGTACAGTTGGTGTGTGAGCATGCTCAGTACATCATATTGGCAGCAGCCAGGGTAAGTTCAGTCTGAAACAGTCAGCCAGTCCCAACATCTTCAGGACTCCACTGAGAACCTGAATGTGCCGTCTTGGAGAAAAAGGTCTGCCTCCTCTAAACACAACTCAAGTTTATAAATCCTGGAACCAGCCAACCAAATGTTACTCTGCATCTGACCCTGTTTTTGTTTTCCTTAGTGTTGTGCCTGTCATGGGAGTGTTTAAATGAACAATGTAGAGGGGCTTTATTCTGTATCTACACAGTTTGTTTTTTACCTAACTAAGTTTTTTTTTGTTTTTGTTTGTGGCCTTTATTGCTGAGGCCCAATTTTTATACAATTTTTGAAATAACGTTATGGAAAACAGATAAATAAAACAAAAACACATATTAAAACAGCATTGTCCGCATTGATGATGCACTCCAGCCCTTGCGGTGCCCACCAGTCAGAGAAGGCCTCAAGCGTACTGGTGGACACCGCATGCTCCTTCGCCAGTAACCACGGAAGAGGGGCAGGCTATCAGGGCGGACGGACCCACAGATGGCCCGCAACCTGGATCTGTGAATTGCCACCTTGGCCGGGCCTAAGAACAGAGTGACGAGGAGATTCTCCTCATGGCCCATGCATCTCTGGACAAAGATCAGCAGAGTGGGGCTGAAGTGCAGCCAGAACTTGAGAAGCAGTTCCTTTATATATGCAAACAGGGGCTGCAACCTCACACATTCCATATAATCATGGAACACAGACCCATCCAGGCTGCAGACATTACAGGCAGCCTGGGAGACCGTGAATGTGCTTAAGTCTCTCTTGCACGGGACTGCCCTGTGCAGCACCCTCCACCCCAGCTCCTCGAAGTAAAGCGGAAGAATTCCACGGAGAGAGACATCCACCGGTATTTTTCTTGCCACCAGAAGGCAACACAGACTACCACGGCGTGTCCGGGTGGGTGACAAGGGCGAGGATGTGGAGAGTGTGTAGGAGCAGCCCATACAGGAAACCCCTCCACGCTGTGTAGAATGGCAGTGGGGGGGGGGGCATTTTCCAGAGGTGGCTCAGCTTCTGCAGCACAGGCTCCTGAGGAGAGTTTTGGGGCTTGGGTCTGACGAGCAGTTCCAGCCAAATGGGGGTCAGCTCGGCCGGGAGCGCTTCGTAATCCTGAGCCCACATTGTCACCAGCAGTGAGGGGCGTCTCAGGGGCTTCAGCTAGACTTCTGCCCGTCAGTCCATTCCCGGAGCCTGCCGCCGGAGAGCCGATGTGCTCTTCTCCGCAGGCGGGGAAGCACCCTGACTGGAGGCGACCATGTTCTGGACACTGAATAGATCCCAGTGAAACAGAGGCAACTCGCTCAAAGAGGTTTGGCTAATGCTCTGTGCCGGGAGCTGCATGTTATCTTAGAGGCAGTAAAAAAATACATCTGCAGTGTGCTTCATCTGGGAGGATGCTCGATGTACAAGTATCTCTGCAAGGTATCTCCGAAGATAGAGAGTCCCACCAGTGACTGCCGCCCAGAAGAAATCAATGCGTTTCTTCTTGATCTTGTTGACAAAAGCAGGGGGTGCAGCCAAAGTGATCAACCGATACGGCAGCATCGAGGCCACCACTTGGTTTGTGACCATGTAGGAAAACACTTGGAACAGTGCTGTCAAGGCGAGTCGTAACTTTCGCCTCCAATCCCTGCCTGTTTGCCAACCAGGCTTCCTCAGCAGGCCTCAGGTGGACTCCCAGACAAAGGTATGCGTGGTACTACATGTAAAAGGTGTTAACTGCTCCCGTAGGGAGTCCACCCACGACTGACCCACCAGTGGCGCAGAGGTTAGCACCGCAGCCTCACAGCTCCAGGGACCCAGGTTCAATTCTGGGTACTGCCTGTGTGGAGTTTGCAAGTTCTCCCTGTGTCTGCGTGGGTTTTCGCCGGGTGCTCCGGTTTCCTCCCACATCCAAAGACTTGCAGGTGATAGGTAAATTGGCCGTTGTAAATTGCCCCTAGTATAGGGAATATGGGATTACTGTCGGGATAGTATAAATGGGTGGTTGTTGGTCGGCACAGACTCGGTGGGCCGAAGGGCCTGTTTCAGTGCTGTATCTCTATAAATAAATAAAAATAAATAACACTTCTCCCAATTGATCCTCACGGAGGATGCAGCAGAAAAGGTCTGCTGGCACTCATGCATCCTCCACAAGTCAACGGGATCTGTGACCATGAGGAGCACATCATCGGCATAAGCCGAGAGGACGACCAACATGCCTGGACCGCGCAGAGCCAACTCTGTCAACCTCCTGCGAAGCAGGCACAGGAAAGGCTCCAAGCAGCTGGTATACAATTGGCCGGACAAGGGGCATCCCTGAGGCATTCCTGTCCAAAGTTAAGGGTCGCCGTCAAGGACCTGTTAACTTTGACCAGACACCCTGCTGCAGGTATAAAAGTCGGGCACGGCCATAAAATTTGGCCCCAGTCTGAATATGTGCAGAGTCCGGAAAAGAAATTTGTGACCCATTCCGTCGAACGCCTTCTCCTGATGGAGGGAGAGAAAGGCGACCGACAGACCAGTCCTCTGGGAATGATGGATCAGGTCCCAGACCTGGTGGATGTTGTCCTGGATGGACCGGCCCGGGACCATGTAGGATTGGTCGGGGTGGATCTTGTGGGCCAGCACGGAGCCTAGTCGGGTAGACATAGCCCGGTCATGCATTTTACAATCCGTGCCGAGGAGGGAGACCGGACGCCAGTTTTTAAGCATGCGGAGATCGCCCCTCTTTAGCATCAAGATGATCACGTCCCTGTGCCACGAGACGGTCATCTCCCCGGCCGCCAGTCGTCCCCCAACGATCCACGCATAATCGTCCCACAAGATGTCCTAGAATGCCCTGAGGAACTCCAGGGTCAGTCCTCCCAGCTCTGGCGATTTTTCACTCGAGAGCTGGTTGAGGGCACTGGTCAGCTCTGCCAATGTGAGCGATGCCTCCGATCATTCTGCACCCTTCGGGTTGACCTTCAGACGGTCCTCCACAAAATTCTGCGCGCGTCCTCGCTGGACGGACGCGGAGAGAACAATGCACTGTAATAAGTATGGAGCAGCTGGCCCATTCCCTCCCGATCCGTGATGGAGAATGCATCTTCGGCCAGAAGCTCAACGAGATGCTTACAGACCTCCCGGAATTTTTTCCAGAGTGTAGAAGAAGGGTGAGGTGCGGTCCGAATCTTCCAGGATCTGGATCCGTGCCCTCGCGTACACGCCTCAGAACGCTATGAGCTGCTGGTCCCTCAGCGTGCCTTTCTTCTCTTTGTATGCCTGCCACAGGGCCGGGTCCGCGACGGCATGACCGAGGCGGGACTCCAAGTCGAGCACCTCCCTCTTTTAGTACCCGAGCACAGCTTCCCGCGGCTTGGTCGACCCCTTCACGTACTCCTGACAGAAGACACGGATGTGAGTCTTGCCCACATCCCACCTTGCCCTCAAGGAGGGGAAGTCCCCCTGCTTCCTTCTCCAGTCGTCCCAGAATCGACGGAATGTATCTGGGAATCACTTGTCCTCCAGCTGCCGGTTGTTAAAGTCGAAGTACATGGACGCCGCCTGTGTGTGGAGCGGAGTGAACTCTACCCATATCAACTGGTGGTCCGAGGTCCTGCCACATGGACGCCGCCTGTGTATGGAGTGGAGTGAACTCCGCCCACACCAACTGGTGGTCCGTGCTCCAGCCGCATGGAGGCCGTCGAGACGCGGGATTCGTACGCCTGTGAAAAGTAGAGGTGGTCGGTTCAGGACCCTCCTCCAGACCTCCATGTGAAGGCGCTGGAGTCGGTTTGGAGATTCCGCCAGACGTCCACCAGGTTGAGGGAGCTGATCGGTACTCTATAATTCTCCATCAATGATTGGCCACGCTGGGGATCGGAGCGATCCCCCACCTCGAGGATACAGTTAAAATCCACCCTCCCCACACCGAGGATGATGCACTTGGTGTTATCGACGGAGCTCAAGAGAATGGACACTTCTTCAAAGATGCGTGCCTGCAACGCGCCGGGCCTGGGCGTGTGCACGTTCACAAAGTGGAGAGGCACGCTGCCCAGGTGAACAGCGAGGTGGAGCGAGCAGCCTGGCACTAGCTCCTTCACCCCCAAGATACCTGGCTGAAAAGTCGGGCCAACAAGATAGCCACCCCACTAGAAATAAGGGTGAGGCGATTCATGTAGACCCCACCCTGCCACTCCAGAAACCAGCTTGCTTCGTCTCCCAGAACCGTGTGGATTTCCTGCAGAAAGCTCACCACGTATCTCCCTTCCCTGAGGACTGAGAGATTGTGAAATCTGTGGTGAGACCCTCTGCTGCCGTTGATGCTGAGGCTGGCTATGGTTATCTTCATGTCAAAGGTATTTAGAACCGTCACCAACACTTCACTGTGAGGTGGAAGCAGAAGTGCACCTCGCCTTCCACTCCCACAGCAACCCATTAAGAAATGCATTAAATCGGTTGCTCTCATCCAGTTTGACGCCCTCACACTTTCCCGCTTTCTTGAGGACGGCAGGGACGGACTAGATGATCAACGCCAGATTCGACCAATGGCCGAGGGACAGATGAGCTTTATTGCAGCAATCCCTGAATGCCGCGAGGAAATCCTGGAGTTCTGCCACGGGGATGAGAGGAAATGGCGTGCGCGGCACCAGGGACTACACCACCTCACTGGTGATGGCATCAAGGTTGTCCTCTGTGCTCCACACACAGTTCCCATCCTCCTCCGGGTCATCGCCACAAGTGGCCTACGCACATCCCACACATTGTGGGTTGGATTTCCCGAACACGCCAGCTGGTCCCGCCTCCGTCAAGATGGCACCCCCGGGATCGATGGCTGAGGAGTTCTCTCTGCGTTCTAGAATGGAACTGGAGCCTGTGGGCGCCCGCGGTTCAGTACACCCCCTACACCCCTCCACCTCCATCTCCAGGCCAATGAGTGGACCAGGGGAGATGGAAGTGCCCGACTCCGCATATCCGGCCGGAGCCAGGATCAGAGGTGGAGAGAGGATGCCATCTCCTGTCCCGTCAGCGCCCACAGGACCAGCAGACTGGGAATTACACAGATTGACCTCAGGGTCGGGTATATCCCGTGCGGCAGTGTCAGGCTGTTGGGAGGGCTGCCCCTCACAGGTCTCGCTCACACCCAGGGCATCCAACCCTGAGGCCAAAGGAATGATTTCTCCCATCCTTTCCACAGATTCCCCGACCAAGGGCGGGCCTCAACCTCATGAGTTGACAAGATCACAGGGGCATCTCCCCCACCTCCGTTCCGAGGAGTGGAGGGTTCCTGCCCAGGGCTCGAGGCCCTGATCATGCTGGTAGCAGGCGGAGCCTGAGGAAACATGCCAGCAAATGGACCCCTTGGTTAAGTAAAAGCAAAATACTGCGGATGCTGGAAATCTGAAACAAAAACAAGAAATGCTGGATTCACTCAGCAGGTCTGGCAGCATCTGTGGAAAGAGAAGCAGAGTTAACGTTTCGGGTCAGTGACCCTTCTTCGGAACCTTGGTTAAGGCCTTCTTCAGAGGAGGGATGTCACCTCCTTATTTTCGGAAGGGCGTGGATGCTCAGTGACCACCATGTCATCAGGGGCCTCTGCCTGTGCATTCACCTTTTCACTCGTCACCCTGGGCCTGAGACCAGCCCTGGGGCAGTTGGATTCCCTGGGAGCAGGCCTTGGGCTGAGCTCAGGCTCGGGTTGTGTCATGGTGTCCAGGAGACGTGTCTCTCGATATTTATTTTTCTTCCACGCCTTCCTTCCACTTGGACGGGCAGTCCCCTCCCAGCTGGATGCCATGAAAAGCACAGCCTCCGGCACTGACTGAATGGTATTTGGAGGAGGTGTAGGGGGGTGCGAGGAGGTGCAGTGGCGCCATCCTGGGCTGCCGAGGTAGAGTTGTCAGCCGGGAGTTTGGGGCAGTTCTTGTGCACATGCCCCACTCCCTTGCAGACATGGCACCGTGACACGTCCAAGGTCCAGAACACCGTAGACCATCCCCTGGAACTCTTTCTTGAAATGGCCCTCTGTGACGTCCTCCCGCGCCAGCTGCATGAATAGCTGGCGGTGGCAGGCGTCAACATGCTGCAGGCTGTTCTCCCGAAGACCGAACAGGACTGGGGTGAGCCCCGTCTTTACCTCCCCCAGATGGTGCAGGTGGGGAAGGAGGAGCTTACCAGGAATGAAGGGCGGGACATTTCACAAAGTGATTCGTTGCACAGTGGCCTCCAGGGAGTCCACAGGCAGAAAGGTCCCGCCCACGGTGAGCCCCTTGCTCAGAGCCAGGGACACTGCCCGCTCGGTCTTCAGGAAAAACAGCACCTTCCCGTACATTTTAGAGGCTGCAACAATGACCGATGGGCCGACAACCACTGTCATTGCATTTACGCATGCCTCTATCGTCATGCTTAGATGGACGTAGATCTTGACCCCATGCTTTGATGTTATTAGTGCAAACGGTGACGGGGCAACAGCTGCAGTAGCCACAGCAGGAACCGTGCGAGAAGGCTCCGCCACCGGTGAAGAGGTATTTGCCATGGGTTCGCAGAGCCACTCCCACACTTAAGAAATAAACTAACAGTTTTTAAAGTAAAGAAATATAATGGGAGAGGTGGGGGTAGAGGAGAAGAGGGCTGCAAAGAAAAAGGACAAGGAGAGGAGAGGATAGACAGCTGAGTGTTGGAAGGGAGAAATGAGCTGCGAGGGTGTTGCTGTGTTCGGTAGTTGGGGCACCTTACTTCAGAGTTCACAGTCCTGTCTTCCAGTTAGGGGAGGGTTCTTCACCCGGGTCGGTTAGAACCACCAGGTTCTCTCAACTGTTCCGTAAAGACTATGAAGACTTTCTTCAGCCAGGCAGCTCCAGCCGTGCTGAGCCACATAGTTGGGGGTGGGGAGGGAGCCCCTTTTGTGCAGAATGCCAAATAAACACAAGAGCAAATTCAGGGTTCCGAAGAAGGGTCACTGACCCGAAACGTTAACTCTGCTTCTCTTTCCACAGATGCTGCCAGACCTGCTGAGTGAATCCAGCATTTCTTGTTTTTGCAGCAAATTCAGGGGCTCCCTATAGAATTTGGCATCCCCACCCCTGGATCTTCTGGTGTCTCTTCCCTCCCCCAACAGTCCAAACAACAAACAGTTCTCTGATGCTCAAACACCCACCTCTCCAAAATGACCTGCAGGTCTTCTTAGTCTTGAAAAAGTGCAACAGTTCCACAGTAAATGCAGCTGTCTCCACTCTGCAGTCATTTCTTTGCAGTTACTCCACTCTGCTGTCTCCTCTCCAGTTATTCCACTCCAGTTCCAGTTGCAGCAACACAGGTGCAGCTGCTTCCCCTGATTGCAGGCAGGAAGTGCTTCCCAAATTGGCCAGCCAATCCCAGTGCTGTACCTGACCTGGGAGTGTTTGATCGGGACAGTGTAGATGGAGCTTTACTCTGTATCTAACTCCGTGCTGTACCCGACCTGGGACTGTTTGCTGCGGACAGTGTAGATGGAGCTTTACTCTGTATCTGACCCCCGTACTGTACCTGTCCTGGGAGTGTTTGATGGGAACAGTGTAGAGGGAGCTTTACTCTGTATCTAACCACGTTATTTTTTTTGGTTTTTTTTTCTATATAACCCTGTTTTTTTTTATTCAGTTCAGTGATAAGTGCACAATATACTGAAGTGTCAGGTAGTGTCGAGGGAGCTTTACTCTGTATCTACCCCCCGTTTTTTTTTTTTTCGAGGGGGCCTTTATTCCTCAGGCCCCCTTTATATACACACTTATATTTTTAAAATAACTTCATTAAAACCAGATAAATAAACAAAAAGCTCAAATTAAAATGCCATTCTCGGCGCTGACAATGCACTCCAGTCCCTGCGGTGCCCACCGGTCGCGGAAGGCCTCAAGCGTACCGGCGGACACCGCATGCTCCTTTTCCAGGGACACCCGGGCGCGAACGTAACCGCGGAAGAGGGGCAGGCAATCGGGGAGGACGGACCCCCCGACGGCCCGCAACCTGGACCTGTGAATTGCCACCTTGGCCAGGACCAGGAGCAGACAGACGAGGAGATCCTCCTCCCGGCCCAAGCCCCTCCGCACCGGGTGCCCAAAGATCAGGAGCGTGGGACTGAAGTGCAGCCAGAATTTGAGGAGCAGCCCCTTCAGATACTCAAAGAGGGGCTGCAACCTCGCACACTCCGTATAAATGTGGAACACGGACTCGTCCAGGCCGCAGAACGTACAGGTGGCCTGGGAGTCCGTGAAACTACTTAAAAGCCTATAGCACGGGACTGCTCTGTGCAGCACCCTCCACCCCAGGTCCCCGATGTAAAGGGGGAAGACTCCCGCGTAGAGAGACCTCCATCGGGGTTTCCCCTCGCCGCCAGATGGCAACGCGGACCGCCAGGGCGTGTCCGGCCGGCTGACGAGGGCGAGGAAGTGGAGAGTGTGCAGGAGCAGTCCGTGCAGGAAACCCCTCCGCGCCGATTGGAATGGCACGGAGGGCATTTCCGAGAGGCGGCTCGGGTTGTGCGGGACCGGCTCCCGAGGAGGGTTTCGGGGCCTGGGTCCGATGAGCAGTTCCGGCCGAGCGGGGGTCAGCTCGGCCGGGATCGCTCCAAACTCCCGAGCCCCCTCGCCACCCGCAGTGAGGGACGTCCCGGGGGTTTCGGCTACTCCTCCGCCCGCCGGACCGTGCCCGGAGTCGGCCGCCCGGACAGCCGAGGCGCTCTCCTCCGCCGGCGGGGGAGCGCCCTGACTGGAGGCGACCATGTTCCAGACTCGGAAAAGATCCCGGTAAAAGACAGGCAACTCCCTCAGAAAGGCGTGGCTAACGGATTCCACCGGGAGCTGTGTGTCGTCTTGAAGGCAGTGACACTGGCGGAAAAAATACGTCGCCAGCGCACACCATCTGGGAGGACGCTCGACGTACAGGTATATCTGCAGGGTCCGAAGGCGGAGAGTCGCAGCCTGGGTGCGGACGCACACCAGCGACTGACCGCCCTCCTCGATCGGGAGACTCAGGACCGCGGCAGAGACCCAGTGTTTCCTCTTGCCCCAGAAGAAATCGACGAGTTTCTTCTGGATCTTGGTGGCAAATACAGGGGGCGGGGCCAAAGTGACCAACCGGGACCACAACATGGAGGCCACCAGTTGGTTTATGACCAACGCTCGGCCCCTGTAGGAAAGCACTCGGAGCAGTCCTGTCCAGCGCCCCAGCCGAGCGGTGACTTTCACCTCCAACTCCTGCCAGTTTGCCGGCCAGGCTTCCTCAGCGGGGCTAAGGTGGACTACCAGATAGAGGAGGTGCGTGGTGCTCCACGCAAAAGGTGTCATCGCCTCCAGCAGGGAGTCCACCCGCCACTGACCAACCAGGAGTCCGGAACATTTCTCCCAATTGATCCTCGCGGAGGACGCGGCAGAAAAGGTATGCTGGCAGTCGCGCTTCCACCGCAAGTCAACGGGATCTGTGATTGCGAGGAGCACGTCGTCGGCGTAAGTCGAGAGGACGACCCGCATGGCCGGCTCGTGCAGAGCCAATCCCGTCAACCTCCTGCGAAGCAGGCACAGGAAGGGCTCCACGCAGATGGTATACAATTGGCCGGACATGGGGCACCCCTGACGCACTCCTCTCCCAAATCGAAGGGGCGCCGTCAAGGACCCGTTAACTTTGACTAGACACTCTGCGGCGGCGTATAAAAGTCGGACCCGGGCCACGAAATGCGGCCCGAGTCCGAAAGCGCGCAGAGTCCCGAAAAGGTAATCGTGATCCACCCTGTCGAACGCCTTCTCCTGATCGAGGGGGAGAAAGGCGACCGACTGACCAGTCCTCTGGGAAAAATGGATCAGGTCCCGGACCAGGTGGATGTTGTCCTGGATGGACCGGCCCGGGACAGTGTCGGACTGGTCGGGGTGGATCATGTGGGCCAGCACGGAGCCCAGGCGGGTAGACATAGCCCGGGCAAAGATCTTATAATCCGTGCTGAGGAGGGAGACCGGACGCCAGTTTTTAAGCAGGCGGAGATCGCCCCTCTTCGGCAGCAGGACGATGACTGCCCTGCGCCACGAGAGGGGCATCTCCCCGGACGCCAGGCTTTCCCCCAGGACCCGCGCGTAATCGTCCCCCAGGACGTCCCAGAACGCCCTGAGGAACTCCACGGTCAACCCATCCAGCCCTGGGGATTTGCCCCTCGAGAGCTGGTGGAGGGCACCAGTCAGCTCCGCCAACGTGAGCGGAGCCTCCAATCCTTCGGCGCCCTCCGGGCTGACCTGCGGCAGGTCCTCCCACAAATCTCTGCGCGCATCCTCGCTGGACGGATCCGGAGAGAACAACGCACTGTAATAAGTCCGGACCAGGAGGCCCATTCCGTCCGGATCCGTGATGGAGGATCCGTCTTCGGCCAACAGCTCGACGAGCTGCTTACGGACCCCCCGCCATTTTTCCAGCGAGTAGAAGAAGGGAGAGGCGCGGTCCAAATCTTCCAGGATCTGGATCCGCGACCTCACGTACGCGCCTCGGGACCCTATGAGCTGCAGGTCCCTCAGCGCGCCCTTTTTCTCTTTGTACGCCTGCCACAGGGCCGGGTCCACGACGGCATGACCGAGGCGGGACTTCAAGTCGAGCACCTCCCTCTCAAGGCGCCCGATCTCGGCTTCCCGCCTCTTGGTCGACCCCTTCGCGTACTCCTGACAGAAGACGCGGATGTGAGTCTTGCCCACATCCCACCATAGCCTCAAGGAGGGGAAGCCCCCCTGCTTCCTTCTCCAGTCGGCCCAGAATCGACAGAACGAGTCACGAAATCGCACGTCCTCCAGCAGCCGGTTGTTAAAGTGCCAGTACGCGGACCCCGCCCGCGTGCGGAGCGGAGTAAACTCCGCCCACACCAGGCGGTGGTCCGAGCACGGCACCAGCCGCATGGAGGCCGCCGAAACGCGGGAGACGTACGCCTGCGAAATTTAGAGGCGGTCGATTCGCGACCCCCCTCCTCCAGACCTCCACGTGAAGGCGCTGGAGTCGGGATGGAGATTCCGCCAGACGTCCACCAAGTTAAGGGAGCTGATCAGTCCCCTCAACTTGTCCACCGACGCTTGGCCGCGCTGGGGACCGGAGCGATCCCCCACCTCGAGGGTGCAGTTAAAATCCCCCCCGAGGATGATGCACTCGCCGCTATCGATGGAGCTCAAGAGAGCGGACACTTCTTCAAAGAAGCGCGCTTGCAACGCGCCGGGCCTGGGCGCGTACACGTTCACAAAGTGGAGCGGCACGCTACCCAGGCGAACGTCGAGGTGGAGCAAGCGGCCCGGCACTAGCTCCTTGACCACCAAGATCTCCGGCTGAAAAGTCGGGGCCAACAAGATAGCCACCCCACTAGAAATAGGGGTGAGGTGACTCATGTAGACCCCACCTTGCCACTCCAGGAGCCAGGTGGCTTCGTCTCCCGTAACGGTGTGGGTTTCCTGCAGAAAGCTCACCGCGTATCTCCCTTCCCTGAGGACTGAGAGATTGTGAAATCTGCGGTGAGCCCCTCTGCTGCCGTTGATGTTGAGGCTGGCTATGGTTATCTTCATGTCAAAGGTAATTAAAACCCGTCACAACCACCTCACTGTGAGGAGGGAGTGGAAGTGCACCTGGCCCTCCACTCCCCCAGCAACCCATTGAGGAACACATTAAAACGGCGCCTCTCAACCAGTTTCACGTCCGCGCGCTTGCCCGCTATCTTAAGGGCGGCACGGACGGACTGTATGATCAGCGCCAGATTCGACCAACGGTCGAGGGCCAGCTGAACTTTATTGCGGCAACCCCTGCAAGCCGCGAGGAAATCCCGGAGTTCCGCCGTGGGGATCAGAGGAGATTCGGTGGGAAGCACGAGGGACTCCACCACCTCACTGGCGATGGAATCAAGATCATCCTCCGTGCCCCGCACCGAATCCCCATCCTCCTCCGGGTCATCACCGCCAGCGGCCGACACATCTACCACACACTGTGGGGCGGACGTCCCGGCCGCGCCAGCTGGTCCCGCCTCCGTCACGATCTCACCCCCAGGATCGATGGTGGAGGAGTCCTCTCTGGGTTCTATTGTGAAATGGAGCCTGTAGGCACCAGCGGTTCAGGACCCCCCTCCACCTCCGTCCCCAGGGCAATGAGTGGTCCAGGGGAGACAGAAGTTCCCGACTCCGGGAAACCAGCCGGAGCCGAGACTGGAGGCGGAGGGAGGAGGCTATCTCCCGCTCTGCCAGCACCCACAGGCCCAGCAGATGGGGCAGCATTCTCAGTTATAACTGGGTCGGGTGTCTCCTGGTTGGTGGTGGACTCCGGCTGGGAGGCCCGACCCTCTGGGGCCTCGCCCTCTCCTTCATGCAGGACACCCGACCCAGTAGCAGTGGCAGAATGGGCGGCTTCCCCAGGCTCCCCCACCACAAGCAGGGCCCCACTTACTCCTTCAGGAAAGGCCTCATGTACCGGGGCCATCCTTTCCCCTCCATCCTGAGGAATAGGGAGCACCTGCCCGGACTTTGCAGCCTTGGTGGTGGCGGTAGGGGAAAACTGGGGACCCGAAACAGGAGACAGTTCCCCTCCAACAGATGGGCCCTGCGCCTCAGGGCCCCTTGTTACCTCTGTGGAGGGGTGCCTTCTCCTCTTTTTCCCAGTTGCGTGCGGAGGCTCAGAGACCTCCATATCATCAGAGGCCTCCACCTCCACACTCTCCTTTTTTATTCACCCTGGGCCTGAGCCCAGCCCTGGGGCAAGTTGACTTCCCGAGATCGGGCCTTGGGCTGAGCTCAGGCTCGGGTAGTGTCACGATATCCAGGGGACGCGCCTCTCGATGTTTATTTCTCCTCCGCGCCTTCCTTCCACTTGGACGGTCACCCCCCTCCCTGCCGGAGGCCGTGAAAACCACAGCCTCCGGTACCGACTGAATGGTATCTGGTGGTGGTGTAGTGGGGGTGGGAGGAGGTGCAGCGTCGCCACCCTGGGCCGCTGAGTTGGAGTTGGCAGCCGGGAGGTTGGGGCAGTTCTTACGAACATGCCCCACCCCCTTACAGACATGGCACCGCACCCCGTCCAAGGTCCAGAAGACGCGGTAGGCCGTCCCCTGGAATTCTACATTGAAGTGGCCCTCTGTCACCTCCTCCCGCGCCAGCTGCATGAATAACTGGCGGCGGAAGGAGTACACGTGTCGGAGGCTGTTCTCCCGAAGACCGAGCGGGACTGGAGTGAGCCCCGTCTTTACCTCCCCCAGATGGTGCAGGTGGGGAAGGAGGAGCTCACCAGGGATGAAGGGTGGGACATTGGATAAAATGAGCCTTTTCGCAGTGGCCTCCAGGGGGTCCACTGGCAGAAAGGTCCCGCCCACGGTGAGCCCCTTGCTCAGAGCCAGGGACACCGCCCGCTCGGTCTTCAGGAAAAACACTGCCTTCCCGTACATTTTAGAGGCTGCAACAATGGCCGAAGGGCCGACAACCTCGGCCATTGCTTTCACGCATGCCTCTATAGTCATGTTCGGGTGGACGTAGCTCTTGACCCCATGCTTCGTTGTTAATAAAGCAAACGGTGACGGGGCAACAGGTGCAGCTGCAGCAGCCGCAGCAGCATATGAACGGGAAGGCCCCGCCACCGGCGAAGGAGGGCTTGCCATGGGGTCTAAGAGCCACGTCCACCCCCAAGAAACAAAACAAATTTACACAATTTTTAAAAAAAGCCAACTTTAAACAAGGTGGAGTGGGAGTAGAGGAGGATGGCGTAGGATGGTAAAGGAAAAGGGGAGGATAGGTGATTGAGGCGACTGAGTGGAGGAAGGGAGAGAAAGGCTGAAAAGGATGTTTGTTCCAACTGCCAGTTGGAGCACCTTTATCACAATTAGTCCAAACTTGTTTGTTGTCTTCCAGTTGGGGGAGGCTTCTTCGCCCGGGACAGCTGGAGCCGCCCGGTACTCTCCTCTTCTGATTTTAACAAGACAGTCTTCACCCGGGCAACTCCAGCTGTCCCGAGCAGGCAGTTGGGGTGGGGAGGGAGCTCCCTGTGTGCAAACACCAATACAAACACAGGGGCCCCTACTGGATTTGGCTGCCCCACCCCTGAGTCTTCAGGCCTCTTCTCCCTCCCCCAAACAGTTTAAACTTAATAGTCTTTCAGGTGCCCTGACACCCACCTCTCCAGAAAAATTGCAGCCTTCCTTGATGGTTTCCCTCCACTCTGTATTCACCTTTCTCCAGTCTCTCTCTCCAGTTGCTGCAGTCTCCACTCTGTATTCACCTTTCTCCAGTTGCTGCAGTCTCCACTCTCCACTCTGCAATTGCTGCAACACAGGTGCAGCTGCTCCCCCTGATTGCTGGCAGGAAGTGCTCCAAATTGACCAGCCAATCCCAGTGCTGTACCTGTCCTGGCAGTGTTTGATGGGAACAGTGTAGAGGAAGATTTAGTCTGTATCTAACGCCATTTTTTTCTTTTTTACCCCGTTTTTTTCTCCAACCCTGTTTTTTTTAATCTAACCCCCGAGCTGTACCTGTTCTGGGAGAGTTTGATGGGGGCAGTGTAGAAGGAGCTTTACTCTGCATCTAACTCCATGCTGTACCTGTCCTGGGAGTGTTTGATGGGGCAGTGGAGAGGGAGCTTTACTCTGTATCTAACCCCATGCTGTACATGTCCTGGGAGTGTTTGATGGGGACAGTGGAGAGGGAGCTTTACTCTGTATCTAACCCCATGCTGTACATGTCCTGGGAGTGTTTGATGGGGCAGTGGAGAGGGAGCTTTACTCTGTATCTAACCCCATGCTGTACATGTCCTGGGAGTGTTTGATGGGGACAGTTTAGAGGCAGCTTTATTCTGTATCTAAGCCGTGCTGCCCCTGCCATAAAATTCAGCACAAATAAAATTCCCATCCAAACTCGCACCAAGATAAAGGCCTGCTCAAGTCACAAACAAAAACCCGGCCCGAACCCGACAGAACGACATGGGAGCAGATCCAAGCCCAAAGGTCGCGTTCGGAAGAGTGGCCCGACACATGTCATCGGGTCCCATCGGGTTCGGATCGGGTTACAGGCCTTTACACCAAGTCCCGTTCATCCCTCACTCCTGTGCTCACTGACTTACGTTGGTTCCTTATCCAGTAAAGCCTCGATTTTAAAATTCTCATCCTCGGTTTCTGACCCAACTCATTCCGAACTACTCAGTAATGAAACTGCCTCCTCAAAATCTAGATGTTAGTTTGTTTGAGGGAAAACCTTCACAACACAGACTGCAGTGGTTCAAGATGAAGGCCCACCATTTTTTCATGGTAACCAGGGATGGGGAAGTAATGCCAGCATTGTCAGTATCACCCATATCATGAGAACAAATAGACAAGAAATAAAATAGCAATAAAATCAATGAGTTTGTCATTGACTGATTGAAACCAGGCGAGGTCTGTGATCAGAGAGAGACGTCATAACCCAATAAACAAATTGTCAACACAATTTACCTCACCAGCTCCTTGTGTTTGTCTTTCTGTTGTTGTCTTCATCAGAAAACAAGTAACGATTAATCTCGGGATTAAAAACTACTGAATGTTAATTGTACACGTGAGATACGTACTCAATGGTTTCTGTTATCAGACAGTCAGAGAATCACACAGCACAGGAGGAGACTATTTCACAAATCGTACCAGTTCCAGCTCTTTGAAGGAGATTTCCAATTATTCCTCTCCCCTGTTCTTTTCTCCCAGTCCAGTAAATCACCCTGTTAGTATTGATCCAATTCCTGACTGAAAGTTTCTGTTAAATCTGCTTCCACAACCCTTTCAGGAAGTGAATTCCAAATCATAAACACTCGCTGTGTGAAGAAATGAAAATCTGCTCATCTCTCCTCTGTTTGTTTGTTAATCAACATTAAACTGTGTTCTCTGGTTACTGAACCTTCATCCAGTGAAACCAGATTCTCCTTATTTATTCTAGAAAAACACATCATCATTTTGAGCCCCTCGATTAAATCTCCCTTTTATCTTCTCTGCTCTAAGGAGAACAATCCCAGCTTCTCTCCACATAACTGAAGTCCCTCAACCCTGTTACCATTCCAGTATATCACCTAGGCACCATATCCAAGGCCTTGGAATCCTTCATAAAGTGTGGTGTCCAGAATGAGACACAATATTCCAGCTGTGGCTTAAACAGTCTTTTATCTATTCTTAGCAGAATGTTATTGTGTTGTTTTTTTTTATTCTTTGCTTCGAGTTATAATTCTAACGATCCCCTATGCCTTTTTAAATCCTTCACCACTTGTCCAGCCGCCATCGAAGATGTCTTTACATGCACACCCAGACTCTGTGCTCCTGTACCATCTTTTAAATGGTACAGTTCAGTTTCTATTCACTCCCCTTATTATCCCTGCCAAAATAACCACTTCCCCAATTCTATGTGTTAGATTTCAGTCACCTTGTGTATTCTCATGTCACCACCAGACTGTCCATGTCCTCCTTAATACTGCTACTGTCGACCACACTAATGACAGCATTTATGATTTACATGTCATCTGCAAGAGTTGAAATTATGTTTTTGTTTTACTCTAAGTCTATGTCATTTATATATTTATCTATATGTCAGGACGAGCACTCGTTTATCTAATCTCTCCTTTTCAAAAGAGGATGTAACATTTACAACACTTCTGGCCAGTGCCTTTGCTATTTCCACCATTCCTTCCTTCAGCAACCCTCACACATCCCATCCAGACCAGCTAAATGTTCCACTTTATTGTGGTACAAAAGTACTGGATTGAAAGGGGTTAACTCAACCTGTTTGTTCAGTGACTGTAATTAATGTCAGTATCTTTGGACACTAATTGTGTCACTGGAGGGTTCCCCTCTTCTATTAATAAGGGTCTTCATTTAATGTCTTACCCATAGTGTCAGCTGGAGCATCAAACCCGGCACTAACAGGGATCAGTGGCTCCAGAGAGAGGGAGACGATAGATCAGAATCTGTGAGCAGTTGATTGGAACGTTACAACAATGGGTCAGAATCTGAGAACATTAGATTGGAATGTTATAACAATGGGTCAGAATCTGAGAACAATAGATTGGAATGTTACAACAATGGACAGCAGGACTTTCTCCTTTTGGTTTGGTTTAGTTTCTGCAAATTATACTCGGCGAACATTAGTTCTGCGGATCTATTATGCACTGAAGATGATTCAAACAATTTACTATCCCAGCCTAGCTATTATTGGTGTCCCCAGTAAGTTTCTGTATCCAACTAATAGATTCATAAACCATATTTCACTGAATTAGTGTTCTTGTCATTTAAATCGTGAGAAGACTGAATCCATTGTCTTCACTTTCTGTCACAAACTCTATTCCCTCTCCACGATCTGCAATCCCCTCACTGAGGCTGAATCAGGAAGTTTACAGCCTCTGGGATCTTTAATGCTGAGCTCAGTTCACCCCCATATTAACTCCATCTCCAACCCTTCATATTGTTACAGCCAGGTGAGGAGGGGTCACAGTCCTTCCTCTTAATTGACCGCAATAGTGTTTGGTCTTTTTTAACCTTGAATGTATTTACCATTTTTGTGATGTTTTACTTTTTACCTTTGGTGTGATAGTGAAGGAACCAATCGGAAAGGTTTTCTTGCGTTTAAACATGAAAGAGGTGAGTTTAATACACTTAACATCTAAACCCGATCAAAATAAAATAATAAAAATGTAAGTTATACAGTTATGCTGCCACTGACACAAGAATCTCACGTACACAAATATATTACAGAATGAGAAGTAAAATCGTGGCTGGATTAGAGTCCAGAATAAATCAAAACATAATATGCAGTCTGTGAGGTTTTATAATTCCCTGATCTTCCGGCTGAAGTTGTACTCTTGAAGTCTTTGGCTGGTCGAGGTGCCCATTGTGGCTGATCCACATGGCTCAGGATTTTCTTGAAGGCAGACTGGTAGGTGGCCTTTTTCCCCTGGTGCCTCAGTCTGTAGCAATCTGTAGGTTTGGAGGGTCCACAGTCGCAAATAGTTTTCAAACTTGTGATGTCATCTGAAGAGAGACAGAAAGAGAACGGGGCTTGGGGTTGGTTGGGAGGGGGCGCGGGTGCGGTGGTGCTAGGGGTGGGGGGAAGGAAACCAACCTTCTGCTTCTTCCATTTTGAATCACTGGCTTGTCTGTCTTTGTCCAGGGGAAACTCCCAGCTTTCACTGAAATGGTCAGACAATCTCATGGCTGCCTCAATATATTTTCTGGAGCCTTCTAATGAGATTCAAGGTGAGGAATTACCATCTCCCCAGGGCTCAGGATGCCATTATTTACACTTGGAGTAGTTTACGCTTTCAATAGTCAGTGTGTCAGGATGTCCTTGAATTCCATGCTAATGAATGCAATCTTCGCAAATTCATTCTCAAGAGCAAGCCATTATTTTGGGTCCAGGCTCATCCGACATGTGTCTCCTGTTGGAGACGTTGGAAAGTGAAAAGGTGCTTCAGATACAAATTGCAGTGGCCATCTTGGCTGCCAGTTTTTTGCAGGATATTTTCCATTAAAACTTTAATGTAAGTTTCCAACTGATGAATTAAAATTCCTCATTGGCATATTGTGTTTCCTTGACATGAATAACACCTCTGTAATATCTGCCTCAGCCTACCAGCTGCATAAACCCTCATCGTATCTTTGTTAAATCCACACTTGACTCTTCAAATTATATCCTGGCCGCCCTCCAGTTATAAATCTCCATAAACCACAGCCCATCCAGAACTCTGCTGCCTATATCTATCTCACACCAAATACCGATCACACATCACCCCTGTGCTCACTGATCAACAGTGCCTTTCGGTCTGGCAGCACCTTAATTTTAATATTCTCAGCCTTGTGTATGAATCCCTCCGTGTCCTCACCTGTCCAATTAATCCCATTCCCCTGTCCATTCCCCATAGTCTTGTAAATCTTATGCCTTTGAGTCTGCTACTAATTCCATTTTTAAAGTGAGTTGCTTTCCCTCTCTATCTCCGCCAGCTGTGGTTTTCACTCTGCGGTCCCACCGGTGCCATCATTACAGAAACCTAGATCCATAAAATGATGTGAACTGACAGCTGGTCACTTATAGTGTGGTCAGCACAGTGTCCCATGTTGGGCAGGGATCTAGCCTGGGTGCCATGGATGCATTGTTAGTGTGAGGAGGGGCTTGTACTGATGTCAATCAGCCACTTTTGCAGCACTGATGTACGATTTTGAAACTTGGTCTGTGCATGTCCACTGACCACCTGTGTAAGTCACTCTCAGCAGAGCATAGATTCAGCAGCATGAGGAACCCCCACCCCACCCTCCCCCACTGACACCCCCGAAAGTTATTTCAAAGGATCAGGCATCCAACTTGCAGGTGAGGACCTTTTGACTTACTTTTGCCATTGTCAAGTTAGTGGAGGTGCTGTGGATAGTTTTCTGGAGGTTGTGTTGTGAGCTGCTGCAGACATTCAGGGAGGGCAGAGGATTTGGTGAACCAACTCTGGACGAGGCATGGGGACTGTAGTTACAGTGTCTCTGGGTCTGAAACATGACCAACAAATGGAGCAGAGGCAGCAGAGAAGGGAGTCTCTGTAAAGAGGGAGGAGGAGGGGGCTTTGTCCTTCCAACCCGGTTTTCCCAAGGGCATTTTTTCTACCTACACCTAATCCAGGAGCAGTGTGTGAGTTGACTCTGATTCAATAAGGAAGTGGTCACAGAGCTGTGTCACCTCCTGTAACACGACCTGGAGCCTCACACCAGGGTGAGGACGGAGCTATCGGTGGCTGTTTAAGTCACAGTTTTATTGATCTACACTGCATCCGGATCTTTCCCCAGGCAGGAGTGGGCGGCGTATCCAACATAGTCACAGAGAGTCATAGAGTCATTTACGACACAGGAGGAGACCAGTCGGACTCTCCATGTGTCTCTCTGTGTAACAATCCAGTCGGTCCCATTCCCCCACTCAATCCTCGGATCCCTGCAAGTTCATTTCCTTCAGGTGCCCATCCAATTTCCTTTTGAAATCATTGATTGTCTTGGCTTCCATCACCCTCATGGGCAGTGAGTTCCAGCTCATTACCATCCACTGTGTAAAAAAGTTCTTCCTCATATTCCCCCTGCATCTCTTACCCAAAACCTTCCATCTGTGTCCCCTATTCCGTGTTTCATCAGTTAATGGGAACAGTTTTTCCTTGTCTATCTTACCTAAACCTATCATAATCTTGTACACTTCTTTCAAATCTCTCTCAATCTCCTTTACTCCAGGGAGAGCAACTCCATCTTCTCCAAACTAACCTTGTAACTAAAACACCCCAATCCCTGGAAGCATTCTTTTATTCTAGTAGAATCACATAAAGTTAAGGCACAGATATCGGCCACTTGGCCCATCTTGTCTGCGCCAGCCAGAAAACGATCCACCTATTCTAATCCCACCTTCCAGCATTTGGTGCGTGGAGCTGCAGATTACAGCACTTAAGGTGCATATCCAGACTATTTTTGAATGAGTTGAGGGTTTCTGCCTCAACTATCCTTTCAGGCAGTGAATTCCAGACCGCCACCACTCTCATCTCCCCTCTGATCTTTCTACCAATCACTTTAACTCTATTCCCCCTCTTCGATGTTATGGTGAATAGAGTCTTCACCTCCTCTCGATCCAGGCCCGTTATAATATTGTACATTTCAATCAGATCACCCCTCAGCCTTCTCTGTTCCAAGGAGAACAACCCCTGTCCATCCAATCTTTCTTCATAGCTGCATTTTTCTATTCCTGGCAACATCCTCGTAAATCTCCTCTGTTCCCTCTCTAGTCCAATGACATCCTTTCTGTACTGAGGAGACCAGAGCTGTACACAGCACTCAAGTTGTGGCCTAATCAATGAGTTATACAGTTCCAGCATAACCTCCCTGTTCTTGTATTCTGTACCTGGGCTAATAAAGGAAAGGATTCCATATGCCTTCCTAAACACCTTATCGATCTCTGCTGCGACTTTCAGGGATGTGTGGACATTCAATCCAAGGTCCCTCACTTTCACTACACCTCGCAGTATTTTGACATTATTCCTGTATTCCTTGTTTGACCTCCACAAATGCATCACCTCATATTTCTCCAAGTTGAATTCCATTTGCCACGTTTCTGCCCATCTGACCAGGCCATCAATATATTTCTGCAGTCTACAGCTATCCTCCTCGCTATCTACCACACGGCCAATCTTCGTGTCGTCTGCAACCATCTTGATCATACCCCCTACATTTACGTCCAAATCGTTAACTTGCACCACAAAAAGCAGGGGACCCAATACTGAGCCCTCTGGAACGCCACTGGAAACAGCCTTCCAGTCTCTAAAACAGCCGTCAACAATTACCCTTTCTTTCCTGCCACTGAGCCAATCTTGTATCCACCTTGCTGCATTTCCCTGGATCCCGTGGGATTTTATTTTTTGAACCAGTCTGCCATGTAGGACCTTGTCAAAAGCCTTGCTAACATCCAAGTAGACCACATCAACTGCACTACCCTCATTTATCTTCCTTGTTGCTTCTTCAAAACATTCGATCAAGTTGGTGAAACAATATCTTCCCTTAACAAATCCATACTGACTATCCTAAATTATGTAGAGGTGGTGAGTCCAGAAGAAGGCAAGTTATGCCAAACCTTCATAAAGCTCTGGTTCGGCCCCAACTGGAGTACTGCATCCAGTTCCATTCACCATAGTTCAGGAAGGATGTGAGGGTCCTTGACAGGGTGTAGAGGAGATTTACCAGAATGGTTCCAGAGATGGAGGATTTTAGCGACAAAGTTAGTTTGGAAAAGCTGGGATTGTTTTTCTTGGAGTAAAGGAGGTTGAGGGGAGATTTGATAGAGGTATACAAGATGATGTCATGTTTGGATAAGGTAGACAGGAAAAGATGTTCCCGTTAGTTAATGGTACAAGGACTAGAGTTAAGGTTGTGGCAAGAGATACAGGGGGATGTGAGGAACAACTTTTTTACAGAGCGAGTGGGAATGGCCTGGAAATCACTGCCTCCGAGGGTGGTGGAAGCGGAGATGGTGAATGATTTCAAAAGGATATTGGATGAACACTTGAGGGAAATCGACTTGCAGGTATATGGAGACAGAGCTGGGGAATGAGACTGACTGGATTTATCTACAAAGCTGGCATGGACTCGAAATGATTATGACTCTCTGACAGGGGATTACTATTACTACTGCTTTCCTACACTTGGAAAATTTATAACGGACTGGACAGTATCACCCTGTTGAACCCCATAATGTAAGTGAAATGTTTGATGTCCCAGAACGTGGTTAACAAATGTCCTTCACAAACAGAGTAAATCAGTTCAGTCCCACTCACAATTCTGGATCATTCACAATGGGGAGTAATTTCTCCTGGTTTTCTTTACATAGGACAGCAGCCAGGCTTTTCACAGTGTCCCCTACCTCCATGTGGAAAGTCTTGTCAGGGATAGGTGAGATCAGACACGTTACCGAGGCGACAGCTTTCTTCAGTTGTGTTGCTGCTTCTGTGCTCTCTTCAGTCCAACCGGGTTAAAACTGGTCATCATCACCATTAGGTAGTTCATAAAGAGGAGTCACAGTCTCTGCAAATCGAGGGATGAGGGTCCGCTGATACCCCACCCGCCTGAGAATAGGACACAGGGCAGTCTTTGAGGTGGACAGGGGTAGACACTGGATGAGGGTCTGCTGATACCCCACCAGTCTGAGGATAGGACACAGAGCAGTCTTTGAGGTCGACAGTGGTAGACACTGGATGGGGGTCCACTGATACCCCACCAGCTTGAGGATAGGACACAGGCCAGTCTTTGAGGTGGACAGCGGTAGACACTGGATGGGGGTCCGCTGATACCCCACCAGCCTGAGGATAGGACACAGGGCAGTCTTTGTGGTGGACAGGGGTAGACACTGTATGAGGGTCCACTGATACCCCACCAGCTTGAGGATAGGACACAGGGCAGTCTTTGTGGTGGACAGGGGTGGACACTGGATGAGGGTCCACTGATACCCCATCAGCTTGAGGATAGGACACAGTGCAGTCTTTGTGGTGGACAGGGTAGACACTGTATGAGGGTTCACTGAAACACCACCAGTCTGAGGATAGGACACAGAGCAGTCTTTGTGGTGGACAGGGGTAGACACTGTATGAGGGTCCACTGATACCCCACCAGCCTGAGGATAGGACACAGGGCAGTCTTTGAGGTGGACAGGTGTAGACACTGGATGAGGGTGCACTGATACCCCACCAGCTTGAGGATAGGACATAGGGCAGTCTTTGAGGTGGACAGGAGTAGACACTGGATGAGGGTCCACTGATACTCCACCAGCCTGAGGATAGGACATAGGGCAGTCTTTGAGGTGAACAGGGGTAGACACTGGATGAGGGTCGGCTGAAACACCACCAGCTTGAGGATAGGACACAGGGCAGTCTTTGTGGTGGACAGGGGTAGACACTGGATGAGGGGCCACTGAAACACCACCAGTCTGAGGATAGGACACAGGGCAGTCTTTGTGGTGGACAGGGTAGACACTGGATGAGGGTCCGCTGAAACACCACCAGTCTGAGGATAGGACATAGGGCAGTCTTTGAGGTGGACAGGGGTAGACACTGGATGAGGGTCCACTGAAACACCACCAGTCTGAGGAAAGGACACAGGGCAGTCTTTGTGGTGGACAGGGTAGACACTGGATGAGGGTCCGCTGAAACACCACCAGCCTGAGGATAGGACACAGGGCAGTCTTTGAGGTGGACAGGGGTAGACGCTGGATGGCCTCGACCTGATGTTGGTCTGGGCTGATGCTGAATGATCCAATCTGGACACCTAGAAACGTGACACGATCTTGCACCAGCTGGGCCTTACGTGGATGGTCTTTTAGACTAGGTCCCAAAGTAGCTGCAGAAGTTCCAGTAAAAGGGTTAAATGTGTGGACACGGTCTGTGGGAATGAGGAGGCGATCATCAATGTATTTCAGCAAGCAGGAAGACTGTGAAAAGCTCATAAGGTCCCCGGCCATACGTTTGTGTAAAATAGTGCGGTTATTGTGGCATCCCTTGTAACAGACATAACCAGGGGTATCTTTGGACCTCAGAAGTGAATGTGAATTTAAATTGTTTCTCTAGTTTTACTGGGATACTCCAATAACCATTAGAGATATCCATGGTGCTGAAGACAGTCCTGCCGCTGGGAATCCGGGTGAGTCGGGTGGGTGTCTATCAGACAACCGGGTTCACACAGGGGTGGCTGTGTTGAGTTTGTGGTGGTCAACAGTCAGTCTCCAGCTACCATCCCGTTTTCTAACTGGCCAAATGGGGCAGTTAGTTAGTAGTGAATGTGTCTTTGTGAACAACACCCTGGTATAACAATGACCGGATAGTGTCTGGAATATATGATATAATCTCAGCTCGGTATGAATACTGCTTCATGGATCATGCAATGGTCAGTTAATTTCTTCAGGTCAGCTCATGTTTCCACAGTCATCTTTATGGGTTGTGAATACACTCAGCACCGACTCGAGAATCGCCTGTACCTCAGGGTGATCAGAGGTGTCTGGTACCCACTCCTCTGATATTTTAATCTGGAATATTGAGGGTGCACTGGACACCAGAGTAGGGGTATGTTTTAATGTTCCATAATATACAAATATAGGGATAATCAATTACTGCTGATAACCTTTGAGCACATTACTGCCCAGTAGTCCCTGTCCATTATACAGGATCATATAAAAGGGAGTCAGGACTTTGAAATGAACTCTGTTCCCTCTCCTACACCCCTGTAAGATGTGATCAAGGGTCACAGATTAACCAAAAGGAGGTCGAAGAGTCACAAGCAGTTTATTGCAGGGAAACTATTGGAAAATATTCAGAGGGACCGGATTGATCTCCACGTGGAGAGGCAGGGATTAATCAGGGATTGTCAGTATGGCTTTGTCAGGGGGAGATCGTGTCTAACTAACTTGATTGAATTTTTTAGAGGCATTGACTAGATGTGTAGATGAGGGTAAAGTAGTTGATGTATTCTACATTGACTTCGGTAAGACATTTGATAGGGTTCGACATGTGAGATTGGTTAAGAAGGTAAGTGCCCATGGGATCCAGGGCAAGTTGGTAAATTGGATCCAACATTGGCTCAGCAGCAGGAGGCAGAGGGTGATTGTCAAGGGTTGTTTTTGCGAGTGGAAGCCTGTGACCAGTGGTGTACTGCAGGGATCGGTGCTGGGACACTTGCTGTTTGTAGTGTATATTAATGATTTGGACGTGAATATAGGAGGTATGACCAGTAAGTTCGCAGCTGACACGAAAATCTTTGGTGTTGTAAATAGTGAGGAGGAAAGCCTTCGATTACATGTCGTTTTAGATGGGCTAGTAAGATGGGCAGAGAAGTGGCAAATGGAATTTAATCCTGAGAAGTGTGAGGTGATGCATTTTGGGAGGACTAAACAGGCAAGGAAACATACAGTAGATGGTAGGACGCTAGTATGTACAGAAGGTCAGAGGGACCTTGGTGTACTTGTCCATAGATGACTGAAGGCAGCAGCACAGGTAGGCAATATGGTTAGGAAGACATTTGGGACACTTGCCTTTATTAGCTGAGGCATAGAATATAAGAGCAGGGAGGTTATGATGGAGCAGTATAAAAATCCAGTTAGGCCACAACTGGAGTACTGTGTATAGTTCTGGTTGCTGCACTATAGGAAGGATGTGATAGCACTGGAGGCGGAGCAGAATAGATTCACCAGGATGTTGCCTGGGCTGGACAATTTCAGCTGTGAAGAGCGACAGAAAAGTCCAGTGTTATTTCCCTTAGAGCAGAGAAGGATGAGAGGGGTCATGATTGAGGAATGCAAAATTATGAGGGGCATTGATAGGTTAGATAGGAATAATCTTTTTCCCTTAGCGGAGGGGTCAATAACCAGGGGCATAGATTTAAGGTAAGGGGCAGGAGGTTTAGAGGGGATTTGAGGAAAATAATTTTCACCCAGAGGGTGGTTGGAATCTGGAACACACTGCCTGAAGGGGTGGTAGAGGCAGGAACAGTCACAACATTTCAGAAGTATTGAGATGAGCACTTGAAACGCCATACCAAACAAGGCTGCAGGCCAAGTGCTGGAAACTGGGATAGGAATAGTTAGGTGCTTGATGGCTGGCACAGTCACAGTGGGCCGAAGGTCATGTTTCTCTGCTGTATATCTCTATGACTCTATTGAGAGCTAACAGTTCAAATACCGCACAACATCAGAATAAATATAGTGGACATACGACCTGTGGCAGGTGAGAATGGCTTTCTGGCTATGGATCAGATGTTAGAAGCTATTATTAAAGACGTTATAGTAGGGCAGGTAGAAACATTCAAGGTGATCAGGCAGAGTCAACATGTTTTTGTGAAAGGGAAATCATGTTTAACCAATTTATTGGAGTTCTTTGAATAAGTAACATGTGTTGCTGGTAAAGGGGAACTGGGAGATGTTCTGTACTTAGATTTCCAGAAGACATCTGATAAAGTTTCACATCAAACGTCATTGTGGAAAATAAAAGCTCATGGTGTATTGGGTAACATATTGGCCTGGATGGAAGATTGGCGAACTAACAGGAAACAGCGTAGGCATAAATGGGTCATTATTATGGCTGGCCAGATGTAACGTGTGGTGTGCCAGAGGAGTCAGTGCTGGGGACTCAACTTTTTACAATTTATATAAATGATTTTGATGAGTGGACCGAAGGTATGCATGCTAAATTTGCTAATGATTCCAAGATAGTTAAGAAGATAAATTCTGAAGAGGACATAAGGACGCTACAAAGGGATATAGATAGGTTAAGTGAGTGGTCAAAGATCTAGCAAATGGAGTATAATGTGGGAAAAGGTGAAATTGTCCATTTTGGCAGGAAGGTTTGACTGTCACCTCGAGACTTGACTATTCTAACACACTCCTGGCTGCTCTCCCACATTCTACTCTCTGTAACATTGTGATCATGCAAAGCTCTGCTGCCAACTTCTAATTTACACCAGATTCTGTTCACCCAACATCCCTGTGCTCACTTACCTACATTGGCTCTTGGACCAGTAACACTTCAATTTTAATATTCTCACTCATGTGATCAAATCCCTCCATGGCCTCAGCCCTCTGATTATCCCAATCCCCTGCCCATTTCCAATATTCCTGAAACGTGTTCATCTTAAAATCTTTATCTAATTCCATTTTAAAGTGTGTTCCTTCCCTCTGTCTCTCTCTCTGATCACACATTTCATCTCTCCAGCTCTACTGGTGCTGTGGAAGTTTGGATCCAGAAAATGGTGTGAGCTGCACTGCTGGTCACATCCAGCACATTGTACAGGAAACCCAGGCTGGCCGGGGTGCTAGCGTGGGTGCAACGTGTGTGTGTCTGGAGCGTGAGGAGGGTCTGAATATGGTGTCAATCAGCCATTCCAGCAGCTTTGATGGACGTCTTTGAAACTTGGTCTTTGCATGTCCACTGACCGCCTCTGTTAGTCACTCTCAGCTGAACAGACATTCAGCAGCACGAGGAACCCCCTCTAGCGTTATTTAAAAAGACCAGGGATCCAACTTACAGGTGAGGGGCTTTTGACTTACCTCTGCTATTGTAATGTTATTGGAGGTGCTGTTAATGGTTTTCTGGAGGTTGTGTTGTGAGCTGCTGCAGACATTCAGAGAGGACAGAGGATTTGGTCACCCAACTCTGGACAAGGTATGGGGACTGTAGTTACAGTGTCGCTGGGTCTGTAACATGACCAACACATGGAGCAGAGGCTGCAGAGAGGGGAATCTTTGTAAGGAGGGAGGAGTATCGGGCTCTGCCCTACCCACCCCTTGTTTTCCAAGAGCACAAAGAGCAGTGGTCCTAATACCGAGCCCTGGGGAACACCACTGTATACTCCCATCGTGTCTGAACAACAACCTTTCACCACTTCTCTCTGTTTACTGTTCCTTAGCCAATGTTATATCCACACTGTCACTGTCCCTTTAATCCATTGGGTACAGTTTTCCTAAGCTGTCTATTGAATGTCACTTTATCAAACACCTTTTGAATGTCCATATATATAACTTTAATCACACCACCCTCATCAACCCTCTCCATTGTTTTATCAAAGAACTCCATCAAGTTTACCTCACCACCACCTCTCTCCACTCCTCCACTGTTGTTAAATTATCAGATTGCTTATCCGACATCCAGTACTGGATGAGCAGAAATTTCCTCCAATTAAATATTGGGAAGGTTGAAGCCATTGTTTTCACTCCCCACTCCAACTCTGTCCCCTTGCTATTGATTCCATCCCTCTCCCTGGTAACAGTCTGAGATTCAGAAAGTCTGTTTTCAACCTTGGTGTCACAGTTGACCACAAAATGAGCTTATAACATAATATTCAGTCTATCACTACGACCGCCTGTTTCCACCTCAGTAACAGCACGCAACATCACCCCTGTCTCAGCCCATCTGCTACTGAAACTCATTCATGCCTTCATTTCCCCTAGAAATGACTATTCCAACAAGGTCCTGTCTGGTCTCCCGCATGCTACTCTCTGTTAGCTTGAAGTCCTCCAGAACTCTGCTGCCCATGTCCTAATTCGCAGCAAGTGCCATTCACATATCACTGACCGACATTGACTCCTGATCAAATAATGTCTTTATTTAAATTCTCCACCTTGTTTTCCCTCCAGGACCTCAACTGCCGTCCTGTATCTGTAATATCCAGCCCCACAACCCTTCAATATATCTGTGCTCCTCTAATTCAGGCCTCCTCTTCGTCCCTCCTTATTGCTGTTGTTATTCCTGATGAATCTCTGTCTCCAGCTATTAGCTCTACAACCATTGCTAACGGTATTATAGTTCTTGTAATTTACCCTCATCTCTCCTGCTGTTACTGCCCCTGGTAAGTCTTTATTTCCACATATAAGATCTGTAAACCCTGGTTCACTGAAATACTGTTCAAGTAATTTAGTTTGTTTTTTTCGAAGAATGAAGCCAGTGTTATTGGTCTCCATCAGAAATTCAGTCCCCTATCTGTGAACCACATACCCCTCCCTGCCCAATGTCTGAGGCGGAACCAGACAGTTTGCAACCGCTGTGTTCTATTTAAACCTGAGCTGAGTTCATCTCCATATTCTCTCCATCACAAACCCTGCCTACTCCACCTCTGCCTCGGCCCATCTGCTGCATAAACCCTCATCTGTACCTTTGTTAAATCTACACTTGACTATTCCAATTCTATCCTGGTCATCCTCCCAGTTATAAACCTCCATAAACTACCGCCCATCTAGAACTCTGCTACCTGTTTCCTCACTCACACTAAATCCCGATTATCCATCACTGATATATATTGGCTCCCAGTCTGGTGGCACCTTAATTTAAATATTCTCATTCTTGCGTTAGAATCCCTCCATGTCCTCACCCCTCCAATTAGTCCAATTCCCCTGTACATTCCCATATTCGAGAAAATCTTTCGCCTTCAAATCTGTTTCCATGTCCCCCTTTAAAGTGAATTTCCTTCCCTCTCTATCTCTCCCTGGTGGTGATTTATGGCTCTACAGCACCACTGTTGCCCACACAGTGGAAACAAAAGGATGTGATATGAGTTACCAGCCACTTCCGGTGTGGTTTTCACACTGCCCCGTGCTGTGCCCGGGTGTACATTGTGTGTGCTAGTAGCATGAGGAGTTGTGGAATGTCACGTCAAACTTCTGTTCCAGCAGCTTTGATGTATGTCTTTGAAACTTGGACTGTGCATGTCCACTATAAATGTTTGTTGCTTGGAAAAGCATAGCATAATAAATTTCAAGCAGCACGGATATGCTAATGACAAATCCTGTCTGGAAAACTTCAACAAGAACTTATCCCAAGGCACTTCACAGCAGCATTATGAAACAAAGTATGACACAGAACCACAAAGGAAGATATTAGGTTAGGTTTCCAAACGCTTGGTCAAAGAGGCAGGTTTTAAAGAAGTGTCTTAAAGGATAAAAGCGAGGTGGAGAGGTGGAGCTGTGAAGGGAGGATATTCCAGAGTTTGGGGCCGAGGCAACTGAAGGTGTGGCCACAAATGGTAGAGTAATTAAAATCAGGGATGCACAAGAGGCCAGAATTAGAGGAGCAGAGATATCTCAGAGGGTTGTGGGGCAGGAGGAGATTACAGTATTCGTGAGGGGTGAGGCCATGGAGGGATTGGAAAACAAGAATGGGAATTTTAATATCAAGACATTGTTTGACTGTGAGCTGATGTAGATCAGTGATCGGGGAATAGGACTTGTTGTAAGTTAAGACACAGACTGCAGAGTTTTAGATGACTTCAAGTTTACAGATAGTAGAATGTGGGAGAATGAGTTGGAACAGTCTAGTCTACAGGTAATGAAAGCATGAATGAGAGCTTCAGCAGCAGATATTTTGAGACAGGGGTGAAGTTGGGCAATGTTATTGATGTGGAAATAGGTCGTCATAGTGATGGCACGAATATAAGTTTGGAAGCTCATTTTGTGGTCGATTGCCATGGAATCACAGAATTGTTACAGCACAGAAGGTATCCATTCAGTCCATCGTGTCTGTACTGGCTCTCCAAAAGAACAATTCGTCTGGTGTCACTCCCCTGCCTTCTCCCTGTAACTCTGTACAATCTTCCTTTTCAGATAACTATCCAATTTCTTCTTGAATGCCTCGATTGAAGCTGCCTCCACCACACTCTCAGGCAGTGCATTCCAGACCTTAACCACTCACTGTGTGAAAACGTTTTCCTCATGTCACTGATGCTTCTTTTACCAATTACTTTAATTCTTTACCCTCTCGTTGTCGATCCTTTCAGGAATGGGAACAGTTTTTCCCTATCCACTCTGCCCAGACGCATCATAATTTTGAATACCTTTTTTCAAATCTCCTCTCAGCCTTCTCTTCTCCAAGGAAAATGTTCCAACTTCTCCAGTCGATCTTCAGAACTGATATTCTTCATCCCTGGAACCATTCTTGTGAATGTTTTTTCACACTCTCCAATGTCTTCACGTTACCTAAAGTGTGGTGCCCAGAACTAGACGTAATACTGCAACTGAGGCCGAACTAGTGTCTCGTACAAGTTCAAAATAACCTCTTTGCTCTTGTATTCCATGCTGCTGTTAACAAAGCCCAGGATACTGTATGTTTCATTAACTACTCTCTCAACTTGTCCCGCGCCCTTTAATGACCTATGCACATATACATCCAGGTCCCTCTGCTCCTCACCCCCTTCAGAATTGTACCCTTTATTATACATTGTCTTTCCATGTTCTTCCTACCAAAATGAATCACTTCACATTTCTCCACATTGAACTTCATCTGCCACCTGTCTGTCCATTCCACTAACTTGTCCATGTCCGTTTGATTTTCTACAATTTACTCCTCACAGTTCACAATGCTTCCAAATTTTGTATCATCTGCAAACTTTGAAATTGTGTCCTGTACACCGAGGTCTAGGTCATTAATATTTGTCAGGAAGAGAAAGGGTCCCAACACTGATCCCTGGGAAATTCCATTACAAACCTTAAATAAAAACAAAAAGTGCTGGAAAGACGCAGCAGGTCTGGCAGCATCTGTGGAGAGAAAAGCAGAGTTAACGTTTCAGTTCTGTGACCTTTCATCAAAATTGGCAAAGGTTAGAAATGTAATAGGTTTTAAGCAAATAAAGCAGGGGTGGGGCAAAAGAGAACAGAAGAGCTGTTGATAGAACAGAGGGTCGGAGAGATTAACTGACCAGGAGGTCATGGGGAAAAGGCAAAGAAAGTGTGCTAGTTGTGCGGCGAAAGACAAAGCATTAGTGTAGTGAGGGTGTTAAATGACAGAATAATGAACAGCCCTAGCAAAAAGCACCAACATAAAAAAATCAGTTTAATGCTGGCACATGGCAAAAAATGATAAAACAAAATAATCGTTGAACTCAGTGTTCAGACCGACAGGCTGTAGAGTGCCTAATCGAACAATGAGGTGATGTTCCTCGAGCTGGCGTTGATGTTCTCTGGAACACCGCAGCAGGCTAAACGCAGATTGGGTGACCGCTTTGTGGAACACCTCCACTCAGTCCAAAAGTGTGACACCGAGCATCCGCTCGCTTATCATTTCAACACCCTCCATCCCCCACCCCCGCTCTAATGGTCACATTTCTGTACTTGTGTTTCCCCCAAAACCCCCACTTTGCCAGTTCTGATGAAAGGTCGCCGACTTGAAACATTAACTCTGCTTCTCTCTCCACAGATGCTGAGTATTTCCAGCACTTTCTGTTTATATTTCAGATTTCCAGCATCCGCAGTATTTTGCTTCGATTCCACTACAAACCTTACTCCAGCCCTAAAAGCATCCATTAATCACTTCTCTCTGTTTTCCCGTCACTCAACCAGCTTAGTTTCATGTTGCTACTGTTGGTTTTATTTGATGAGCTATAACTTTGCTCATAGGTCTGTTGTGTGGCACTTTCTCAAATGCCTTTTGGAATTCAACTTATACCACATCAACAGCATTGCCCTCATCAAACTTTCTTTTTACCTTTTCAAAAAACTCCAGCCATTTAGTTAAACACAATTTTCCCTTAATTAACACCCATTTGTCCAAGTGCCCATTAATTTTATCCCAAATGTGACACCAAGGTTGCAATTAAACTGTCTGACTCTCAGACTGTTACCAGGGAGAGGGATGGAATAAATAGCAAGGTAACAGAGTTGGAGTGGGGAGTGAAAATAATGGCTTCAGTCTTCCCAATATTTAATTGGAGAAAATTTCTGCTCATCCAGTACTGGATGTCGGATAATCAGTCTGATAATTTAACAACAGTGGAGGTTTGGAGAGAGGTGGTGGTGACAGCACATGACAGTACATGACTGACAGTACATGGGTTCCCGCAACTCCTTTTTGTAAACAAGGTGTAAAATTTACAGCCCTCCAGTCCTCTGTCATCACTCTCATATACAAAGAGAATTGACAGATTCTGTCTGATGCCTCTGCTATTTTCACCATTCATTCTCTCACGAACCCTCATAATTCCCATCCAAACTGGATAAATGTTTAGTTTATTGTGGTACAAAAAGTGTTTGATTGAAAGGGATTAACTAAACGTGTTTGTTCAGTGACTGTAATTAATGTCAGTCACCATGGGCCCTAATTGTGTCACTGGAGGGTTTCCCTCTTCTATTAATAAGGGACTCCTTTCAGTGTGGTATCCCATAGTGTCAGCAGGAGCATCATCCCCGACACTAACAGGGATCAGCAGCTCCAGAGAGAGGGAGAGGATAGATCAGAATCTGAGAACAATAGATTGGAATGTTACAACAATGGGTCAGAATCAGAGAACAATAGATTGGAATGTTACAACAATGGTTCAGAATCTGAGAACAATAGATTGGAATGTTACAACAATGGGTCCGAATCTGAGAACAATAGATTGGAATGTTACAACAATGGTTCAGAATCTGAGAACAATAGATTGGAATGTTACAACAATGGGCAGGAGTTCCATCTGGGAGTTTGACTTTCTCTCTGCAAATTATGATTGGCTGCCATTAAACAGTCGGATCCATTACGCACTGACGATTATTCAACACATTTACGATCCCATCCTGGCTATTATTGGTGTCCCTGGTAAGTCTCTCTATCCAGCTATTAATTCCATAAATCATGTTTAACTGCTATTACCGTTCTTGTCATTTACTCTGCCCTCCTTTCTACTTTTGTTATTCTTGGCAAATCTCCAGATATTAACTTTATAAAACTACGTGCATTGGAGTTCTTGTAATTTACTCTCTCATCTGTACTGCTGTTGCTGTCCCTGGTAAGTCTCTACTTCCTGCTATGAGATCTGGAAACCTTGTTTCACGGAAATAATGTTCTTGCAGTTTTAATTTTGGGAAGAGTGGAGCTAGTGTGATTGGTCTCCATAAGCAATTCTGTCCCCTATCCATGAACCACTTCCTCCTTCCTGGCCAATGTCTGAAGCTGAACCAGACTGTTTACAGCCTCTGTGTTCTATATAAACCTGAGCTGAGTTCATCTCCATATTCTCTCCATCATCAACCCTGCCGAATACCACCTATGTAACATCACCCGTCTCCACCACTGCCTCATCCCATTTGCTGCATAAACCCTCATCTGTGCCTTTGTTAAATGCACACCTGACTATTCCAATTTTCCAAATCTATCCTGGTCACCCTCCCAGTTATAAACCTTCATAAACCACAGCCCATCCAGAAATCTGCTGCCTGTGTTGTAACTCACACCAAATCCCGATCTACCATCCCCCCTGTGCTCACTGATCTACATTGTCTCCTGGTCTGGCACCACCTTAATTTTAATATTCTTATTCTTGTGTTTGAACATCCTCCATGGCCTCACCCCTCCAATTCCCCTACAGATTCCTATATTCCTGCCAATCTTTTTCCATGAAGTCTTTTCTTCAATTTCTCTTTTAACGTAACTGTTTAAAAAGGCACTGTTTGAAAATTAGCGATCGCACTTTTAGGGCAGAGATGAGGAGATATTTTTTTTCCTCTCAGAGGGTTGTGTGACTTTGGAACACTCTGCCTCTGAAGCTGGTGGAGGCGGTGGCATTGAATATTTTTAAGGCAGAGGTAGGTAGATACTTGTTAGGCAAGGGAATCAAAGGCTATCGAGAGTAAATGGGAGTGTGGAATTTGAGACAGAAACAGATCAACCATGATCATATTAAATGGTGGAGCAGGTTCGACGGGCTGAATGGCCTACTTCTGCTCCTAATTCAAACGGTAGTTTGGTCTTCCTCTCTGTATCTACTCCTGGAAATGACTTTCAGCTCTTCAGCATCACTGGGCCCAATGCCATGGAAGCTTGGATCCATAAAATGGTATGAGCTAAGCTGCTGGTCTCTTCCAGTGCTCAATGCTGCACAGGGCTCTAGCTCCAGTTCACCAAGCATGTGCTCGTAGTGTGAGGAGGGATTTGAATGTGACATCAATCAGCCATTCCAGCAACTTTGATGTATGTCTTTGAAACTTGGTCTGTGTATGTCCACTGACCGCATGTGTTACTCACTCTCAGCTGAACATACATTCAGCAGCACGAGGAACCCCCTCTAGTGTTAGTTAAAAAGACTAGGCATCTAACTTACAGGTGAGAGGCTTTTGACTTACTTCTGCTATTGTAAAGTTAGTGGATGTGCTGTTGATGGTTTGTTGGAGGTTGTGTTGTGAGCTGCTGCAGACATTCAGGGAGGACAGAGGATTTGGTGACCCAACTCTGGACGAGGTATGGGGACTGTAGTTACAGTGTCTCTGGGTCTGTAACATGACCAACAAATGGAGCAGAGGCTGCAGAGAGGGGAAGCTCTGTACAAAGAACAAAGACAATTACAGCACAGGAACAGGCACTTCGGCCCTCCAAGCCTGCGCCTGTTTCATCAGTTAATGGAAACAGTTTTTCATTGTCTAAATTATCTAAACCTGTCATAATCTTGTCACCTAACCTTGTAACTAAAATCCTCCATCCCTGGAACCATCCTGTTAAATTTCCTCTGCACCATTTCAAGGACCTTCACAATCTTTCGGAAGTGTGTGGCCAGAATTGGACACAATAGTCCAGCTGAGACCTAACCAGAGATTTCTAAACGTTCATCATAACTTCTCTGCTTTTGTATTCAATACCTCTATTTTTGAAAAGTACAATTGTATGTGTTTTACTAACCAATCTCTCAATATGTCCTGTCACCTTTAACGATCGATGCCCTCACAGGTCTCTCTGTTCCTGCACACTGTTTACAACTGTTACCATATTGCCTTCCAATCCTTTCTGTCAAAATGCATCACCTCACACTTGTCTCACATTTCTATCTGCCACGTGTCTGCCCATTCTACTCACTATCTTTGTCCTGTCGTAAGTGGTTCTGAACATCCTCACTGTTTGTCACAGCTTCAAGTTTGGTATCAGAGACAGATTTTGAAATTCTACTCTGTATTCCAAGATCCAAGTTATTTATGCACAGCAAAATAAAACAGTGGCCCGAGCACTGACCCTGGGGGAGCACTCACTGTCTAACATCTGAAAAACAGCCATTTAATATGACACACTGTTCTCTGTACATTATCCATCTTTTTTATTCTATTGGACACTGACTCACCCATTCCATAAGGCTCAACGTTGACAATTAACCTTTTATGTGGTATTTTATCAAACGCATTCTTCAAACCAATATAGACAACATCCATCACATTCCCTTCATCAACCTTCTCTGTTACATCATTAAAAATTCAATTATATTTGTCAAACATGACTTTCCTTTGGTAAATCTATGCTGGCTATCCTGAATTAACTCAAACTTCTCAAAATGCTTGTGGTTTTATCCCTGATATTGTTCTAAAACCTTTACCACCACTGATTTTGGACTAACTGACCTGTGGTTGTGAGGACTGTGTGTTGTCCATTGATATATCTGCTGTCTGATGGAGGCCATCTATGTCGGGTGAGGTGAATAATACTGTCTGCTCTCTTAGCAGGGAGAAGTAGGATGAGCGATCCCGTGGCTTTGTCAGAATAACGGCATTCCTGATGGTGTACGTGTCTCTGCGGGGGGCCCATGTCAACGGGGAGAGGTACAGGAACTGAAAGAACTCTCACTCCATTAATGTACAGTTGGTGTGTGAGCATGCCCAGTACATCATGTTGGTGAGTGTCCACTATCCTGTCAGCAGCCACCAGACCTTCATTTTGAAGCAGTCAGATATTCCCATGACCGTCAGGACTCTGTAGAGAAAAAGTATGTGGCTCCTCGGAGACAATGATTACCCCAATCTTTCCATGACATTGGCACCAGGAATACGGAGGCAACCTCAGGAGGAGGAAAGGAGGATATTGCCTGGATGCCTTCGACCCGGACAGGCTGTTGGAGAGTGTCGACCAAGATACCGGTTCCCATAGGACAACTTCCCTTTCCCACCATGGATCCTCCATTCTCCACCATTAAATCCATCTGAGACGCCCCATCACAATGTCCCCTTGGTCACCATCCTGCAATAAAGAACAACAACAAAAACCTTTTCATTAAAATATTTATCAAACAACACATCCAATGATACAAACAAAACTGAACTATTCACCCTTGTGTATTCCCTTAGTGCCTGTCTTGTGGGTTCCCTTGACTTGCCTAGTGCTCCTACACAGCGTTTCCCCAGTGGCTGCAGCATGGCTGGTGGAAGGCTGCTGACCTTTACTGGGGAGACTGCAGATGACCTTGCAGGACGTCCTCGAGCAGCTCTGGGCCTAGAGGGCTCGGATTCAGACTGCACCACCTCGACATAGGCGGCAGCAGCCTGGGCTGGCTGAATGGTAACAGCAGGACATTGGAGGAGTGACAGTGAAGGGAGAACAAATACTATCATCCTGAGAGAGGACAGCAGGTTCATGCTCCACGGAGACACTGTCACTGCCACGGGGTGACACCTCAGCAATGCTAGTAATCTACTGGATCACAGATTGCTGGACTGCTGTGAGAGCCTGCAAAATCCTTTGAACACTGAGATCCACAGCCATGATGGCAGCAGTCTGATCCTGCATGGCAGCAAGCAATCTGAGTCTGAGTTTCCACTACAGCACTGAGACGTTGGGTGTCTGCCGCCTGTGCTGCAGTGGAAGCTGAGACAATGGTCACCAACAATTGTATCACAGCTGGGTCCGCTAGTGCTGTCATGGAGTTAGTGACCACTTCCACATGGGAAAGAATGGGCTTCAAGCTCTGTGCAATGTCCTGTGCCATGTTGGAGCCAGACTCCTCCATGTTCCGAGACAGTGATGACAGACTGTCTGACAGGCCTGTCAATGGACAAAGTATTTCAGTGTACATTTCCATCAGCATTCTCTTGTCTGCTGTTCCAGAAATGTTAACATCTGAGTCCTGTGTATTATAACTCGTTTGTGACCTCACCCTCCAGTGATCTGACACATGAACTATCCTTTCCCCCTGGCCTGGCTGCAGCTCACTCGTGCTCGGTGACTCACCACGTGCATATTCCGACTCTATACCAACCTCTAAGGTACACAAAGCGAAAGTATTTGATCTGGTGACTGTGTGTTTCAGACCAAGTGATGGGGCTTCACTATCAGTGCTGTGCTGCTGCTCTCTCTCTCTCTGTCTCCTGAAGCTGCTGTGACTGGGAAACTGGCTGTTTTGGGTTATATTGGAAAGTATAAAATCAAAAGGGGAGGGTTGTGGAGAGGGATTGGGGGCGGGATAGAAAGCAGGAGGTCCATGGTCCCACCATCTGTAGCTTGTACATCATCCCAGACAGCAGGATGAGGGGAAGGTGGGAGTTAAGAAGGGACATAAGGCAGGAATATAGCATCATCCTGAATGCTCTCGGTGATGCCGGATGCCACGGGCTCAGTCAAAGCCGGTCCTATTATATGGAGAACCATCTCCTCCCTCAGGCTCAGGGGATGAAGGTATGCCTGGCCCTCGCCGGAACACTGCTGCTCCCTGTGTTTATGGGCCGCCCTGTCCTATAAGAGAGAGGGCAGAATGTCAGTGATTGTGTGGCACTGTGTTTGGGTGATAGTTGAAAAGCTGGTGAATGGGGAGGCAGTGAGAGGTGGGTGTGAGGCTGGTATCAGTGGAAGGTATGTGAGGGTGAGGTGGAGTATGTGAATGTCAGGTGTGAGTCCTGAGTGTTAGGGACTGCTGATGGGTGAGCGATGAGGGTGTGGTTTATTGAGCAGTGTGAGAGGTTGGTGATGTTGGGGGTAGGAGATGCCATGTGGAGATGAATTCACTGACATTGATCACCCGTGTGAACTCATTAAACTTCTTCTGGCTCTGCTGCCAGGTCCTTGGGGCCAGAATTCTTGCATTGACCTCCCTGGCTGCCTGCTCCCATTCCCTTCGGAGGCAGTTCCTTAAGGGACTCCACCCCACCTCACGGAAACATGACCTTTCTGCTCCTGTCACCCTCCATGACTAAGGCCTCCAGCACCATATCCGTGAACTGCAGAGCCGTGTCTCCAGTCCGTGTATTACATTTACCTTGTCTCGAATTGCAACATTCACAGTCAGCAGCAGCAGCAGCAGCCTTCTGTGATTCAGTGCAGCTTCCCTTTAAGAGGGACAGACTGCATTGAAGAGCTGAATGCTGGCTGAAACATGAGCCAGTCTCACACAGAGTTAGGTCCCTGTTAAGCGTGCAGACAGACAGCAGTGCGGGTCACCCTGGGCAGCAAGTAGAATTCATGGAAATGAGGAGAAAGCAGGAGCTTTGTGTGTCACCTGCCTCAGCAAGAGCGGGCACGGGCAGATCATGAATCACAAACCCTACGCACAGAAGGAGGATATTCTGCCCATTGTGTCAGTGCAGTCTCTTTGAAAGAACTATCTAATTAGTTACTCTCCCCTCCTCTTTCCCCAGCCTCCTATTCAAGCATTTGTTAAATTCTCTTTTGAAATATATTATTGAATCTCCTTCCACCATGTTTTCAGGCAGTGAATCCCACATCCCAACAACTCGCTGTGTAAGAAAATTCTCCTCATTTCACCTCTGGCTCTTTGTCAATTACCTTCAATCTGTGTCTTCTTAATATTTAACTTTCTGACACTGGAAACAGTTTCACATTAATTACCCTATCAAAACCCTTCATGATTTTGAATTCTATATTAAATCACCTCTTACCCGTCACTGCTCTATCGAGAATAATGCCAAATTTTCCAATCTCTCCACAGAACTAAATTCCCAGGTCCCTGGTACCATTCTAGTAAATCACCTCAGTATCTTCACTAAGTCCTTGACATCCTTACCAAAGTGTGGTGATCAGAATTGGACACAATTCTCCAGCTGGGACCTAACCAATGATGTATAAAAATCAGCATTTCCTCCTGAGTTTATTACTCTGTGCCTCTCTCTCTAACACCAAGGACACTACATGTTACATTCAAAGATCTGTGTGTGTACACCCCAGGTCTCTCTAATCTTGCACCCCTTCATAATGGTACCATTTAGTTTATATTGTTTCTCCACATACTTCCTACCCAAATATCTCACTTCACACTTCACTGTGTTAAATTACATCTGCCATGTTCCTGTCCATTTCACCAGTCAGTCTCTGTCCTCCTGAAGTCTGTTACTATCCTTCTCACAGTTTGTTAACATTTCTGAGTTTCCTGCCCTCTGAAAACTTTGACATTATCCCCTCTGTACACAAGCCCATTGCATTAACATACAGCAACAGTGATCCCAACAGTGACCCTGGGGGAACCCCACTGTGTACTTCCCTCCAGACTGAACAATAACCATTCTCCACTCCTCTCTGCTTTCTGTCACAGAGCTAATTTCCCGCATGTTGGGATTGAAAATAAAAGAACAGGCTTCCATTTTTGTAGCGCCTTCATGATCACCGTTTGTCCCAAAATGATTTACAACCAATGAGTACTTTTGAACGTTTAGTCAGTCTTGCAATGTAGCTAACAGGGCAGCTGATCTCTGCACAAAAAGATCCCACAAGTAGCAATGTGATGATGATCAGATCTGTTCTTGTCATGTTGAATGAAGGATAAATACTGACCAGGACACCGGGAATAATTCCCCTACTCTGATTCTACTTCGTGCGATAGGATATTTAACATTCACCTGAGAGGGCGGACGGGGCCTTGGTTTAACGTTTCATTCTAAAGATGGCACCTCTGACAGTGCAACACTCCCTCAGTACTGTCACTGCAGTGTCAGCTCGTTTCTTGTGATCAAGTCCTTCAATGACACTTGATCCTAGAAGCTTGTGATTGTAAGGAGAGAGAGCTACAAACTGAGCCACGGCTGACATTGGTCCTTTAATCCCATGTGTTTCTAATTCGGTAACACAGCTGTTATGTGTTACTTTATCAAACAGCTGCTGAAAGGATAAGAATATTGGGAAAGTACAGGCTGGAAAAATCATAGAATCATAGACTAGCACAGCCATGATGATGTCATTCTGCCCATCAAGTCAGTGCTGAACCCTTTCAAAGAACAATCCAGTTACTCCCACTCCCTGACTCTTTCACTATATCCTAACATTTTTTCGGCTTCAGATATTTATCCAATTACAATTTGGGATCTACTATTGAATCTGTATCCATCAGCCTGTCAGACAGTGCATCCCAAATCCAAACTACTCAGAAACAAAAATCCTCATGTCTGCTTCTTTTACCAATCGCCTTAAATCTGTGTCTCTGGTGAGTGACCCCTTGGACATTGGAAACAGTTTCTCTTTATTTAATTTATCTAAACACTTCCTAATGTTAAACAGCGCAATCAAATCTCCTCTGAAAGTTCTCTGCTCGAAGCAGAACAACCCCAGCTACATAACTGTAATCCCACATGCCTGCACAAATTCTCGTAAAACAGTTCTTTACCCTCTCCGAAGGCTTCATGTCCTTCCTAAAGTGTGGTTCCCAGTATTCGACACAAGACTTCAGGTGCAGCTGAACTAGTATTTTATATGTTTCACATAATGTCCTTGCTTTTGCTCTTTTTGCCTCTATTTATAAAACCGAGGATCCCATATATTTATTAACGGTTTGGCTACAAAGAGTTGTGTACAAATACTCCAGGTGTCTCTGTTATTTCACCACCTTTATAGTTATACCATTTAACTTGTATTGTCTCTCCTCATTCCTCCTTTCAAAATGTATTACCTCACACATCTGCAATGCCAATTAAATATTGAGAAGATTGAAGCCATTGCTTTCTGTCTCTGCTTCAAATATTTCCTAGCTACACACTCCATCCCTCTCCTTTGTAAATGTTTGAGACGAAAAGCCAAACTGTTCACACACTTGGTTACATAGTTAGCCTTGAGATGCCTTGCGATGAGCTTCCGACCAAATATTCACAACATCAGTAAAATGGCTTATTTCCACCCGCGGTGGAGTTGCATTTCTGGTTAAAAAGGAAAGTAATACAATAGTGAGGAAGGATATGAGAGCTGATGATGTGGAGTCTGTATGGGTAGAGCTGAGAAACACTAAGGGGCAAAAAACGTTAGTGGGGGTTATATATAGACCCCCAAACTGTGGTGGTGATGTGGGAATGGTCTTAAACAGGAAATTAGAGATGCATGCGATAAAGCAACATCTGTAATTATGGGTGACTTAAATCTGCATATAGATTAGTCAAATCAAATTTGTCACAATAACGTCGAGGAGGAATTACTGGAGTGTATACGGGATGGTTTTCTGGACCAATATGTTGAGGAACCGAATAGAGAACAGGCCATCCCAGACTGGGTATTGTGTAAAGAGAGAGGAATAATTGGCAATCTAGTTGTGTGAAATCCCTTGAGGATGAGCGACCATAATATAATCGAATTTGTCATGAAGAAAGCCAACAGTGACGTCAGAGGAGAGCTGCAAGCTGATTGGTTGGGTGAGTAGCAGCTATTAGTGCATGTAGATATCTTTAAAAAAGTGAAAAGTTTATTTTTGTATGAAAAGAACTCTGGTGATAAGGTGAGTACTACTGAAGAGTTTCTTTTTTTAATTCAGTGTAGTTTATTAAGAATCTTAGATTGAAGTGGGTAGAAAAAGGCCCCTCATGTAATTAGTATTTTTTTTTTAATTAAGGGTGTAACTAACCAGTCTACGGGTAGGTCATGACAGGAGAGTTCAGCCCCGTGATCTGCTTCTCCGACCCTTTGTGGGAAATCAGGGATGCTTCCAGTGTCCCTGGTGACCATGTGTGCAGGAAGTGGATCCATCTGCAACTACTGGCGACCCGCATTATGGAGATGGAGCTGCAGGTGAATTCACTGTGGAGCATCCATAATGCTGAGGAAGTCGTGGATAACATGTTTAGCGAGGTGGTCACACCGCAGATAATAGCTGCACAGGCAGAAAAGGGATGGGTGACCACCAGACAGAGTAGCAGGCACAGGCAGGTAGTGCAGGAGTCCCCTGTGGCCACCGCCCTCTCAAACAGATAGACCGCTTTAGATACTGTTGGGGGGATGACCTCCCAGGGGAAAGCGGCAACAGCCAGGCCCGTGGGACCACAGAGGGCTCTGCCGCACTGCAGGGCAGGAAAAGGGGTGGAAGAGCTATCATGATAGGGGATTCTATCGTAGAGGGTGCAGGTAGGCGTTTCTGTGGCCGCAAAAGAGGCACCAGGATGGTATGTTGCCTCCCTGCTGCTGGGGTCAAGGATGTCTCGGAGTGGCTGCAGGAAATTCTGAAAGGGGAGAGGGAGCAGCCAGAGGTCGTGGTCCATATTGGTGCTAACGACATAGACAGGAAGAGAGCTAAGGTCCTGCACAGTGAATATAGTGAGTTAGGCAGAAGGTTAAAAAGTAGAACCTCTAGGGTTAATCTCAGGATTTGGCCTAACCATCAGCCTCAAGAAAATGAACATCATGGGACAGGACGTCAGAAATGCTCCATCCATCAATATCGGCCGCCACGCTCTGGAAGTGGTTCAAGAGTTCACCTACATCGGCTCAACTATCACCAGTTACCTGTCTCTAGATGCAGAAATCAACAAGCGCTCGGGAAAGGCTTCCGCTGCTATGTCCAAACTGGCCAAGAGAGTGTGGCAAAATGGCGCACTGACACGGAACACAAAAGTCCGAGTGTATCAAGCCTGTGTCCTCAGTACCTTGCTCTTTGGCAGCGAGGCCTGGACAACGTATGTCTGCCAAGAGCGACGTCTCAATTCAGTCCATCTTCGCTGCCTCCAGAGAATACTTGGCATCAGGTGGCAGGACCGTATCTCCAAAGCAGAAGTCCTCGAGGCGACCAACATCCCCAGCTTATACACACTACTGAGCCAGCGGTGCTTGAGATGGCTTGGCCACGTGAGCCGCATGGAAGATGGCAGGATCCCCAAAGACACTTTGTACAGCGAGCTCGCCACTGGTATCAGACCCACCGGCCATCCATGTCTCCGCGACATGAAGTCCTGTGACATTGATCACAAGTAGTGGGAGTCAGTTGCCAGCGATCGCCAGAGCTGGTGGGCAGCCAATAAGGAGGGGCTAAAGTGTGGCGAGTCGAAGAGACTTCACAGTTGGCAGGAAAAAAGACAGAAGCGCAAGGGGAGAGCCAACTATGTAACAGCCCCGACAGACAGATTTTTCTGCAGCACCTGTGGAAGAGCCTGTCACTCTAGAATTGGGCTTCATAGACACTACAGGCGCTGCTGCACAAACCACTGACCACCTCCAGGCGCTTACCCATTGTCTCTCGAGGTAAGGAGGCCAAAGACAAAGAGGAAGAAGAATCTCAGGATCACTCCCTGTGCCACGTGCTAGCGAGGATAGGAACAGGAGGATTCGGAAAATGAAAGTGTGGCTGAAGAGCTGCAGTAGCCGGGATGGCTTCAGCTACTTGGATCATTGGGATCTCTTCTGGTGCAGAGGTGACCTGTTGAAGAGGGTCGGATTGCATCTAAACTGGAAGGGGACCGATATCCTTGCGGGGAGGTTTGTTCGAACTACTCGGGATGGTTTAAACTAGTCTTGCAGAGAGGTGGGACTCAAAGTAGTAGTCTCTCCGATGAGATAGTTGAGGTAAATGTCGAGGTTAATGCAAGCAAGTCCAGTAGGCGGGCCTGGCAGTGGCCTGACAGGGAGCGTGGAAGGTCTGGTAGACTAAACTGCAAGTACTTTAATGCAAGAGTACTTACAGGTAAGGCAGATGAACTCAGAGCATGGATCAGTACATGGGATTGTGATATTATAGCTATTACAGAAACGTGGTTGAGGGATAGGCAAGACTGGCAGCTCAATGTTATGGGGTACCGATGCTTCAGTTGGAGGGATGAGAGGATGGGGAGTTGCACACTTGATTAGGGAGCACATCACGGCAGTAGTTGGAGAGGATATAACGGGGGGAACGTCCAGTGAGGCCATATGAGTGGAGCTTAGAAATAAGCAAGGGGAGATCTCTTTGATGGGATTATACTATAGGCCCCCCAATAGTCAGAGGGAATTGGCGGAGCATATATGCAGGGAAATCACAGATAGGTGTAGGAATTATAGGGTTGTAATCGTAAGTGATTTTAACTTCCCTAATATTGACTGGGACTGCCTTAGTGCTAAGGGATCTGATGGGCAAGAATTTGTTCAGTGTGTCCAGGATAGTTTTATGAAACATTATGTGGTTGGCCCGACGAGAGAAAAGGCTACACTCGACCTCCTCTTTGGAAATGAGGATGGGCAGGTGGATGATGTGTTAGTGAGGGAGCACTTTGGGACCAGTGACCATAACTCTATTAGCTTCAAGATAGTTATGGAAGAGGATAGGACTGGTCCTCAGGTTGAAGTCCTAAATTGGAGGAAGGTTGATTTCGATGGCATCAGACAGGAACTCTCAAAAGTTGAATGGGAGTGGCTGTTTACAGGTAAAGGGACGTCTGGCAAGTGGGAGGCTTTTAAAAGTGAGATAGGAAGAGTTAAAGCCGGCATATTCCTGTTAGATGGAAGGGCAAGGCTGGCAAGTTTAGGGAACCTTGTTTGATGAGGGATGTTGAGGGTCTGGTCAGGACAAAGAAGGAGGCATATGTCAGGTATAGGCAGCGGGGATCAAACGAGTCCCTCCAGGAGTACAGTGGATTTAGGAGTACACTCAAGAAAGAAATTAGGAGGGAGAAAAGGGGCCATGAGATTTCCCTGGCAGATCAGATAATGGTGAATCCTAAAATATTCTATAAGTATATTAAGAGTAAAAGGGTAGCTAGGGTGAGAGTCGGTCCCCTTAAGGATCAGTCTGGTAATCTACGTGTGCAGCCACGGGAAATGGGCGAGGTCTTAAATGAATACTTCTCGTCTTTATTTACCATGGAGATGACATGGAAGCTACTGAGTTCAAGGGAGGGATCAGCAATATCCTGGAGCATATCAACATTACAAAGGAGGCGGTGTTGGAGGTGTTGAAGCGCATTAAGGTGGATAAATCCCCAGGGCCTGACCAGGTGTATCCTAGGATGCTATGGGAAGAAAGGAATTTATATTCCTGGAGCCCGAGGAAAAATTCTACATTATCGTTAGCCATGGGTGAGGTACAGGAAGACTGGAGGATAGCTAATGTTGTGCCCTTATTTAATAAGGGCAGCAGTGATAAGCCAGGGAACTACAGGCCGGTGAGCCTTACATCAGTGATGGGAAAGTTATTGGAAGGGATTCTGACAGACAGGATTTATATGCATCTGGAAAGGCAACATCTGATTAGGGATAGTCAGCATGGCTTTGTGCATGGGAATCATGTCTCAGGAATTTGATTGCGTTTTTTGAGGAGGTGACCAAAAGGATTGTCGAGGGCAGGGTGAAGGACGTTTTCTACAGGGACTTTAGCAAGGCCTTTGACAAGGTCCCGCATTGTCGGCTGGTCCAGAAGATTCATACACATGGGATCCAGGGTGTGCTAGCCAATTGGATACAAATTTGGCTTGGTGATCGGATGGTAGTGGGGGGTTGTTTTTCAGATTGGAGGCTGGTGACCAGTGGTGTGCCACAGGGATTGGTTCCGGGCCCTCTCTTGTTTGTCATATATATTAATGACTTGGATGTGAATGTAGGGGGCATGATTGGTAAGTTTGCAGATGATACAAAAAATGATGGAATAGTAGAAAGTGAAGAAGCTTGTCTAAGGTTACAACAGGATACAGATAAACTTGGAAAGTGGGCAAGGGATTGGCAAATGGAATTTAATGCAGACAAGTGCGAAGTAATGCATTTTGGGAAGTTAAACCAGGGCAGGACAGATACAGTGAATGCCAGGGCCTGGGGAGTGTTGTTGAGCAGAGAGAACTTGGGGTGCAAGTGCATAGTTCCCTAAATGTGGCAACACAGGTAGACAGGGTGGTGAAGAAGGTGCATGGCATGCTTGTCTTCATCAACTGCGGCATGGAGTACAAGAGTTGGGACGTCATGTTACAGTTGTACATAACATTGGTTATTCCGCATTTGGAGTACAGTGTGCAGTTCTGGTCGCAACACTACAGGAAAGATGTGATTTATCTAGAGAGGGTGCAGAAAAGATTCATAAGGATGTTGCCTGGTTTGGAGGGCTTGAGTTATAAAGAGAGATTGGATAGGCTGGGTCTGTTTTCCCTGGAGCAATGACAGCTGAGAGGGGACATGATGGAGGTATATAAAATTATGAAAGCCATCGATAGATCAGGTAGCCAGAGTCTGTTTCCCATGGTATGGGTGACTAAAACTGGAGGGCATAGATTTAAGATGAAAGGGAGTAGGTTTAAAGGGGATTAAAAGGGTAATTTTTTCACACAAAGAATAGTGCGTATCTGGAATGAGCTGCCAGTGGAGGTGGTGGAGGCAGGAACAGCAGCCACATTTAAGAGTCATCTGGACAGGTATTTGAATGAGCAAAGCATAGACGGATATGGAATTAATGCAGGCACGTGGAATCAGTACAGATCGGCATTATGGTCGGCATGGACGCAGTGGGCCGAGTGGCCTGTTTCTATGCTGCACGAATCTATGACTCTAAGCTGGAGAGTGACGTAGTTGATTCTGAGACGAGGGTCGTGAATCTTAATAAAGGAAAGTATGAAGGTATAAGGCACGAGTTGGCTATGATGGATTGGGAAACGTTACTTAAAGGGATGATGGTGGAAAGGCAATGGCAATATTCAAAGAGTGCATTGATGAACTGCAACGACTGTTTTCTCCTGTCTGGCGCAAAAGAAAAATGGGAAAGGTAGCCAAACCATGGCTTCCAAGGAAAATTAGAGATAGTATTAGATCCACGGAAGAGGCATATACATTCGCCAGAAAGAAACAACAGAGCTGAGGATTGGGAGCAGTTTCGAATTCAGCAAAGGAGGACCAAGGGATTGAGTAATAAGGGGGAAATAAAGTACACGGGTAAGCTTGCGGGGAACATAAAAACTGACTGTAAAGGTTTCTGTAGGTATGTGAAGAGGAAAGGATTGTTCAAGACAAGTGTAGGTCCTTACAGTTAGAAACATGGGAATTTATTATGGGAAACAAAGAACTGGCTAACCAACTAAATGCAGACTTTGATTCTGTCTTCACAAATGATGACACAAATATCTTACCAGAAATGTTGGGGAACACAGGGTTTAGTGAGAGGAAGGAACCGAAGGAAATCAGTATAAGTAGAGAAATTGTATTGGGGAAGTTGATGGGATTGAAGGCCGATAAATCCTCATGGCCTGATAATCTACATCCCAGATTACTTAAAGAAGTGACCCTAGAAATACTGGATGCTTTGGTGGTCATCTTTCAAGATTCTATAGACTTTGGAACAGTTCCAGCTGTTTGGAGGGCAGCTAATGTAACCCCACCATTTAAAAAGGGAGGTAGAAATAAAGCAGGGCATTATAGACAAGTCAGCCTGACGTCGGTAGTGGGGAAAGTTCTAGAGTCCATTATCAAAGCTTTTATGGCAGAGCACTTGGAGAACAGTGTTAGAATCGGATAGAGCCAGCATGGATTTACGAAAGAGAAATCATGCTTGATAAATCTATTCGAATTCTTCGAGGATGTAACTAATAGAGTGGATGAGGGGGAGTCAGAGAATGTGGTTTATTTGGACTTTCAGAAGGCTTTCGACAAAGCCCCACATAAGAGATTACTGTGTAAAATTAAAGCGCATGGGATTAGTGGTAGTGATAGATAGAAAATTGGTTGGCAGATGGAAAAAAAGAGTAGTGATAAACGGATCTTTCTCCAAATGGCAGGCAGTGATTAGTGGGGTACCCCAGGGATCGGCGCCAGGACCCCAGCTATTCACACTCTATATTAATGATTTAGATGAGGGAACTAAATGTGATATCTCCAAATTTTCTGAAGACATAAAACTGGGTGGGAGGGTGAGTTGTGAGGAGGATGCAGAGTTGCTTCAGGGTGATTTGGACAAGTTGAGTGGGTGGGCTATTGCATGACAGATGCAGTATAATGTGAATAAATGTGAGGTTATCCACTTTGGTAGCAAAAACAGGAAGGCAGATTATTATCTGAACGCCGATAAACTGAGAGAGGGGAATATGCAAGGAGACCTGGGTGTTCTCGTACACCAGTCACTGAAGGGAAGCATGCAGGTGCAACAGGCGGTAGAAAAAGGCAAATGTTATGTTGGCCTTCATAGAGACAGGATTCGAGTATAGGAGCAGGGATGTCTTGATGCAATTATACAGGGCCTTGGTGAGGCTGCACTTGGAATACTGTGTGCAGTTTTGGTCTCCTTCTCCGAGAAGGATGTTCCTGCGATAGAGAAAGTGCAACGAACGTTTATCAGACTGATTCCTGGGATGGCGGGACTGACGTATGAGGAGAGTTAGGATTATATTCGCTGGAGTTCGGGAGAGTGAAGAGGGATCTCATAGAAACCTATAAAATTCTAACAGGACTTGACAGGGTAGTTGCAGGAAGGATGCTCCCGATGGTGGGGGAGTCCAGAACCAGGGGTCATCGTCGAAGGATACGGGGTAAACATTTCAGGACTGAAATGAGGAGAAATTTCTTCACCCAGAGAGTGGTGAGCCAGTAAAGTTACGTCATCACTCCCATGTCCAAGAGGGATTGGAATATGCTGGCCAGTGCCTCTGCTACTTCCACCATTCCATCCCTCAGCAACCCTTATGCATCCCATCCAGACTGGGTAAATGATCTACTTTATTGTGGTACAAAAAGTGCTGTATTGAAAAGGGTTAACTGAATCTGTTTGTTCAGTGACTGCAAATAATGTCAGTCTCCATGGACCCTAATTGTGTCACTGGAGGTTTGCCATCTTCTATTAATAAGGGGCTACCATGTGTTGTCCCATAGTTTCAGCCGGAACATCAACCCTGGCACAGCAGAGATCAGTGGCTCCAGAGAGAGAGAAAGGATAGATCAGAATCTGACAACAAATGACTGGAATGTTACAACAATGGGTCAGAATCTGAGAACAATAGATTGGAATGTTACAACAATGGACAGGACTTTATCCTCGGATCTTTACTACCTTTCTACATATTATGATTGGATGTCATTAAACTCTCGTATACATCTCGCACTGAAGATTATTCAATACATTTACTATCCCATCCTGGCTATTATTGGTGTCCCTGGTAAGTCTCTGTATCTAGCTATTAATTCTATAAACCAAGTTTAACAGCATTACTGCTCCTGTAATTTGCTCTGCACTTTTTGCTGCCGTTGTATTCCTGGTGAATATGTCCAGCTATTGGCTCCATAAACCATTGCCAACTTTATTGGATTTCTTGACATTTGCTCTCTCATCTTTACTGCTGTTGCTGTCTCTATTTCCCGGTAGGGCATCTGTAAACCCCGTTTCACTGAACTACTGTTCTGTTGTGTAAATATTAGGAAGACTGAAGCCAGTGTCATTGGTCTCCATCACAAACTCCATCCCCTATCTGTGAAACAAATACACCACCCTGCCCAATATCTGAGGCTGAACCAGACTGTTTGCAACCGGTGTATTCTACTTAAACCTGAGCTGAGTCCATCTCCATATTCTCTCCAGTACCAACCCTGTCTACGACCACCTCTGTCACATCCCCCATCTCCACCTCTGTCTCAGCCAATCTGCTGCATAAACCCACACCTGTACCTTTGTTGAATCCACACTTGACAATTCCAATTCTATCCTGGTCACCCTCCCAGTTATAAACCTCCATAAACCACAGCCCATCCAGATTTCTGCTGCCTGTATCCTAACTCACACCAAATCCTGATCACCCCTGTACTCACTGATCTACATTGGCTCCCGGTCTGGCAGCACCTTAATTTTAATATAGTCATTCTTGTGTTTGAATCCCTCCATGGCCTCACCCCTCCAATTAGCCCCATTCTCCTGCCCATTCTCATATTCCTGAAAATGTTTTCACTTCAATCTTTTCTCATTTCTCCTTCTGAAGTGAATTCCTTTCCCACTGTATCTGTCCCGAGCCACTATTTTAGACTGTACAGCACTACTGGTGCTGACGGTACAGAAGCTGGGATCCATAGAGAGATGTGAACTGCACAGCCAGGCACTTCTAGTGCGGCGTGCAAAGTGCCCCATGCTGGGCAGGGCTCGAGCTCAATCGTGCCATGTATGTGTTGATGCTCTGAGGATGGTTTTGAATGTGATGTCAATGTACCATACCGGCAGCATTGATGTACGTCTTTGAAACTTGGTCTGTACATGTCCACTGACTGCCTGTGTTAGTCACTCTCAGCTGAACATACATTCAGCAACATGAGGAACCCCCTCTCGTATTATTTAAAAGGACCAGGCATCCAACTTACAGGTTTACTTCCTGGCTTTTGACTTACTTCTATTATTGTAAAGTTAGTGGAGGTGCTGTGGATGGTTTGTTGAAGGTTGTGTTGTGAGCTGCTGCAGACATTCAGGGAGGACAGAGGATTTGGTGACCCAACTCTGGACGAGGTATGGCCTATCAGGGGAAAACAGCAGCAGCCAGAGCAGTGGCACCACGGCTGGCACTGTTGTTCAGCAGGGAGGGACAAAGCGCAGAAGAGCAATAGTTATAGGGGACTCTATAGTTATGGGCACAGTTAGGCGCTTCTTTGGACGTGAAAGAGACTACAGGATGGTATGTTGCCTCCCTGGGATCAGGGTCAAGGATATCTCTGAACGGACAGGGGGCATTCTGAAGGGGGAGGGTGAACAGCCAGAGGTTGTGGTACACATCGGTAGCAATGGCATAGGCAGGAAGAGTGATGAGGTCCTACAGGGGGTGTTTAGGAAGTTAGGCAGTAAGTTACAAAACAAGACCTCGAGGGTTGTAATCGCTGGATTCCTCCCAGTGCTACGTGCTAGTGATTCTAGAAATAGGAAGATAGTGCAGCTAAACACGTGGCTGAGCAGCTGGTGCAGGAGGGAGGGTTTCAGATATCTGGACAATTGGGATCTCTTCAGGGACAGATGGGACCTGTACAAGAAGGACGGGTTGCATATAAACTGGAAGGGCACTAATATCCTGGGTGCAAGGTTTGCTAGCATCACTCGGGAGGGTTTAAACTAGTGTGGGGGAGGGTGGGGGTGGGGGGGACCACAGCAGGAGGACAGCTAGTGAAATAAATGAGGAGGACATAGTAAATAAGGCCAGTAGGATGAAGAGGAAGAGCAGGCAGGGAGATGTTTCTGAGCACAGCGGGACTGGTGGTCTGAAGTGCATTTGTTTCAATACGAGAAGTATAACAGGTAAGGCAGATGAACTTAAAACTTGGATTAGTACTTGGAAATATGATGTTTTTGCTATTGCAGAGACTTGGTTGAGGGAAGGGCAGGATTGGCAGCTAAATGATGCAGGTTTTAGAATCTTCAGGCGGGATAGAGGGGGATGTAAAAGGGGTGGGGGAGTTGCATTACTGGTTACGGAGAATATCACAGCTGTACTGCGGGAGGACACTTCAGAGGGGTCATGCAGTGAGGCAATATGGGTGGAGCTCAGGAATAGGAAGGGTGCAGTCATGATGTTGGGGGTTTTCTACAGGCCTCCCAACAGCCAGCGGGAGGGACAGGAGCAGATATGCAGACAGATTTTGAAAAGATGTAAAGGTAATAGGGTTGTATTGGGGGGTGATTATAACTTCCCCTATATTGACTGGGATTCGCTTTGTGCGGCTTGGAAGGGGCAGAATTTCTGAGGAGCCTCCAGGAGGGCTTCTTGAAGCAGTATGTAGATAGTCCAACTAGGGATGGGGCCATTCTGGACCTGGCATTGAGGAATGGGCGTGGCCAGGTGGTCGAAGTTGCTATGGGGGAGCATTTCGGGAACAGTGACCATAATTCCATAAGTTTTAAGGTACTTGTGGATAAGGATAAGGGTAGTCCTCGGGTGAAGGTGCTAAATTGGGGGATGGCTAATTATAACAACATTAGGCAGGAACTGAATAATTTAGATTGGGGGCGGCTGTTTGAGGGTAAATCAACATCTGACATGTGGGAGTCTTTCAAACGTCAGCTGATTAGAATCCAGGACCGGCATTTTCTGGAAAAAAGACAAGTTTGGCAAGTTTCGGGAAGCTTGGATAACACGAGATATTGTGAGCCTAGTCAAAAAGAAAAAGGAAGCATTTGTAAGGGCTGGAAGGCTAGGAACAGACGAAGCACTTGAGCAATATAAAGACAGTAGGAAGGAACTTAAGCAAGGTGTTAGGAGGGCTAAAAGGGGTCATGAAAAGTCATTGGCAAACAGGATTAAGGAAAATCCCATGGCTTTTTATACATATATAAAGAGCAAGAGGGTAACCAGGGAAAGGGTTGGCCCACTCAAGGACAGAGATGGGAATCCATGTGTGGAGCCAGAGGAAATGGGCGTGGTGCTAAATGAGTAATTTGCATCAGTATTCACCAAAGTGAAGGACTTGGTGGATGATGAGCCTAGGGAAGGGAGTGCAGATAGTCTCAGTCATTTCATTAACAATAAGGAGGAGGTGTTGGGTGTCTTGCAAATCAATAAGATAGATAAGTCTCCAGGGCCTGATGGGATCTACCCTAGAATACTGAGGGAGGCAAGGGAAGAAATTGCTGGGGCCTTGACAGAAATCTTTGCATCCTCATTGGCATCAGGTGAGGTCCCAGAGGACTGGAGAATAGCCAATGTTGTTCCTTTGTTGAAGAAGGGTAGCAAGGATAATCCGCGAAATTATAGGCTGGTGAGCCTTACGCCAGTGGTAGGGAAACTATTAGAGAGGATTATTCGGGACAGGATTTACTCCCATTTGGAAACAAATGAACTTATTAGCGAGAGACAGCATGGTTTTGTAAAGGGGAGGTCGTATCTTACTATTTTGATTGAGTTTTTTGAGGAAGTGACGAAGATGATTGATGAAGGAAGGGCAGTGGATGTTACCTGTATCGACTTTACTCAAGCCTTTGACAAGGTCCCGCATGGCAGACTGGTACGAAAGGTGAAGTCAAACAGGTTCAGAGGTGAGCTGGCAAGATGGATACCGAACTGGCTTGGTCATAAAAGACAGAGGGTAACAGTGGATGGGTGTTTTTCTGAATGGAGGGATGTGACTAGTGGTGTTCCACAGGGATCACTGCTGGGACCTTTGATGTTTGTAGTATATATAAATGATTTGCAGGAAAATGTAGCTGGTCTGATTAGTAAGTTTGCGAATGACACAAAGGTTGGTGGAGGTGCGGATAATGATGAGGATTGTCAGAGGATACAGCAGGATATAGATCAGTTGGAGACTTGGGCAGAGAAATGGCAGATGGAGTTTAATCCGGAAAAATGTGAGGTAATGCATTTTGGAAGGTCTGATGCAGGTGGGAGGTATACAGTAAATGGCAGAACCCTGAGGAGTATTCACAGGCAGAGGGATCTGGGCGTGCAGGTCCACAGGTCACTGAAAGTAGCAACACAGGTGGATAAGGCATACGGCATGCTTCCCTTCATCGGTCGAGGCACAGAGTATAAAAATTGCCAAGTCATGTTGCAGCTGTACAAAACCTTAGTTAGGCCACACTTGGAATATTTTGTGCAATTCTGGTCGCCACACTACCAGAAAGATGTGGAGGCTTTGGAGAGGGTACAGAGGAGGTTTACCAGGATGTTGCCTGGTCTGGAGGGCATTATCTATGAGGAGATGTTGGAAAAACTCGGATTGTTTTCACTGGAACGACGGAGGTGGAGGGGCGACATGATAGAGGTTTACAAAGTTATGAGCGGCATGGACTTGCTGCCGTGGGAGGTGGTGGAAGCAGATACCATAGCGACGTTTAAGAGACATCTTGACAAATACATGAATAGGAAGTGAATAGAGAGATATGGGCCCCGTAAGTGCAGAAGTTGTTCGTTTAGGCAGGCATCAAGAACGGCGCAGGCTTGGAGGGCCGAATGGCCTGTTCCTGTGCTGTACTGTTATTTGTTCTTTGTTCTTGACTGTAGTTGCAATGTCCCTGGATCTGTAACGTGATCAACAAATGGAGCAGAGGTTGCAGAAAGGGGAAGCTCTGTAAAGAGGGAGGAGGACCGGGTTCTGCCCGCTTATATTCAAACCTGAGCTGAGTTCATCTCCATTTTCTTTCCATCACCAACCAATTCAGCCTTTCGTGTCTGCACTGGCTCTCCGAATGAGCAATTCACCCAGTGCCGTTCCCTGCCTTCTTCCTGTAATCCTGCTCATTCTTCCTTCTCATATAACAGTCTATTCAGCTTCAATTGAACCTGCCTCCACCACACTCTCAGGCAGTGCATTCCAGACTCTAACCACTCACTGTGTGAAAAAATATTTTCCTCAGGTCGTCTTTGCTTCTTTTACCCATGACTTTAAATCTGTGCCCTTTCGTTCTCGATCCTTTCACGAGTGGGAACTGTTTCTCTCTATCTACTCTGTCCAGACACCTCATGATTTATGAAACCTCTACGAAAGCATCTCTCAGCCTTCTCCGGGGAAAACAGTCCTAATTTCTCCAGCCTATCTTCATAACTGAAAATCCTCATCCCGGGAATCATTCACGTGAATATTTTCTGTATTCTCTCCAATGCGCTCACGTCTTTCCTCAAGTGTGGCACCCAGAACTGGGCGCAATGCCACAGCTGAGGCTGAAATAGTGTCTTATATAAGTTCAACATAACTTCCTTGATCTTGTACTCTATGCCCCTATGAATAAAGCCCAGGATACTGTATGCTTTATTAAACACTTTCTCAACCTGTCCTGCCGCCTTCAATAACTTCTGCACATATACACACAGGTCCCTCTGCTCCTGCATACCCTATAGAATTGTACCCTTTATTGTATATTGTCTCCCCGTGTTCTTCCTATCAACATGAATCACTTCACATTTCTCTGTATTGAACTTCATCTGCCACCTGTCTGCCCATTCCACCAACTTGTGTGTGTCCTTTTGAAGTTCCACACTATCCTCCTCACAGTTCACAATGCTTCCAACTTTCGTTTCAGCTGCAAACTTTGAAATTGTGCCCTGTACACCCAGGTTTAGGTCCTTAATATATATCAGGAAAAGCAAGGATCCCAACACTGATGTCTGGGGGACTCCACCACAAACCTTCCTCCAGCCTGTAAAACATCCATTAACCACTACTCTTTGTTTCCTGTCACTCAGCTAATTTCGTATCCATGTTGCTAATGTCCCTTTGATTCCATGAGCTACACGTTTGCTCACAGGTCTGTTGTGCGGCTTTGTATCAAAAGGTTTTTGCATGCAGGGAATAGTTAAATGTCTGGAATGCACTGCTTGAGAATGGTGGAGGCAGGTTCATTTGAAGCTGAATAGACCGTTATATGAAAGTCAATGTACACCACATCAACAGAATTGCCCTCACCAACTATCTCTGATACCACCTCAAACATCTCCAGCAAATTAGTTAAACATGATGTTCTCTCAAGAAATCCATGCTGGCTTGTTTAATTAACTCGCATTTGTCCATGTGACTAATAGCTTTGTCCAAGATTATTTCTTTCGAGAAGATTTCCCACCACCGAAGTTTAACTGACAGGCCTGTAGTTGCTGGCCTTATCTTTACACCCTTTTTGAACAAGGGTGTAACGTTTGCAATTCTCCAGTCCTCTGGCATCACCCCCAAGTCTAAGAAAGACTGAAAAATTATGTCCAGTGCCTCTGCGATTTCCATCCTCACTTCCCTCAGTATCCTTGGATGCATCTCATCTGTTCCTGGTGCTTTATTCAATTTAAGTCCAGACAGCCTATCTAATACTTCCGCTTTATCAATTTTAAACCCCACTAGTGTCTGACTTACCTCCTCTTTCAACCTTGCCTGGGTTGCATCTTAGAATCATAGAAAGTTTATGGCACAGAGAGAGGCCACTTGGCCCATCGTGTCTATGCTGTCCAAAAAACGACCCATCCATTCTGATCCTGCCTTCCAGCATTTGATAGATTACAGCAATTGAGGTGCATATCCAGACACCTTTTGAATGAGCTGTGGGTTTCTGCCTCAACTACCCTTTCAGAAAGTGAGTTCCAGGCTCCAAACACCCGCTGGGTGAAAAATAAAATCTGCAGCTCCCTTTTAATCTTTCTACCAATCACTTTAAGTCCATGCCCCCTCGTCACTGACCTCTTTGCTAAGGTGAATGGACCCTTCAGCTCCACTCTACTCTCAGTTTTGTACATTTCAATCAGATTTCCCCTCAGCCTTCTCTATTTCAAGGTGAACAACCCCAGCCTGTCCAATCTTTACTCATAGCTGCATTTTTCCAGTCCTCGCCACATCCTCGTAAATCTCCTGTGTACCCTCTCTAGTGCAATTACATCCTTTCTGTAATGAGGTGACCAGAACTGCACACAGTACTCAAGTTGTGTCCTAACCAATGAGTTATACAATTCTAGCATAACCTCCCTGCTCGTATATTCTATACGTCAGCTAACAATGGAAAGGATTCCATATCTTCTTCCTTGGTAAAAACAGGTGGAAATTATTCATTTATTACCTCAGCTATATCCACTGCCTCCATGTGCAAATACCCTTTGTGGTCCTGAGTCGGCCCCATTGTTCATTTTACTACCCTTTTACTATTTAGATGCCTAGAGAAAACTTTGGGATTTCCTTCAATGATCGCCTCTTTTCATGCTCACTCTTTGCTTCCCTTTTTTGCTTTTTCACTTCCCCTCTGGACCTTCAATATTCAGCCTGCTTCTCAATAGTGTTTTCTACCTGATGTCTGTTATCTCAGGCATAAACTTGTCAACTTTTCGTGCGGCCTTCAAATATCTGTCTGAATACACACCAAGTCTCTCTGTTCCTGTCTCCTCATTTAAACACTACCAATTTGTTTCTGTTGCCTTCCCTTGCACTTCCTACCCAAAAGTCTCACTTCACACTTCACTGTGTTAACTAAAATTTGCCATCCGCCTGCAAATTGCACCAGTCAGTCTCTGTCCAACTGAAGTGTGTTACTATCCTTCTCATTGTTTATTAACATTTCTGCCCTTCCTGCCATCTGAAATATTTGACATTATCACCTCTGTACACAAGCCCATTGCATTAACATGCAGCAACAGTGACCCTGGGGAACCCCATTGACTACTTCCCTCCAGACTGAGCAACAATCATTCTCCACTATTCTCTACTTTCTGTCACTGAGCTAATTTCCCGCATGCTGACATTGAAAATAAAAGAACAGACTTCCATTTATGAAACGCCTTTCATGACCACTGCATGTTCCAAAGTGAATACTTCTTAATGTATACTTCTTTATGTATACTTCCAATGAATACTTCTTAAAGCGAAGTCACTCTTGTAATGTAGGAAACAGGCAGACAATTTCTGCACAGCAAGATCCCACAAGCAGCAATGTGATAATGATCAGATCTGTTTTTGTGATGTTGATTGAAGGAAACATTTTGACCAGGACACCGGGAATAATTCCCCTGCTCTGCTTCGACAGAGTGCGATGGGATCTTTAACATCCACCTGAGAGGACAGACTGCAACTTGGTTTAAAGTTTCATTCGCTAGACTGCACCTCTGACAGTGCAACACACCCTCAGTACTGCACTGCAATGTCAGCATTGATTCTTGTGATCAAGTCCTGCAGTGACACTTGATCCTGGAAGCTTGTGACTGAAAGGGGAGAGAGCTACAAACTGAGCCACGGCTGATATTGGTCCTTTTATCCCATGTGTTTCAAATTCGGTAACACGGCTTTTATGTGGTACTTTTTACAAACTCCTTGTGAAAAGATAGGAATATTGTGAAAGTCCAGGTGGGAACCATCATAGATTCATAGAACAGCACATACATAATGAGGTCATTCGACCCTTCAAGTCTGTGCTGGCCCTTTCAAAGAGCAATCCAGTTTTTTTTTTTAGATTTGAGATACAGCACTGAAACAGGCTCTTCGGCCCACCGAGTCTGTGCCGACCATCAACCACCCATTTATACTAATCCTACACTAATCCCATATTCCAATAACATCCCCACCTGTCCCAATATTTCCCTACCACCTACCTATACTAGTGACAATTTATAATGGCCAATTTACCTATCAACCTGCAAGTCTTTTGGCTTGTGGGAGGAAACCGGAGCACCCGGAGAAAACCCACGCAGACACAGGGAGAACTTGCAAACTCCACACAGGCAGTAACCAGAATCGAACCCGGGTCCCTGGAGCTGTGAGGCTGCAGTGCTAACCACTGCGCCACTGTGCCACCAGTTAGTCCCACTCCCTGGCTCTTTCACTATATCCTTGCATTTTTTTCTCCTTCAGATATTTATCCAATTCCCTTTTGGGATCTACTATTGAAACTGTATCCATCAGCCTATCAGACAGTGCATTCCAAATCCAAAAAACTCAGAAACAAAAATCCTCATATCTGCTTCTTTTACCAATAGCCTTAAATCTGTGTCTCTTGGACATTGGAAATAGTTTCTCTTTATTTAATTTATCTAAATCCTTCCTAATGTTAAACACCTCAATCAAATCTCCTCTGAAGGTTCTTTGCTCTAAGCAGAACAACCCCAGCAACACAACTGTAATCCCTCATACCCTGACAAATTCTAGTAAAACAGTTCTGTACCCTCTGCGAAGGCTTCATGTCCTGCCGAAAGTGCGGTTCCCAGTATTTGACACAAGACTCCAGGTGCAGCTGAACTAGTATTTTATATATGTTTCACATAATGTCCTTGCTTTTGTTCTTTTTGCCTCTATTTATAAAGGCTAGGATCCCATACATTTATTAACTGTCAAGATAACCTTTCCTGCCGCCTTCAAAGATTTGTGCACACACACCCCAACTGTCTCTGTTATTTCAGCACCTTTATAGTTGTACCATTTAACTTGTATTGTCTCTCCTCATTCATCCTTTCAAAATGTATTTCCTCACACATCTGCAATGCTAATTAAATATTGAGAAGATTGAAGCCATTGTTTTCTGTCTCTGCTCCAAACATTTCCTAGTTACACACTCCATCCCTCTCCTTTGTAAATGTTTGAGACGAAGCCAAACTGTTCACAGACTTAGTTACATAGTTAACCCTGAGATGTCTTGAGATGCGCTTCCTACCAAATATTCACACTATCAGTAAAACGGCCTATCTCCACCCCCGGTGGAGTTGCATTGCTGATGAAAGAGTAAATGAACGCAATAGTGAGGCAGGATATTAGCTCTGATGTTATCGAATATGTATGGGTAGAGCTGAGAAACACTCAGGGGCAGAAAACGTTAGTGGGGGTTGTATATAGACCCCCAGACTGCCGTGCTGAATTTGGGAATGGCATTGAACAGGAAATTAGAGACGCTTTAGATAAAGGAACATCTGTAATTATGGGTTTCTTGAATCTGCATATAGATTGGGCAAATCAAATTGGTCAGAATACATTGTGGAGGATTTCCTGGGGAATATGCGGGATGGTTTTCGGGGCCAATTCTTTGAGGAACCAACTGGAGAACAGGCCATCCTGGACTGGTTATTGTGTAATGAGAGAGGAATAATTGACAATCTAGTAGTGTGAGATCCCTTGGGGATGAGAGACCATAATATGATAGAATTCTTCATCGCAATGGAGAGTGACCTAATTGATTCTGAGACTAGAGTCGTGAATCTTAATAAAGTAAGCTACGAAGGTATGAGGCATGAGTTGTCGATCATACATTGACAACTTAAAGAGATGACGGTGGAAAGGCAATGGCAAACATTCAAAGAGCATATTGATGAACTGCCACAATTGTTGACTCCTGTCTGGCGCAAAAGTAAAACGGAAAAGGCAGCCAAATCATGGCTTACAAGGAAAATTAGAGATAGCATTAGATCCAAGGAAGAGGCAAATAAATTTCCCAGAAAAAAGCAACAGACCTGAGGATTGGGAGCATTTTAAAATTCAGCAAAGCAGCACCAAGGGATTGATTGAGAAGGGGAAAATGGAGCTCGAGAGGAAGCTTGCAGGGAACATAAAAACTGACTGTAAACGAGTCTATAGGTATGTGAAGCGGAAAAGATTGGTGAAGACAAATGTTGGTCCGTTACAGTCAGAAACAGGGAAATTTATTATGGAAAACAATTAAATGGCTGACCATTTAACTGAGAGAGGGGAATATGCAGCGACACCTGGGTGTTCTCGTACACCAGTCACTGAAGGTAAGCATGCAGATGCAACATTCGGTAGAAAAAGGCGAATGTTATGTTGACCTTTATAGCGAGAGGATTCGAGTACAGGAGCAGGGATGTTTTGCTGCAATTATACATGGCGTTGGTGAGGCCGCACTTGTAATATTGTGTGTAGTTTTGGTCTCCTTATCGGAGGAAGGATGTTCTTGCTATAGAGGGAGTACAGTAGAGTTTTACCAGACTGATACCTGGGATGGCGGGACTGACGTACGAGGAGTGATTGAGTCGGTTAGGACTATATTCACTGGAATTCAGAAGAGTGAGGAGGGATCTCATCGAAACCTATAAAATTCTAACATGACTTGTCAGGGTAGATGCAGGAAGGATGTTCCTGATGGTGGGGGACTCCCGAACCACGTGTCATAGTCTAAGGATACGGGGTAAAACTTTCAGGACTGAGATGAGGAGAAGTTTCTTCACCCAGAGAGGTGTAAGACTGTGGAAATCTCTCATCACGGCCATATCCAAGGGGGATTGGAAGATTCTGGCCAGTGCCTCGGCTATTTCCACCATTCCCTCCCTCAGCGAACCTCATACATTCCATCCAGACTGGGTAAATGTTCAACTTTATTGTGGTACAAAAAGTGTTGGATTGAAAAGGGTTAACTGAATCTGTTTGTTCCGTGACTGTAATTAATGTCAGTCTCCATGGCCCCTAATTGTGTTTTCCATCTTCTATTAATAAGGGGCTTCTTTCAATGTGTTATTCCATAGTGTCAGTGGGAGCATCAGCACCAGCACTTACAGAGATCAGCTGCTCCAGAGAGATAGAGAGAGGATAGATCAGAATCTGAGAACAAAAGACAGGAATGTTACAGCAATGGGTCAGAATCTGAGAACAATAGATTGGAATGTTACAACAATGGGTCAGAATCTGAGAACAATAGATTGGAATGTTACAACAATGGGTCAGAATCTGAGAACAATAGATTGGAATGTTACAACAATGGGTCAGAATCTCAGAACAATAGATTGGAATGTTACAACAATGGGTCAGAATCTGAGAACAATAGATTGGAATGTTACAACAATGGGTCAGAATCTGAGAACAAGAGATTGGAATGTTACAACAATGGGTCAGAATCTGAGAACAATAGATTGGAATGTTAGAACGGCGGACAGGAGTTTATCCTCGGTTATTTACTCTCTTTCTACATATTATAATTGGTACACATTAAACGATCGTATCTATTTCACATTGAGGATTATTCAATACATTTACTATCCCATTCTGGCTATTATTGGTGTCCCTGGTAAGTCTCTCTATCCAACTATTAATTCTTTAAACCATGTTTAACTGCATTACTGCTCCTGTAATTTACTATGCCCTTCTTGCTGCTGTTGTATGCCTTGTGAATATCTTCAGCTATTAGCTCTATAAACCATTGTCAACTGTATTACAGTTCTTGTCATTTACTCTCTCTGCTACTGTTGCTGTCTCTGTTTCAGGCTAGGAGATCTGTAAACCCTGTTTCACTGAAATACTGTTCTGTAATGTAAATTTTGGGAAGACTGAAGCCAGTGTCATTGGTCTCCATCTCAAACTCCATGCCCTATCTGGGAAGCACATAATCCACCCTGCCCAATATCTGAGCTTGAACCAGACTGTTTACAACTTCTGTGTTACATTTAAGCCTGAGCTGAGTTCATCTCCATATTCTCTCCAAAACCAAGTGTGCCTACTACCACCTCTGTGAAATCACCCATCTCCATTTCTGCCTCAGCCCATCTGCTGCATAAACCCTCATCCGTGTCACTGTTAAATCCACACTTGACTATTCCAATTCTATCTTGGTCACCTTCCCAGTTATAAAGCTCCATAAACCACAGTCCATCTAGAACTCTGCTGCCTGTATCCTAACTCACACCAAATCCCGATCACCGATCACCGCTGTGCTCACTGATCTACATTGGCTCCCGGTCTGGCAACACCTTAATTTTAATATTCTCATTCTTGTATTTGAATCGCTCCATGGCCTCACCCCTCCATTTATTCACTTTCCCCTGTCCATTTCACATATTCCTGCAAACTTTCGACTTCACTCTTTTGACAGTTCTCCTTGTAAAGTGAATTTCTTTCACTCTGTATGTGTCCCGAGCCACATTTTAGACTCTGCATCATGACTGCTGCTGACGGTACAGAATTGGGATCCATAAAGAGATGTGAATCGCACAGCTGGACACTTCCGGTGCAGTCTGCACAATATCCCACGCTGGGCGGGGCTCCAGCCCAGTCGCATCATCTATGTGCTGTCAGCGTGGTCTTCTACAGTGGCCTGCACAGTGTCCCAAACTGCGCAGGACTCTCGCTGAATTGTACCTTGTATGTGTTGTTCCTTTGAGGGTGGATTTGAATGTGATGTCAATGTACCATAGCAGCAGCTTTGATGTACTTCTTTGAAACTTGGTCTGTGCATGTTCACTGACCGCCTGTGGTAGTCACTCGCAGCTGAACATTCATTCAGCAGCACGAGGAACCCCCTCTAGTGTTATTTAAAAGGACCAGCATCTAACATGCAGGTGAGGGGCTTTTGACTTCCTTCTGCTATTGTAAAGTTAGTGGAGGTGCTGTGGATGGTTTTCTGGAGGTTGTGTTGTGAACTGCTGCAGACATATAGGGAGGACAGAGGATTTGGTGACCCAACTCTGAACGAGGTATGGGGACTGTCGGTACAGTGTCTCTGGGTCTGTAACATGACCAACAAATGGAGCAGAGGCAGCAGAGCGGGGAAACTCTGTAAATAGAGAGGAGAGGGGGCCCTACCCACCCCGGGTTTTCTAAGAGCACTTTTCCTACCTACACCTAACCCAGGAGGTGACTCTGATTCAATAAGGAGGTGGTCACAGAGCACTGTTACTTCCTGTATCACAACCTGGAGCCTCAGACCAGGGTGAGGACGGAGCTGTCAGTGGCAGTTAAGGTCACAGATTCATTGACCTTCTGTGTATCAGGATCGTTCCAGGCTGGAGCAGGAGACATATCCAACATTGAGCCACAGAGAGTGATAGAGACATTTACAGGACACAAGGAGACCATGCGGCTCCTCCATGCCAGCTCTCTGTTGAACAATCCAGTCAGTCCCACTCCCCCGCTCAATCCCCGTATCCCTGCATTTTCATTTCCTTCAGGTGTCCATCCAGTTTCCTTTTGAAATCATTGATTGTCTTGGCTTCCACCACCCTCATGGGCATTGAGTTCCAGCTCATTACCATCCACTGTGTAAAAAGGTTCTTCCTCACATTCCCCCTGCATCTCTTACCCAAAACCTTCCATCTGTGTCCCCTAGTCCGTGTTTCATCAGTTAATGGGAATAGTTTTTCCTTGTCTGTCTTATCTAAGTCTATCATAATCATGTACACCTCTATCAAATCTCTCTCAATCTCCTTTACACCAGGGAGAACAACTCCATCTTCTCCAAACTCACTTTGTAACTAAACTCCCATCCCTGGAATCATTCTGGTAAATCTCCTCTGCACTCTCTCAGGGACTTTAACATCCTTCCTACAGTGTGGTGACCGGAGCTGGACACAGTTCTCCAGTTGGGGTCCAACCAAAGCTTTATGAAGGTTCTGCATAACTTTCCTTATTTTGTCTCTTTGCCTCTAATGATGAAGCCCAAGATCTGATATGATTCGCTAAACACCCTCCTAATATGTCCTGGCACCTTCAAAGATCAATGCATATGGAGCCCCAGGTCCCTCTGTTTCGGCACAGTCTTTAGAACTGTGTCATTAAGTCTATGTTGCCTTCCTATTCCTTCTGACAAAATGGATCATCTCACACTCCTATTTATTAAATTCTACCTGCCACTTCTCTTTCCATTCTGCGAACCTATCTGTATCATGTTGCAGGTGGTTTGTGACATCCTCCCTGTTTACCACACCTACAAGATTGCAATCATCAGAAAAAATGTAAATTCTACTCATTATTCCAAAATCCATGTCATTTATATTTGGCAAAGAAAAAGAACAGTGTTCCTCGCACTGACCATTGGGGAACACCACTGTCTACCATCCTCCAGTCTGAAAAACAACCATTTAACACATTTCTCTTTTCTCTGTTATTTGGACAATTTTTGATCCTATTCGATGCTATTTCTGAGCTTCAATTTTGTTAACCAAGCTTGTGTGTGGTTGTTCATCAAATAATTTCATAAAATCCATGTATACAACATCCAACACATTCGCTTCATCAACCTTCTCAGATTATCAAAATAAATTCAATTAGCTCAGTCAAGCAAGATCTGCCTTTTGAAAATCCGTGCTGATAATCCTTAAATAACACAAACCTCTCCAAGTGTGTGTTGATTTTTCCCCTGAATATAGTTTCGAAAACATTACTCAACACTGATGTTAAACTAACTGACCAGTAGATGCTAGGCCTGTGTGTTGTACATTGATAATTCTGGGAAGTAAGGGTGAACATCTGTGTCATCATTTTCTCCCTCTGCAGGGAGAAGCAGGGTGAGAGATCCCGTGACTTTGTCAGGAGAGCGGGATTCCTGATGGTGTAGGCGTCTGCGCGGGGCCCCCATGTCAAGGGGGAGAGGCACAGGAACTGAAAGTACTCTCACTCCATGAATGTACAGTTGGTGTGTGAGCATGCCCAGTACATCATGTTGGTGAATGTCCACTATCCTGGCAGCAGCAAGGATACCTTCATTCTGAATCAGTCAGCCGGTCCCAATACTCTGGGGCTCCTTGCAGACCAGAATGTGGCTTCTCGGAGGCAAAGGAAACCCCTCTAGACACAGCTCATGTTTCTACACCCCCAAAACACATCCTGCCACCAACCAACCTCACACATTTAACATGGGTATAATGTGAGCAATAGAATCACTAGGAACATGGTGGAACAGACCATCGGTGTGATGAAGCAATGCTTCCGATGTCTGAACCGCTCAGGGGGATCCCTCCAGTACTCACTGGAGCAGGTGTCCAAGTTCATGGTGTTCTGCTGCACCCTTCATATCATCACCATCATGAGGACACATGCATTGGCACCAGGAATCCGGAGGCTACCTCAGGAGGAGGAGGCAGGGAGGATATTTCCTGGATGCCTTCCAGCCGGACAGGTTGTCGGAGAGACCCTGCTAAGATTTCGGTTCCCATAGGACAACTTCTCTTTCCCTCCATGGATCCCCCATTCTCCACCATTACAACCATCTGAGATGCCCCATCACAGTGTTATTACATCACAGAGGGAACTAATCAGCCCGTCCTGTCTGCACCGCCTCTCTGAATGAGCAATTCACCTAATCCCATTCCCTGTTTTCTTCCCGTAACCCTGCACATCCTTCCTTCTCATATACCAGTTTATTCAGCTTTAGCATGTTCATAGATGTGCTCACCACACTGTTGAAGAGCATGCAGGGAGAGAGGGAATGCGTGATCAGCAGGCATTCAAAACGTATCAGGCATGTCTTGCCGAAGACCCCTGAGTGCATCTCAGTCTCCAAAAGGTATTCAGTTCTGAATACTGAGGAATGTGATGCTTCACCTGGGGAGAGCAGCCACAGCAAGTCCATGGCACCACGGGTGGCTCAGCTGCAGAGCGGGATACAGGGATGACTGGAAGAGCCATAGTGATAGGTGAGTCAATAGTCAGGGCAACAGACAGGCGTTTCTGTGGCCACAGACGTGAATCCAGGATGGTGTGCTGCCTCCCTGGTACCAGGGTCAAGGATCTCACTCAGCGACTGCAGAGTCTCTTGAAGGAGGAGGGGAACAGCCAGAAGTCGTGGTCCACATAGGAACCAACTACAGAGATAGAAAGAGGGATGTGGTCTTGCAGTCAGAATTTAGGGAGCTAGGGAAGAAATTAGCAAGCAGGACATCAAACATAGTCAAAAAGTAGAATTCTCCATATTACTCCCAGTGCCAGGTGCAACTGAGTATAGAAATAGAAAGATAAGGCAGAAGAATGTGTGGCTGGAAAGATGGTGCAGGAGGGAGGGATTCATATTCCTGGGACACTGGGACCGGCTCTGGGGGAGATAGGACCTTTACAGGCCGGACGGGTTGCACGTGAACAGAGCCAGGACTGGGTTCCTTGTGGAATGTTTTGCTAGTACCATTGGGGAGGGTTTAAACTAGTTTAGCAGGGGGAATGGGGACCTGAGGGTAGACTCACCTGGGACAAAATCAGAAATGAAAATGGAAGGTGGCAAATTAATGGATGAGTCTTGAAGACAGAGGAAATGAGGATGAGAAAATGAAAAAAAGGTTTGGCAGTGTTCAAGGGTATCTATTTCAATGTCTGGAGTGCTGCAAATAAAGCAGATGAGCTGAGTGCAAAGATAGACATGTGGCAGTATGATATCATAGTTATTACAGAAACATGGCTTAAGGAGTGACAGGAATGGCAGCTCAACGTTCCTGGTTACCGGGTTTTCAGACGCAATAGGGATGGGGTTAAGAAAGGAGGGGAATTCTGGTCAAGGAATCTTTTGCATCTGTGAGGAGGGATGATATGTTGGAAGGTTCATCAAGTGAGGCCATATGGATTGAGCTAAGGAACCAAAAAGGGGCAATCTCACTGCTGGGAGTGTGATCTCGACAGCCAAATAGTCAGAGGGAGATAGAGGAGCAGATAAGTAGGCAAGTCTCTGAGAAGTGCAAGAACAATAGGGCAGTAATAGTAGGGTATTTTAATCACCCCGATGTTAACGAGGATAGTTTTAGTATGAAAAGAATTGAGGGAGCAGAATTCTTGAGTTGCATTCAGGCCAACATTTTTGTCCAGCATGCAGAAAGTCCAACAGGAAAGGGTGCAGTTTTAGACTTTGTTTTAGGAAATGACGATGGGCATGTGGATGGAGTGTCAGGGGAGAGCATTTTGGTGAGAGTGATCATAATTCAAACAGTTATAACATAACTATGGAAACGTACGGACATAGAATAGGAGTTAGAGTTCTCAATTGGGGCAAGGCCAATTTTACTGAACCGAGGAGCGAAAGTGGACTGGAAACAGCGACTTGAAGGTAAATCAGTCTCAGAGCACTGGGAGGCATTCAAAGTGGAGATTCAAGGGGTTCAGGGTAAACATGTTCCCACAAAGGAAAAGAGTGAGGCGGCCAAATCTAGAGTCCCATGGATGTCAAGGATCCTATATGGTAAGATAAGACAGAAAAGGAAAGCATATATCCGACACTGAGAACTCAATACTACAGAAAGTTGAGAGGAGTTTAGAAAGTTTAAACACTAAAGAGGTGAGTTTATTATACTTAACAATATAAAACACATCCACACGAGAATCACACAGAAATAGATTACAGAGCGAGAAGTAAATTTATGGTCGGATTGGAGTCCAGAATAAATATAAAAATAAAATACCCATTCTGTGAGGTTGGACGATTCGGAGGTCTTCTGGCTGAAGTTGTATTCTTGAAGTCTTTGGCTATTGGAAGTGTCCTTTGTGGCTGGCCCACATGGCTCAGAGATTTCTTGGAGGCAGACTTGTAGGTGTCTTCCTTTCCCTGATGTCTCTGTCTGTGGTAATCTATAGACCTGGAGGGACCACAGTCGGATGTGATTTTCAAAATTGTGATGTTATCTGAAGAGAGAGAAGGGACACAACCCTTCTGCTTCTGCACAATTTGAACCACTGGCTTGTCTGTCTTTGTCCAGCAGAAACTAACAGCTTTCACAGAGATGGGCAGAAGGTCTCATGACTGCCTCACTGTATTCTCTGGATCCTTATGATGAGATTCAAGGTTGGAAACTTCTATCTCCCCAGGGTTCAGGATACCAGTACTTACACTTGGAGGAGTTTGCTCTTTCAAAATCAGTGTGTCAAGGTGGCCTTGTATGCCATGTTAATGATTGTAAGCTTAGGTAATTCAATCGCTAGAAAAAGCCAGTGATTTGGGTCCAGGCTCATCAGACGTGTCTCCTGTTGTAGGCCTTGGAATGTGAAAAAGTATTTCAGATGCCAATTGCGGTGGCCATCTTGGCTGCCTGTTTTTTCAAGTTTTACTGTCGGATTTTTCCATTAAATGTTTAGTGTAAGTTTCCAATCTATGAATTAAAATTGTTCATTTGGCATATTGTGTTATCTTGACACTGCAAATGTGATAATAGGAGCATTTCATTGCAGAATTGTGGGAAGAAATAGACGGAAACACACATTTATTCCCAATAATCACTTCTCAAATTCACACATTAATCTTAGAATTACTGCAGCTGACATTTTCTGTTACAGTTGTGCTGATTTAATTGTGTTGGAGTTTTTTTTCTGGGATGGTTATGTGTCGGGTTCGACCCTGGACAATGCATCAACAGCTACTATATATTTTTTTATCTCTCCTGCAATGAAGCTTTAACCATTCAGGTTCCTGCACCTTGATAATCTTTCTCCCTAAACCGACAGTGAGTAATAACTGGTTTCTTTAACCCCAGTGAGGTGGCTGAGATTTCCTCTGGGCCTTTGTTCTTACTGAGTTCTGCTTTGAAATTGTTGGGTTTGATTAGATTTGGGTTTGGGATCTGATCATTGGTTTCTTCAGTGGGTAGATCCACACTGAGCTCACTTTTAGCTTTCTGGTGAGGTACACAAGTGCTGTTTACTTGAGGGTATTTTCCCTTCACTTTTCCCTTTACTATGGGGAGGATCCTTTTTTCTAATCTGCCCTATATCCTCTGGGATATTAGTGTTCGCAGATGTCTGTCCAGCTTTCACTGCACTCTCCTGCGGCACTTCGAATAAGTAAGGCATCACCCTCACCATTGGCATGCATGTTTGGGACCATTCCTTGCCCTTGCATGTTTATGTAAATGCTGTTCGCAGCCTTTTTAGGGTGCCTCTTGGACCTGTATTTAAGGAGGAGAGTGTGGGGATTAATTTATCTAACATTTCAGGGTTCACTAATCGGAGAATAGGAAATTCCAGTTGGTATTCCTCCTGGCCCTCCTCTAATCTGTCCTCACGATTCTTTTCAATCCTTCCCTCCTGACTGTCTGCCAGATCTGTACTTGTCTGTCCCCTCCACAGCCTTTACTTTTTTTCCCTTTGATCTGGGGTGTCAATTAAATAATTTACCTGGCTATTCCTTTTGCCACTCGATATGGACCACTGAACCGGGATTTCAGGGATTCCCCCTGCATGGGGAGTAGTAACAATACATGGTCTCTTGGCTGAAATGTTCTAACCTTGGCATTTCTTTATGTTTACATTTTCACAGCTGCCTGGGAGATCTTTAGTTGTTCCTGCGGCACTACACAGGCTCCCGTGAGCCACTCCCAAAGCATGGAAATGTAGTCTAACACGGAAGCCTCATTCCTCTGTCCCCAAAACTTCTCCTTGATTAATTTAAGATGAATTCTCATCTCGTGTCCAAAAACTAATTCAAAGAGACTAGAGCCAGTGGAAGCATTGGTTAAGTCCCTGATTGGCAACAGGAGAAATCCCAGCCCTATGTCCCAGTCATGGGGTTTCTCATAGCAGTATGGCCTGATCATTGTTTTTAGGGTCTGGTGGTACCGCTCCAGAGCCCCTTGTGACTGTGGTTGGTAAGCCTTGGACTTTAGTTGGGTTATGTCCAGATTACCCATGACCTTTTCAAAAGGATTAGACATAAAATGTTTGCCCTGGTCCATCTGGATCTCAGCAGGCAGCCCATATCGGGTATAGAATTGGGTTAGCCCCTCCACTACGACCTTGGCAGAGATAGTTCTTCCGGAGAATGGTCTCTGGGAATCGGGTCACCACATCCATAATGGTGAGAAGATACTGGTAATCCCTCTATTGTTTTCTTTAGGTGTCCCACACAATCCACCAACACTCTGCTGAATGGTTCCTGTTGGAGAAATCCAGATTATGCCAAAATTATTGAACAAATTCTCCGGACTCAGACTTTGAGAATAAACACTTTATTTCATGATATCATGGGGCGCACACCTTACCTAAAGGCGCTCCAGTGCCACTCCATTGAACAAAGGAAATCCACAACGGATATACAGTTACTCAGTCCATCCCAGCTGGACATAATCCAATCATAACGGTTATTGATTACATACATTACACATATTACCAATTAGATTACTCATTAGGCATCATGTGGTTACGTGATCAGCTCGTGCAAGCCCCCTGATCATCTTGTGATGTTCCCAGACCCCCTTATCAACTATCCTTGAGTCTTCACAATGAATCCTTCTACCTTTATCAAGCTTGCATTCCTGATTGCTTCGTGCAGTCTGCAGTTACACAAAACTGCTGTCTTATGCACTGATATGGTGGCCCTCCTTGGTCAGGCTATTTGGCTGTGCTAAGCAGTACCTTGCTCAAGGCTGCAAGCTAACTAACTTGTCCCACAATGCCTTGGGTAAATACTCCATTCTGTAACAATATGTGGCTATACTTTCAACTTGTATATGAGTGTATAAATATATTCACTAGGATTATATTAATCTACTTACTCAAATAACAGTTCAGCAAAACTGCTCCCACAGTTCCCCAAAAGCTGGTATGGGAATTAGGGGTGAAGGTTTTACTGCAGACTGAGGCTTCCCCACAACCTGGCATGTCTGACCAGTTTTACAGAACTCTACCACATTTTTGTGGAGTTGTGGCCAGTCAGAATGCTGTCTTATGTCGGCTTCGATTTTTCATACACCGACATGTCCAGCCATTGGATGTTCGTGGGCCATTCTTAATATTTCTTTAAGGTACCTCAGCGGCATCACTATCTGGTGAACCACTGTCCTCTGTTCATCCGCAGGTCTGATAAGGAGGTCTACACTTCCTCATCAGCACCTCATTCTTTAAATAGTAGCACTCTGCAACTCCCTCTGCTTCAGTTTTTTTCAGTCGGGTCATCCATCTGCAGTGTCAGTTCAAGGGATTGTTTGGCCATTGACCGAGTCACCACACAATCAGGGAGAATGTCAGGGACCTTCTCCTGCAACTGCTCTTTCTCCCTGACCTCTTTTGATTTCTCGAGAACTACTGGGGAAGCTGCACCTTTTCCCCTGTCAGATTATTACCTGGGAGTAGGTCGATCTATCCACCGGTAAACTAGGTACAATCTCCATGGTTAGCGGTACTGAAACTAGGTCACACTCCAAGCGCACCCGAGATAAAATTATGGACATATACCATCTTCCGATACCATTCACTAACACTCTAGCATTCACTGCACGCTCGGAGGAAGGTCATGCCTTTTCCCAGCAAAAGGGATTGTGTCGCCCCTGTATCCCTCAGTATGACTATGGGCTTGATTGCCTCATTGGAGGAGTATGGGAACACTTTTCCTTGGGATACAAATTCCAGGTAACTCTCGGTGATTTTGTTAAGTTTTCCCGCTCTCTCTGTGGTAGGTTTACTGGGTCTGACTGCCGCAGTTAGAGGCACAGTCTGATCTGCCGTGCTTTCCATCGGGGCCCGTTTTCCTGCACTGATCTAGTGGACTCTGATTAATCCGACAGGTTTTCCCCGTCATTTCCATCATTCAGCTCGACGGTGATCGGCCTTATTACAGTGGAAACATACAGATCTTCGGCCATTACTCCTGGTCTCAGTACCGTCCTATTTGGCTTGAGGATGGGCCCCCGTGTGTCCAGCTTTTCCTTCTAGCCCATGGCTAGCCGGGATCCAATCATCCTCCTTTTATTCTCTGGTCTTCGGGGAGACAAGGGAAGTGTTTCCCTTTGGTGTTAAGGCCCTGTGTACAAGAGAAAATTCATCAGCCTGCAAAGCAACCAGCCTGGCTCTTTGAACCTCTTGCCCCTCTTTGTGGGTTTTAATGGGAGGGAGAGCGAGTTTTTAAACTCCTCGAGACCGATCTGAGGTCTAAATATGTGGGCTCTATCTTGAGTGTCAATATCTACTGGTCAAAATAAAACATAAAAACAGACTGTAAAATCTTCTATAGATACATAAAAAGGAAACGTTTGGTTAAGACAAATGTGGGTCCATTGCGGCAAAGTCAGGACAATTTATAATGGGGAACAGAGAAATGGCACAGAAGCTAAATGATTATCTTGTGTCTGTCCTAACTGAGGGCGATACAAGAAATCTCCCAGAATTAGAGATCCAAGGGACTCGGGAGAATGAGGACGTGAAGGAAATTAGTATGAGTAAGAAGGTTGCATTGGAGAAAATAATGGGGCTGAAGGTTGACAAGTCCCCAGGATATGATATCCTGCATCTCAGAGTGTTGAAAGAGGTAACTATGGAGATAGTGGGTGCATTGATGATCATCTTTCAAAATTCTATAGAGTCCAGAGCGGTTCCTGCAGATTGGAAGGCAGCAAATGTCACTCCACTATTTACGAAGGGAGGGAGAAAGAAAACCGGAAATTAAGGATCTGTTAGCCTTACATCAGTCGTTGGCAAAAAGCTGGAATCTATTCCAAAGGATGTGATAAATGGACACTTGGATAATAATGATATGTTTGGGCATAGTCAACATGGATTTATGAATGGGAAATCATTCTTGACGAACCTGTTGGAGTTTTTATTGAGGATGTTACCAACCGAATTGGTAAAGGGGAGTCCGTGGACGTGGTATGCTTGGATTTTCCGAAGGCTTTCGATAAAGTACCCCACAAGAGATCGGTTAACAACATTAAAGCACATGGAATAGGAGATAATATATGCGTATGCATTAAGGAATGGTTAACAGGCAGAAAGCAGAGAGTAGGAATAAATGGCGCATTCTTGCGTTAGCCAGCTGCGACTAGTGGGGTGCTGCATGGATCAATGCTTGGGCCCAAGCTGTTAACAACATATATCAATGATTTGGATATGAGGACAAAAGTAATATTTCCAAGTTCACAGATGATACCAAAATAAGTGCGAATGCATGCTGTGAGGAATATGCAAAGCGGTTTCAAGGGAATTTGGACAGACTTAGTGAGTGGGCAAGAACATGGCAGAGGCAATATAAAGTGGACAAATGTGAGGTTATCCACTTTGGTAGGAGGAACAGATGTGCAGAGCATTTCTTAAATGGCAAGAGATTAGAAAGTGTAGATGTACAAAGGGACCAGCGTGTCCTTGTCAATAAGTCACTGAAAGCTAACATGCAGGTGCAGCAAGCAATTAGGAAGGCTAATGGTCTGTTAGCCTTTATCACAAGAGGATTTGTGTACAGGAGTAGTGAAGCCTTGCTTCAATTGTATAGAACCTTGGTTTGACCACACCTGGAGTGCTGTGTGCAGTTTTGGTCCCCTTACCATAGGAAGGATATTATTGTCGGAGAGGGAGTGCAACGAAGATTCACCAGACTTGTTCCTGGGATGGCGGGACTGTCCTGTGAAGAGAGAGTGGGGAAACTGGGCCTGTATTCTCCAGAGTTTCAAAGAACGAGAGGTCATAGAACATAGAACAGTACAGCACAGTACAGGCCCTTCGACCCACGGTGTTGTGCCGAACCTTTAACCTACTCAAGATCTAAGTAACTACCCACGCTTCATTCTACTATCGTCCATGTACCTTGCCAAGAGTCGCTTAAATGCCCCTAATGTATCTGCTTTTACTACCACCGCTAGCAGCGCATTCCACGCACCCACCATGATCTCATTGAAACCTACATAATACTGAAATGGCTAGACCGGGTAGATGCTGGTAAAATGTTTCCTCTGGTTGGGGAGTCTAGAACCAGCAGATACAATTTTAAAATAATAGAGAAGCCACTTAGGACAGAGATGAGGGGAAATTTCTTTACTCAGAAGGTTGTGATCTTTGGAATTCTCTACCCCAGAGGGCTGTGGAATCTCAGTCATTGTGTATGTTTAAAGTGGAGATTGACATTTTTCTAAATACCAGTGACATAATAGGATATGGGGATATTGTGGGTAAAAGGCATTGAAGTGCATGATCAGCCATTATGATATTGATTGGCGGGCCAGGCTCGATGGGCTGAATGTCCTACTCCAGCTCCTCTGTTCCGAAGCTGCTTACCTCTTTCAACCTCGAGGTAAGTTTAGTCAAGCCGATTTCGAAGGGTTCAGAATTTTTGCTGGTACACCTCTGGTACTATCTCGTATGTACCCAGGATAGCATTTTTAGTCATCACAAAATCTGATGAACTTTCATCTGGCAACAGTGAATAAACCTCATGGGCTTTTCCTGTTATTTTATTTTGCAAAAACAGTGTCCATCTCTCTGCGGGCTATTTCAGCTGCTTTGCAAGTTTTTCAAAAGTGACAAAAAATTCCGTCATCCTCCTCATTGAACTTTCTCATGAAATGGGAGAACTTTAAGAGCTCGGCGCATGGTCCTGATCTCGGGGTAGCTCCCTCACTAGCTGTGCCTTCACTGGGCGTATTGGGCCTTCCTCTAGTTGTTTGAGCCACCTCAACTCCCTTTCTTCCTTCTCCTTCTGGAATACTCTTACTTTTTCCCTTTCACTTTGCTCTTTCTCGCCCTCTCTGGAATTCTAATTCTAGTCTCTTCTGTTCTAGTTTTACCAGAGCTAACATTACTCTATCTGTTAGTAATTCTAATCCTGTGTGAGTCTTCAGCTTCAAGTGAAAAATGGTTGCACACTGGTCTTAGGATTTTGGGTTTCCGAGCTTTTGACCGAGAGTAATCCCTAGCTGTCCAGCTACATTACTCAACTTTTCAACTGATAGGATGTTAATCTGTACCGAGTTACTTTCTTTTCTTTTGGGCCTCCTTATCTCGAGAGACAATGGATACGTGCCTGGAGGTGGTCAGTGGTTTGTGAAGCAGCGCCTGGAGTGGCTATAAAGGCCAATTCTGGAATGACAGGCTCTTCCACAGGTGCTGCAGAGAAATTTGTTTGTCGGGGCTGTTGCACAGTTGGCTCTCCCCTTGCGCCTCTGTCTTTTTTCCTGCCAACTACTAAGTCTCTTCGACTCGCCACATTTTAGCCCCGTCTTTATGGCTGCCCGCCAGCTCTGGCGAATGCTGGCAACTGACTCCCACGACTTGTGATCAATGTCACACGATTTCATGTCGCGTTTGCAGACGTCTTTATAGCGGAGACATGGACGGCCGGTGGGTCTGATACCAGTGGCGAGCTCGCTGTACAATGTGTCTTTGGGGATCCTGCCATCTTCCATGCGGCTCACATGGCCAAGCCATCTCAAGCGCCGTTGACTCAGTAGTGTGTATTACTTTACTTTACTCTGCATGCAACTCATTTATTGCAAATGGAACTCCTTTATTCAAAAAGACAGGGAGACAGAAAGCAGGAAGCTCCAGGCTAGATAGCTTTATATCTGTCTTGCAGAAAATGTGAGAAGTTATTATTAAAGACGTAATAGCAGACACTTAGAAAAAATCAGATAATCAGGCAGAGTCAACATGTTTTTCTGAAAAGGAAATCATGTTTAACAAAAAATATTCGATTTCTTTGAAGAAGTAGCATGTGCTGTGGAGAAAGGGAAACAGGTGGATGTACTGTACTTAGAGTTCAAGAATGCATTTGATAAGGTGTCACATCAAACGTTATTGCTCATGGTATAGGGGGTAACATATTGGCATGGATAGAAGATTTGCTAGCTCACAGGAAACAGAAGGAAGGCATAAATGGGTCATGTTCTGGTTGGCAAGGTGAAATGATTGGTGTGACACAGGAATCAATGCTGGGGCCTCAACTCTTTACAATTTATAGAAATGACTTGGATGAATGGACCAAAGGTATGGTTGCTAAAATTGCTGATGATACATAGTTAAGCAGTAAAGTAAGTTGTGAAGAGGACATCAGGAGGTTAAAAATGGAATATAGATAGGTGAAGTCAGTGGGCAAAGATCTGGCAAATGGAGTACAATGTGGAAAAATGTGAACTTGTCCATTTTGGCAGGAAGAATAAAAAAGAATCATATTATCTAAATGGTGAGAGATTGCAGAGCTCAGAGATGCAGAGGGATCTGGGTGTTCTACTGCATGAATCGCAAGAGGTTAGTATGCAGGTACAGCACGTTATTAGGAAAGCTAATAGAATGTTATCGATTATCATGAGGGGAATTGAATACAAAAGTAGGGAGATTATGCTTTAGCTGTACAGGGCATTGGTGAGACCACATCTGGAGTATTGTGTACAGTACTGGTCTCCTTATTTAAGGAATGATGTAACTGCATTGTAAGCAGTTCAGAAAAGGTTGACGAGACTAATACTTGGATTGGGTGGATTGTCTTAGGAGGAAGGATTGGACAGGCTAGGATTGTATCCGCTGCAGTTTAGAAGAGAAAGAGGCGACTTGACTGGAACATATACGATCATGAGGGGTCTTGACAGGGTGCATGTGGAAAAGGATGTTACCCATTGTGAGAGAATCTAGAGCTAGGGGTCACTATTTAAAAATAAGGGGTCGCCCATTTAAAACAGGAAAGAGGAGAATTTCTTTCTGTCAGAGGGTTGTGAGATTTTGGAACTCTCTTCCTCAAAAGGCAGTAGAAGCAGAGTCTTTAAATATTTTAAAGCAGAGGTAGATAGATTCTTGATAAACAAGGGGGTAACAGGTTATCGGAGGTCGGTGAGAAGTTAAAGTTGAGGTTAAAATCAGATTAGCGATGATCTTATTAAATGGCAAGGCAAGCTTGAGGGGCCGAGTGGCCTACTCCTGCTCTTAATTCGTATGTTCACGTGTTCGTTTGCGCTGGCTTCGGAGGGTACTGGCTTCGAATGTGGATATTTTAGTGCTCTAGCAGTGGAAAACACAATAAAACTGCTTTGAAATTTGTAATTGTTTTCTCAGGATCAGTTGTTTTTGCCTCTTCTCTGGCCAAAGGAGGGGTACCAGAGGACTGGTGGACAGCGAATGTGGTACCATACTCAAGAAGGGTAGCAGGGATATACCAGGTAATTACTGGCCAGTGAGTCTAACATCAGTGGTTGGGAAACTATTGCAAAAAATCTGAAGGACAGGATTAATCTCCACTTGGAGAGGCAGAGATTAATCAGGGATAGTCAGCATGGCTTTGTCAGGGGGAGATCGCGTCTAAAAAACTTGATTGAATTTTCGAGGAGGTGACCAGATGTGTCAATGAGGGTAAAGCAGTTCATGTAGTCTACATGAACCTCAGTAAGGCTTTTGACAACGTCCCACATGGGAGATTGGTTAAGAAGGTAAGAGACCATGGGATCCAGGGTAATTTGGCAAATTGGATCCAAAATTGGCTTCGAGGCTAGAGGCAGAGGGTGATGGTTGAGGGCTGTTTTTGCGAGTGGAAGCCTGTGATCAGTGGTGTACCACCGGGATCGGTGCTGGGACCCTTGCTGTTTGTAGTGTACATTAATGATTTAGACGTGAATATAGGAGGCATGATCAGTAAGTTCGCAGATGACACGAAAATTGACGGTGTTGAAAATAGTGAGGAGGGAAGCCTTAGATAACAGGACGATATAGATGGGCTATTAAGATGGGCAAACAGTGGCACATGGAATTTAATCCTGAGAAATGTGAGATGATGTATTTTCGGAGGAATAACAGAGCAAGGGAATATACAATGGAAGGGAGGACCCGTGGAAGTACAGAGGGTCAGAAGGACCATGGTGTACTTGTCTATAGATTACTGAAAGCAGCAGTACAATGAGATAAGGTGGTTAGGAAGGCATATGGGACACGTGCCTTGATTGGCCAAGTTATAGAATGTAAGAACAGGGAGGCTATGATGGAGCTGTATAAATCGCCAGTTAGGCCACAGCTGGAGTACTGTGTACACATCTGGTCACCACACTATAGGAAGGATGTGATTGCACTGGGGAGGGTGCAGAGGAGATTCAGCAGGATGTTGCCTGGGCTGGAGCATTTCAGCTATGAAGAGTGACTGGATAGGCTAGAGTTGTTTTCCTTAGAGCAGAGATGGCTGACTGGGGACCTGACTGAGGTGCACAAAATTATAAGGGCTGAGATAGGAAGAAACTTTTTCCCTTATCAGAAGTGTCAATAACCAGGGGGGCAAAGACTTATGTTAAGGGGTAGGAGGTTTACAGAAAATTTGAGGAAAAATGATTTTCACCCAGAGGGTGGTTGGAATCTGGAACACACTGCCTGAAGGGGTGAAAGAGTCAGGAAGCCTCACAACAACATTTAAGATGTATTTAGATGAGCACTTAAAACGCCATACCGTACAAGATTACGGGCCAAGTGCTGGAAAATGGGATTAGAATAGATAGGCCTGATGGCGGGCGTGGACACGGTGGTCCAATGGGACTGTTTCTGTGATGTTAACCCTGTGACTCCAATTTCTCGTTTGTTGTTGGGTTATGGTCACTAGAGCTTCCAGATGTCTGCCGAAGCCAGATGAGGATGGGTCCCAGTCTCCCCATTTGTCCTAGTGTTCATTTGATCACAACAAGGTTTATTCATTTTTAACAGTGGACGTGCTTACCACCTCAGTGAGTGTTTGTTGTGATCGTGAAAGAACCAATCAGACAGGTTTTCTTGAGATTAAACTAGAAGGAAGTTTATTACATTTCAAAATTTTAATTGAACCTAAATAAAATAATTAAAATATACTGCATTCACGCAGACACTGACACGAGAACCACACACAAATAAATTAGAATGAGAAATAAATTGTGGTTGGAAATGAATCCGGAATAATTCTTTAAAAAACAATGTCTGTGAGGTTGGATGATTCTGTGGTCTGTGCGTTTGCCACCATTAGTTATGAGTTTCATGTCATCTGCAAGACATGAAATTATGTTTTTCTTTACATAAAGGTCCATGTCATTCATATATCTATTTGTATGTCAGGAACAGCGCTAGTTCCAATACGGACCCCTGAGACACAATACTGTATACTTCCACTCCCCCAGTCTGAACAATGTATGTTCACCACTTCTCTCTGCTTTCTGTCCATGAGTCAGTGTCATATCCACACTATCACTGTCACATTAATCCATGTGTTCCATCTTTCATAACAAGTCAACGAAATGTCATTTGATCACAGGCCTTTTGAAAGTCCATAAACATAAGACAAAACATATTATCCTCATCAACACTCACAGTTATGTCATCAACTAACTTGATCAAGATTATCAGACATGATTTTCCATTAACCTATCAGTGCTGAATGTCAAAGAACAAACAAACAACAGTACAGCACATGAACAGGTCATTCGGCCCTCCAAGCCTGCTCCGATCACGATGCCTGCCTAAACTAAAACCTTCTGCACTTCCGGGGTCCGGATCCCTCTATAGCCATCTTATTCACGTATTTGTCTAGTTGCCTCTTAAACCTCTCTGTGGTACCTGCTTCCACCACCTCCCCCGGCAACAGGTTCCAGGCACTCACCACCCTCTGCGTAAAGAACTTGCCTCGCACATCCCCTCTGTACTTTGCCCCTCTCACCTTAAACCTATGTCCCCCAGTAACTGACTCTTCCACCCTGGGAAAAAGCTTGTAACTATCCACTCTGTCCATGCCGCTCATAACTTTGTAAACCTCTATCATGTCGCCCTCCATCTCCGTCGTTCCAGTGAAAACATTCCGAGTTTTTCCAACCTTTCCTCATAGCTAATACCCTCCAGATCAGGCAACATCCTGGTAAACCTCTTCTGTACCCTCTCCAAAGCCTCCACGTGCTTCTAGTAGTGTGGCCACCAGAATTGCACGCAATATTCTAAGTGTGGCCTAACTAAGTTTCTGTACAGCTGCAGCATGACTTGCCTATTTTTATACTCTATGCCCCGTCCGATGAAGGCAAGCATGCCGTATGCCTTCTTGACTTCCTTATCCACCTGCGTTGCCACTTTCAGTGACCTGTGGACCTGTACGCCCAGATCTCTCTGCCTGGCAATACTCCTAAGCGTTCTGCCATTTACTGTATACCTCCCACCTGCATTAGACCTTCCAAAATGCATTACCTCACATTTTCCGGATTAAACTCCATCTGCCATTTCGCCACCCAAGTCTCCAACCGATCTATATCCTGCTGTATCCTCTGACAATCCTCATCACTGTCCGCAACTCCGCCAACATTTGTGTCGCACTTATCAGACCAGCTACATTTTCCTCCAAATAATTTATATATAATACAATGAGCAAAGGTCCCAGCACTGATCCCTGTGGAACACCACTAGTCACATCCCTCCATTCAGAAAATCACCCTTCCACTGCTACCCTCTGTCTTCTATGACTGAGCCAGATCTGTATCCATCTTGCCAGCTCCCCTCTGATCCCATGTGACTTCACATTTTGTATCAGTCTGCCATCTTGTCAAAGGCTTTACTGAAGTCCACATAGATAACATCCAATGCCCTTCCTTCATTAAATATCTTCGTCACTTCCTCAAAAAACTGAATCAAATTAGTGAGATACGACCTCCCCTTCACAAAACCATGCTGCCTCTCGCTAATAAGTCCATTTGTTTCCAAATGGGAGTAAATCCTGTCCCGAAGAACCCTCTCTAATAATTTCCCAACCACTGACGTAAGGCTCACCGGCCGATAATTTCCTCGATTACCCTTGCTACCCTTCTTAAACAAAGGATCAACATTGGCTATTCCCCAGTTCTCTGGGACCTCACCTGCCGCCAGTGAGGATGCAAAGATTACTGTCAAGGCCCCAGCAATTTCTTCCCTTGCCTCCATCAGGCCGTGGGGACTTATCTACCTTAATGCTTTGCAAGACACCCAACGCCTCCGCCTTTTTTATAATGAGATGACTGAGACTATCTACACTCCCTTCCCTCGGCTCATCATCCAGCAAGTCCTTCTCCTTGGTGAATACTGATGCAAAGTACTCATTTAGCACCTCGTCCATTTCCTCTGGCTCCATGCATAGAATTCCCTTCTCTGTCCTTGAGTGGGCCAACCCTTTCCCTGGTTACCCTCTTACTCTTTATATACGTATAAAAGGCCTTGGGATTTTCCTTAATCCTGTTTACAAATGGCTTCATATAAACCCTTTTCGCCCTCCTGAATCCTTGCTTAAGTTCTTTCCTACTGTCTTTATATTCCTCAAACGATTCGTCTGTTCTTAGCCTTCCAGCCCTTACAAATGCTTCCGTTTTATTTTTTGACTAGGCTCACAATATCCCGCGTTATCCAAGGTTCCAGAAACTTGCCAAACGTATCCTTCTTCCTCACAGGGACATCCTGGTGCTGGATTCAAATCAACTGACGTTTGAAAGACTCCCATATGTCAGATGTTGATTTACCCTCAAACAGCCGCCTCCAATCTAAATTCTTCAGTTCCGGCCTAATATTGTTATAATTAGCCTTTCCCCAATTTAGCACCTTCACCCGAGGACTACTCTTATCTTGACCCACAAGTACCTTAAAACTTATGGAATTATGGTCACTGTTCCCGAAATGCTCCCCTACTGAAACTTCGACCACCTGGCCGGGCTCATTCCCCAATACCAGGTCCAGTCCGGCCCCATCCCCAGTTGGACTATCTACGTATTGTTTCAAGAAGCCCTCCTGGATGCTCCTCACAAATTCTGCCCCATCCAAGCCCCTAGCATGAAGTGAGTCCCAGTCAATATTGGGGAAGTTAAAATCACCTACCACGGCAACCCTGTTACCTTTACATCTTTCCAAAATCTGTCTACATATCTGCTCCTCTACCTCCCGCTGGCTGTTGGGAGGCCTGTAGTAAACCTCCAACATCGTGACTGCACCCTTTTTATTCCTGAGCTCCACCCACATTGCCTCGCTGCATGCCCCCTCCGAGGTGTCCTCCCGCAGTACAGCTGTGATATTCTCCTTAACCAGTAATGCAATTCCGTCACCCCTTTTACACCCCGTCTATCCCGGCAGACGCTTCTAAAGCCTGGAACATTTAGCTGCCAAACCTGCCCTCCCCTTAACCAATTCTCTGTAATAGCAACAACATCAGATTTACAAGTACTAATCCAAGCTCTAAGTTCATCTGCCTTACCTGTTTTACTTCTCGCATTGAAACAAATGTACTTCAGACCGCCAGTCCCGCTGTGCTCCGCAACATCTCCCTGTCTGCTCTTGCTCTTCGTCTTACTGGCCTTATTTACTTGTTCCCCCTCATTTATTTCACTTTCTGTCCCTCTGCTCTGCTTCCCACCCATTGCCACACTAGTTTAAACCCTCCTGAGTGACGCTAGCAAACCTCGCAGCCAGGATATGTGAGCCCCTCCAGTTTAAATGCAACCCGTCCTTCTTGTAGAGGTCCCATCTGTCCCTGAAGAGATCCCAATCGTCTCGATATCAGAAACCCTCCCTTCTACACCAGTTGTTCAGCCACGTGTTTAACTGCACCATATTCCTATTTCTAGCCTCACTGGCACGTGTTATTTATTATACCCTGTTTTCCCAAGCATGATATCTATTTGTACTGGGTGACGGCCTCTAGAAATTTCCAACCACCAACATTACACTGACTGGTCGGTAGTTACAGGGTTTATCGAATCTTTCCTTTTGGAAACAGGGTGTGACATTTATAGCCTTCCAGTCCTCTGACAACTCTTTCATATCTAAGGAGGATTGTAAAATTCTGGCCAGTGCCCCTGCTATGTCCACCATTCTTTCCCTCAACAATCCTCATGTATCCTATCTAAACCGGGTAAATCTTTTACTTTATTGTGGTCCAAAAAGTGTTGGATTGAAAGGGGTTAACTGAACCTGTTTGTTCAGTGACTGTAGTTAATGTCAGTCACTATGGACACTAATTGCATCACTGGAGGTTTTCCCTCTTCTATTAATAATGGGCTCCATTCAAAGTGCTATCCCATAGTGTCTGTTGGAGCATCAACCCTGACACGAAGCTGGAACCGTGGCTGCATTGAGATGGAGAGGATAGATCAGAATCTGATAACAATGAATTGGAATGTTAAAACAATGGGTCAGAATCTGAGAACAATAGATTGGAATGTTACAACAATGGGTCAGAATCTGAGAACAATAGATTGAAATGTTACAACAATGGGTCAGAATCTGAGAACAATAGATTGGAATGTTACAACAATGGGTCAGAATCTGAGAACAATAGATTGAAATGTTACAACAATGGGTCAGAATCTGAGAACAATAGATTGGAATGTTACAACAATGGGTCAGAATCTGAGAACAATAGATTGAAATGTTACAACAATGGGTCAGAATCTGAGAACAATAGATTGGAATGTTACAACAATGGGTCAGAATCTGAGAACAATAGATTGGAATGTTACAACAATGGGCAGCAGGAGTTTCTCCTATTGGCTTGGCGAAATTACAGCAGATTATTTTTGGATAACATTAAAATGGCGGATCTATTTTGCACTGAAGATGATTGAAACGATTTACGATTCCATCCTCGCTATTATTGGTGTACCTGGTAAGTCTCTGTATCCAACTATTGGATCTATAAAGACTGCCCGGTGTCCAATCCTCAGGCTTGTGGGGTATCAGTGGACCGTCATTCAGTGTCTACCCCTGTCCACCTCAAAGACTGCCCTGTGTCCAATCCTCAGCAGAGAGAAGCAGGATGAAAGGTCCTGTGGCTTTGTCAGGATATCGGGATTCGTGATGGTGTAGGTGGCTCTGCGGGGTCCCCATGACAACGGGGAGAGATACAGGAAGTGGAGGAACTCTCACTCCATTAATGTGCAGTTGGTGTGTGAGCATGCCCAGTACATCATGTTGGTGAATGTCCACTATCCTGGCACCAGCCAGGATACCTTCATTCTGAAGCAGTCAGCCAGTCCCAATATTTCGGAGCTCCATGGAAAACCGGAATGCGGTTCCTCAGAGACAATGGACCCCCCACCCCCACACACATGGCTATACCTCCTACACCCCCAAACCCACTTCCCACTGCCAGTCAAACAATCACTCCAGCAGGAAAACAGTGGAACAGACCATCGGTGTGATGAAGCAATGCTTACAATGTCTGAACCGCTCGGTGGGAGCCCACCAGTACACACTGGAGCAGGTGTCCAAGTTCATGGTATTCTGCTGCATCCTTCATATCATCACCATCAGGAGGACACAGTGATTGGCACCAGGAATCCGGAGGCTACCTCAGGAGGAAGAGGAGCAGGCAGGGAGGATATTTCCCGGTTGCCTTCGACCCGGACAGGCTGTTGGAGAGTCCCTGCCAAGATTCCAGATCCCATAGGACAACTTCCCTGTCCCACCATGGATCCCCCCCATTCTCCACCATTACACCCATCTGAGACGCCCCGTGACAGCGTCCCCTTGGTCACTATCCTGCAATAAAAGCCACCAACAAAAACCTTTTCATTAACATCTTTATCCATCACCAATTAAACAAACAAAACTGAACTATTCACACTTGTGTATTCCCTTGGTGCCTGTCTTGTGGGTTCCCTCGACCTGCCTCGTGCTCCTACACAGTGTTTCTCCAATGACTGCAGCATGGCTGGTGAAAGTCTGCTGACTTTCACTGTGGGGTGACTGCAGATTGCCTTGGAGGACGTCCTCGAGCGGCTCTGGGCCCTGAGGGCTCGGATTCAGACTGCACCACCTCGATATGGGCAGCAGCAGCCTGGGCTGGCTGATGAATAACAGCAAGGACATTGGTGGAGTGACAGTGAAGGGAGAACAAATACTGTCATCCTGAGAGAGGACAGCAGGTTCATGCTCCACGGAGACACTGTCACTCCCACGTGATGACACCTCAGCAATCCATGTAATCTACTGGATCACTGAGACGCTGGGTGTCTGCCGTCTGTGCTGCTGTGGAAGCTGAGACAATGGTTACCAAACACTGTATCGCAGCTGGGTCCCCTAGTGCTGTCATAGAGTTAGTGACCACTTCCACAGGGGAAGGAATAGGCTTATAGCTCTGTGAAATGTCCTGTGCCATGTTGGGCATTGCCCTCCGGTCATCTGACACATGAACTATCCTTTCCCCCTGGCCTGGCTGCAGCTCACTCGTGCTCGGTGACTCACCACGTGTAGATTCTGACTCTATACCAGCCTCTACAGCACACACAGTGTAAGTATTTGCGCTGTTGGCTGTGAGTATCAGAGCAAGTGATGGGGCTTCACCATCAGTGCTGTGCTACTGCTCTTTCTCTGTCTCCTGGAGCTGCTGTGACTGGGAAGCTGGCAGTTTTTAGTTATCGTTGGAAAGTATAAAATCAGAAGGCGAGGGTTGGGGTGAGGGATTGGGGGTGGGATGGAAAGCAGGAGGTCCATGGTCCCACCATCTCCAGCTTGTACATCATCCCAGACAGCAGGATGAGGGGGAGGTGGGAGTTAAGAAGGGACATCAGGCAGGTGCATAGCATCATCCTGAATGCTCTCGGTCATGTCGGATGCTACGGGCTCTGTGACAGCCGGTCCCATTATGTGGAGAACCATCTCCTCCCTCAGGCTCAGGGGATGAAGGTATGCCTGGCCCCGGCCGGTTCACTTCTTCGCCTGTGATTATGGGCCACCTTGTCCTGTAAGAGATGGGATGGAATATCAGTAACTGTGTTTCACTGTATTTGGGTGATGTGCCTGCCATAGCTGAATAGCTGGAGGTATGTGGAGGCAGTGAGAGGTGGGTATGAGGCTGGTATCAGTGGAAGCTGTGTGAGGGTGAGGTGGAGTATGTGAATGTTAGGTGTGAGTCCTGAGTGTTAGGGACAGCTGATGGGTGAGTGATGGGGGTGTGGTTCATTGAGTAGTGTGCGAGGTTGGTGGTGTTGGCGGTAGGAGATGCCATTTGGAGATGAAGTCACTGACATCGAACACCCGTGTGAGCTCATTAAACTTCTTCTGGCACTGCTGCCACGTCCTCGGGCCCATACCTCTTGCATTGACCTCGCTGGCCACCTTCTCCCAGTCCCTTCAGAGAGCGTTACTTGAGTGCCTCGGCCGCACGCCATGGAAACTTGGCCTCTTTCCTCCTGTCACCCTCCATGACTAAGGCCTCCAGCGCCACATTCGTGAACTGCAGAGCCCTCTATAGTTTTTTAGTTTTAGTTTTAGAGATACAGCACTGAAACAGGCCCTTCGGCCCACCGAGTCTGTGCCGACCATAAACCACCCATTTATACTAACCCTACACTAATTCCATATTCCTACCACATATTCCTACCTGTCCCTATATTTCCCTGCCACCTACCTATACTAGGGGCAATTTATAATGGCCAATTAACCTTTTAACCTGCAAGTCTTTGGCATGTGAGAGGAAACCGGAGCACCCGGAGGAAACCCACGCACACACAGGGAGAACTTGCAAACTCCACACAGGCAGTACCCAGAATTGAACCCGGGTCGCTGGAGCTGTTAGGCTGCGGTGCTAACCACTGCGCCACTGTGCCGCCCGAATATTCCATTTACCTTGTTTCCAATTGCAGAATTCACAGTCAGCACACGCAGCCTCCTGTGATTCAGTGCAGCTTCCCTTTAAGAGGGACTGACTGCCTTTAAAAGCTGAATGCTGGCTGAAACACGAGCCAGCCTCACACACAGTTCTGTCCCAGTTAACAGTGCAGACAGAAAGCAGTGCGGGTCACCCTGGGCAGCAAGTAGAATTCATGGAAATGAGGAGACAGCAGGAGCTTTGTGTGTCACCTGCCTCAGCAAGAGCGGGCACGGGCAGATCATGAATCACAAACCCTACGCACAGAAGGAGGATATTCGGCCCATTGTGTCAGTGCAGTCTCTTGGCAAGAGATATCTAATTAGTTCCTATCCCCTCCTCTTGCCCCACACTCCAGCATTTTTAAATCCAATTCATGTATTTGCTGAATTCTCTTTTGAAAGATATTATTGAATCTGCTTCCACCATGTTTTCAGGCAGTGAATTCCAGATCCCAACAACTTGCTGTGTAAGAAAATTCTCCTCATTTCACCTCTGGTTCTTTGTCAATTACCTTCAATCTGTGTCTTCTTAATACTGAACTTTCTGGCACTGGATACAGTTTCACATTAATTACTCTATCAAAACCCTTCATGATTTTGAATTCTGTATTAAATCTCCCCTTACCCTTCACTGCTCTAAAGAGAATAATCCCAGCTTTTCCAATCTCTCCACGTAACTGAATTCCCAGATCCCTGGTACCATTCTAGTAAATCTCCTCTGTATCTTCAATAAGTCCTTGACATCCTTACCAAACCGTGGTGATCAGAATTGGACACAATTCTCCAGCTGGGACCGAACCAATGATGTATAAAAATCAGCATTTCCTCCTGCGTTTTATTACACTGTGTATCTCTCTCTGACACCAAGGACTCTACATGCTACCTTCTAAGATCTGTGTGTGTACACCCCAGGTCGCTCTAATCCTGCACCCGCTTTATAATGGTAACATTGAGTTTATATTGTGTCGCCTCATATTCCTACCCAAATGTCTCACTTCACACTTCACTGTGTTAAATTACATCTGCCATGTTCCTGCACCAGTCAGTCTCTGTCCTGCTGAAGTCTGTTACTATCCTTCTCACTGTTTATTAACATTTCTGAGTTTCCTGCCCTCTGAAAACTTTGGCATTATCCTCTCTGTACGCACGCCCATTGCATTAACATACAGCAACAGTGATCCCAACAGTGACCCTGGGGAACCCCACTGTGTACTTCCCTCCAGACTGAACAACAACCATTCTCCACTACCCTCCGTTTTCTGTCACGGAGCTAAGTTCCTGCTTGCTGGCATTGAAAATAAAAAAAGGACTTCCATTTATGTAACGCCTTCATGACCACTGCATGTCCCAAAGCGATTTACAACCAACGAGTACCTTTTAACGTTTAGTCAGTCTTGGAATGTAGGAAAAACACAGCCAATTTCCGCACAGCAAGATCCCACAAGTAGCAGTGTGATCATGATCAGATCTGTATTTGTGATGTTGATTTGAGGGGTAAATGTTGACCAGGACATTGGGAATAATTCCGCTGACCTTCTAAATAATTCCATGGGATCTTTCCATCCAGCTGAGTGGGCATACGGGGCCTGGCTTTACCTTTCCTTTGATAAGGCGCAACCTCTGACAGTGCAGCACTCCCTCAGTACTGCACTGCAGTGTCAGCCTTGATTCTTGTGATCAAGTCCTGCAGTGTCATTTGATCCTTGAAGCTTGTGATTGAAAGGGGAGAGAGATACAAACTGAGTCACGGCTGACATTGACCCTTTAATCACATGTGTTTCTAATTCGGTAACACCGCTGTTATGTGGTACTTTCTCAAACACCTGTTGAAAGGATAGGAATATTGGGAAAGTACAGACAGGAACAATCATAGAATCATAGAATTGCACAGCTCTGAATGATGTTATTCTGCCCATCAATTCAGTGCTGGTCCTTTCAAAGAGCAATCCAGTTACTCCCACTCCCTGACTCTTTCACTATATCCTAACATTTCTTCTGCTTCAGATATTTATCCAATTCCCATTTGGGATCTACTATTGAATCTGTATCCATCAGTCTATCAGACATTGTATTCCAAATCCAAACCACTCAGAAACAAAAATCCTCATGTCTGCTTCTTTTACCAATCACCTTAAAACTGTGTCTCTGGTTAGCGGTCCCTTGGACATTGGAAACAGTTTCTCTTTATTTAATTTATCTAAACCCTTCCTATTGTTAAACAGCTCAATCAAATCTCCTCTGTGAGTTCTCTGCTCTAAGCAGAACAACCCCAGATACAGAACTGCAATCCCTCATGCCTGGACAAATTCTAGTAAAACAGTTCTGTCCCCTCTCCGAAGGCTACATGTCCTTCCTAAAGTGTGGTTCCCAGTATTCGACACAAGACTTCAGGTGCAGCTGAACTAGTATTTTTTATATATTTCACATAATGTCCTTGCTTTTGTTCTTTTTGCCTCTTTTTAGAAAACCTAGGATCCCATATATTTATTAACTGTCTAGTTAACCTTTCCTGCCACCTTCAAAGATTTCTGTACAAATACCCCAGGTGTCTCTGTTATTTCACCACCTTTATAGTTGTACCATTTAACTTGTATTGTCTCTGCTCATTCATCCTTTCAAAATGTATTACCTCACACATCTGCAATGTCAATTAAATATAGAGAAGATTGAAGCCATTGTTTTCTGTCTCTACTCCAAACATTTCCTAGCTACACACACCATCCCTCTCCTTTGTAAATGCTTGAGACGAAGTCAAACTGTTCAGAAACGTGGGTACATAGTTAACCTTGAGATACCTGGCGATGAGCTTCTGACCAAATATTCACACCATCAGTAAAACGGCTTATTTCCACCCGCGGTGGAGTTGCATTGCAGGTTAAAAAGGAAATTAACGCAATAGTGAGGAAGGATATTCGCTCTGATGATGTGGAGTCTGTATGGGTAGAGCTGAGAAACACTAAGGGGCAAAAAACGTTAGTGGGTGTTATATATCAACCCCCAAACTGTGGTGGTGATGTGGGAATGGTCTTAAACAGGAAATTGGAGATGCATACGATAAAGCAACATCTGTAATTATGGGTGAGTCTAATCCGCATATAGATTGGTCAAATGAAATTTGTCACAATAACGTCAAGGAGGGATTCTTAGAATGTATATGGGATAGCTTTCTGGACCAATACGTTGAGGAACCCACTGGAGAACAGGCCATCCCAGACTGGGTATTGTGTAAAGAGAGAGGAATAATTGACAATCTAGTTGTGTGAAATCCCTTGAGGATGAGCGACCATAATATGATAGAATTCTTCATGAAGAACGCCAACAGTGACGTCAAATGAGAGTTGCAAGCTGATTGGTTGGGTGAGTAGCAGCTGTTAGTGCATGTCGATATCTTTAAAAAAGTGAAAAGTTTATTTTTGTGGAAAAAAACTCTGGTGATAAAGTGAGTACTACTGAAGTGTTTCTTTTTTAAATTATTAAGAACCTTAGATTGAAGTGGGCAGAACAAGGCCCCTCATGTAATTAGTATTTTTTAAATTAAGGGTGTAACTAATTAATCTAAGGGTAGGTCATGACAGGAGAGCTCAGCCCCGTGATTTTCCTCCTGCGCTATGTGGGAAATCAGGGATGCTTCCAGTGTCCCTGGTGACCATGTGTGCAGGAAGTGTATCCATCTGCAGCTGCTGGTTACCCACATTACGGAGATGGTGAAATCACTGTGGAGCATCCATAATGCTGAGGAAGTCGTGGATAACATGTTTAGCGAGGTGGTCACACCGCAGATAATAGCTGCTCAGGCAGAAAAGGGATGGGTGACCACCAGACGGAGTAGTAGGCACAGGCAGGTAGTGCAGGAATCTCTTGTGTCCACCCCCCTCTCAAACAGATCGACCACTTTGGATACTGTTGGGGGGATGACCTCCCAGGGGAAAGCGGCAACAGCCAGGCCCGTGGGACCACAGAGGGCTCTGCTGCACAGCAGGGGAGGAAAAGGGGTGGAAGAGCTATCATGATAGGGGATTCTATCGCAGAGGATGCAGGTAGGCGTTTCTGTGGCCGCAAAAGAGACACCAGGATGGTATGTTGCCTCCCTGCTGCTAGGGTCAAGGAAATTCTCAAAGGGGAGAATGAGCAGCCAGAGGTCGTGGTCCATATTGGTGCTAACGATATACACAGGAAGAGAGATAAGGTCCTGCACAGTGAATATAGGGAGTTAGGCAGAAGGTTAAAAAGTAGAACCTCTAGGGTTACTCTCAGGATTTGGCCTCATCATCAGCCTTAAGAAAACGAACATCATGGGACAGGACGTCAGAAATGCTCCATCCATCAATATTGGCGACCACGCTCTGGAAGTGGTTCAAGAGTTCACCTACCTGGGCTCAACTATCACCAGTAACCTTTCTCTAGATGCAGAAATGTGTGGCGTTTGCAAGTTCTTCCTATGTCTGCGTGGGTTTCGTCCGGGTGCTCCGGTTTCCTCCCACATGCCAAAGACTTGCAGGTTGCTTGGTAAATTGGCCATTATAAAATTGCCCCTAGTGGAGGTAGGTGGTAGGGAAATATAGGGACAGATGGGGATGTGGTTGGAATATGGTATAGTGTAGGATTAGTATCAGTGGGTGATTGATGGTTGGCACAGACTCGGTGGGCCGAAGGGCCTGTTTCAGTGCTGTATCTCTAAAACAATATCAACAACGCATGGGAAAAGCTTCCACTGCTATGTCCAGACTGGCCAAGAGAGTGTGGGAAAATGACGCACTGACACAGAACACAAAACTCCGAGTGTATCAAGCCTTTGTCCTCAGTACCTTGCTCTATGGCAGCGAGGCCTGGACAACGTATGTCAGCCAACAGCGACTCTCAATTCATTCCATCTTCGCTGCCTACGGAGAATACTTGGCATCAGGTGGCAGGACCGTATCTCCAACACAGAAGTCCTCGAGGCGGCCAACATCCCCAGCTTATACACACTACTGAGTCAGCGGCGCTTGAGAGGGCTTGGCCATGTGAGCCACATGGAAGTTGGCAGGATCCCCAAAGACACATTTTACAGCGAGCTCGCCACCGGTATCCGACCCACCGGCCATCCATGTCTCCGCTTTAAAGACGTCTGCAAACGCGACATGAAGTCCTGTGACATTGATCACAAGTAGTGGGAGTCAGTTGCCAGCGATCGCCAGAGCTGGCGGGCAGCAATTAAGGCAGGGCTAAAGTGTGGCGAGTCGAAGAGACTTAGCAGTTGGCAGGAAAAAAGACAGAAGCGCAAGCGAAGAGCCAACTGTGTAACAGCACCGACAAACAAATTTTTCTACAGCATCTATGGAAGAGCCTATCACTCGAGAATACGCCTTTATCGCCACTCCAGGCGCTGCTCCACACACCACTGATCACCTCCAGGCACTTATCCATTGTTTCTCGAGACAAGGAGGCCAAAGAAGAAGAAGAATCTCAGGATTACTCCCTGTGCCAAGTGCTAGTGAGGGTAAGAATAGGTGGATTAGGCAAATGAATGTGTGGCTGAAGAGCTGGTGCAAGCGGGAGGGCTTCAGCTACTTGGATCATTGGGATCTCTTCTGGTGCAGCGGTGACCTGTACAAGAGGGTCGGGTTGCATCTAAACTGGAAGGGGACCAATATCCTTGCGGGGAGATTTATTAGTACTACTCGGGAGGGTTTAAACTAGTCTTGCAGGAGGGTAGGACTCAAAATAGTAGTCTCTCCGATGAGATAGTTGAGGTAAATGTAGAGGTTAAAGCAAGCAAGTCCAGTAGGCAGGCCGGGCAGGGGCAGGACAGGGAGCGTGGAAGATCTGGTCGACTAAACTGCATGTACTTTAATGTAAGAGGCCTTACAGGTAAGGCAGATTAACTCAGAGCATGGGTCAGTACATGGGATTGTGATATCGTAGCTATTACAGAAACGTGGTTGAGGGATAGGCAAGACTGGCAGCTCAATTGAAGGAGCATATATGTAGGGAAATCACAGATAGGTGTAGGAATTACAAGGTTGTAATAGTAATTGATTTTAACGTCCCTGATATTGACTGGGACTGGCTTAGTGCTAAGGGATCAGATGGGCAAAAATTTGTTAAGTGTGACCAGGATAGTTTTCTGAAGCAGCATGTTGATGGCTCTACTAGAGAGCTCAACCTCCTCTTAGGAAATGAAAATGGGCAGGTAGATGATGTGTCAGTGGGGGAGCACTTTGGGACCAGTGACCATAACTCTATTAGCTTCAAGATAGTTATGGAAGAAGATAGGACTGGTCCTCAGGTTGAAGTCCCAAATTGGAGGAAGGTTCATTTCGATGGCATCAGACAGGAACTCTCAAATGTTGAATGGCAGATACGGTTTGCAGGGAAAGGGACGTCTGGCAAGTGGGAGGCTTTTAAAAGTGAGAAAGGAATAGTTATGGGCTGGCATATTCCTGTTAGATGCAAAGGCAAGGCTGGCAAGTTTAGGGAACCTTGGTTGAAAAGGGATGTTGAGGGTCTACTCAGGACAAAGAAGGAGGCATATGTCAGGTATAGACAGCGGGGATCAAACGAGTCCCTCGAGGAGTACAGGGGATATAGGAGTACACTTAAGAAGGAAATTAGGAGGGTGAAAAGGGGCCATGAGATTTCGCTGGCAGATAAGCTAAAGGAGAATCCTAAAATATTTTAAAAGTATATTGAGAGGAAAAGGGATGCCAGGGAGAGAGTAGGTCCCCTTAAGGATCAGTGTGGTAATCTATGTGTGGAGCCACGGGAAATGGGCGAGGTCTTAAATGAATACTTCTCATCTTTATTTACCATGGAGACGACATGGAAGCTAGTGAGTTCAAGGGAGGGAACAGCGATATCCTGGAGCATATCAACATTACAAAGGAGGATGTGTTGGAGGTTTTGAAGCGCATTAAGGGAGATAAAATGGAATAGTGTAGGTCAGATGGTTTCACAGGTCGGCGCAACATCGAGGGCTGAAGGGGCTGTACTGCGCTGTAATGTTCTATGTTCTATGTTCCATAAATCCCTAGGGCCTGACCAGGTGTATCCTCGGATGCTATGGGAAGAAAGGAAGGATATTCCTGGAGCCCGAGCAGAGATTTCTACATTATCGTTAGCCACGGGTGAGGTACCGGAAGACTGGAGGAGAGCTAATGTTGTGCCTTTATTTAAGAAGGGCAGCAGTGATAAGCCAGGGAACTACAGGCCGGTGAGCCTTACATCAGTGATGGGAAAGTTATTGGAAGGGATTCAGACAGACAGGATTTATATGCATTTGGAAAGGCAACATCTGATTAGAGATATTCAGCATGGCTTTGTGCATGGGAATCATGTCTCAGGAATTTGATTGAGTTTTTTGAGGAGGTGACCAAGAGTATTGACGAGGGCAGGGCGATGGACGTTGTTTACATGGACATGAGCAAGGCCTTTGACAAGATCCCGCATGGTCGGCTGGTCCAGAAGGTTCAAACACATGTGATCCAGGGTGAGCTCGCCAATTGGATACAAAATTGGTTTGGTAATAGGAGGCAGAGGGTGGAAGTGGAGGGTTGTTTTTCAGATTGGAGGCCGGTGACCAGTGGTGTGCCGCAGGGATCGGTTCTGGGCCCTCTCTTGTTTGTCATATATATTAATGACTTGGATATGAATGTAGGGGGCATGATTGGTAAGTTTGCAGATGAAACAAAAATTGATGGAATAGTAGAAAGTGAAGAAGGTTGTCTAAGGTTACAACAGGATATGGATAAACTTGGAAAGTGGGCAAGGAATTGGCAAATGGAATTTAATGCAGACAAGTGCGAAGTGATGCATTTTGGGAAGTTAAACCAGGGCAGGACATATACAGTGAATGACAGGGCTTGGGGAGTGTTGTTGAGAAGAGAGACCTTGGGGCGCAAGTGCATAGTTCCCTGAATGTGGCAACACAGGTAGACAGGGTGGTGAAGAAGGTGTATGGCATGCTTGTCTCCATCAACTGCGGCATGGAGTACAAGAGTTGGGACGACATGTTACAGTTGTACATAGCATTGGTTATTCCGCATTTGGAATACAGTGTGCAGTTCTGGTCGCAACACTACAGGAAAGATGTGATTAAGCTAGAGAGGGTGCAAAAATGATTCATAAGGATGTTGCCTGGTTTGGAGGGCTTGAGTTATAAAGAGAGATTGGGTAGGCTGGGTCTGTTTTCCCTGGAGCAAAGACGGCAGAGAGGGGACATGATGGAGGTATATAAAATTATGAGAGGCATAGACAGAGCAGGTAGCCAGAGTCTGTTTCCCATGGTAGGGGTGACTAAAACTAGAGGGCATAGATTTAAGATGAAAGGGAGGAGGTTTAAAGGGGATTAAAAGGGTAAATTTGTCACACAAAGAATAGTGCGTATCTGGAATGAGCTGCCAGAGGACGTGGTGGAGGCAGGAACAGTAGCCACATTTAAGAGTCATCTGGACAGGTATTTGAATGAGCAAAGCATAGAAGGATATGGAATTAATGCAGGCACGTGGAATCAGTATCGCTTGGCATTATGGTCGGCATCGACGCAGTGGGCCGAAGGGCCTGTTTCTATGCTGTACGAATCTATGACTCGAAGATGGAGAGTGGCGTAGTTGATTTTGAGACCAGGGTCGTGAATCTTAATAAAGAAAAGTATGAAGGTATGAGGCACGAGTTGGCTATGATGGATTGGGAAACGTTACTTAAAGGGATGATGGTGGAAAGGCAATGGCAATATTCAAAGAGTGCATTGATGAACTGCAACAATTGTTTACTCCTGTCTGGCGCAAAAGTAAAATGGGAAAGGTAGCTAAACCATGGCTTACAAGGAAAATTAGAGATAGTATTCGATCCACGGAAGAGGCATATACATTCGCCAGAAAGAAACAACAGACCTGAGGATTGGGAGCAGTTTAGAATTCAGCAAAGGAGGACCACGGGATTGAGTAATAAGGGGAAAATAAAGTACACGAGTAAGCTTGCAGGGAACATACAACCTGAATGTAAAGGTTTCTGTAGGTATGTGAAGAGGAAAGGATTGTTTAAGACAAATGTAGGTCCTTACAGTTAGAGACATGGAAATTTATTATGGGAAACAAAGAAATGGCTAACCAACTAAATGCATACTCTGATTCTGTCTTCACAAAGGATGGCACAAATATCTTACCAGAAATGTTGGGGAACACAGGGTTTAGTGAGAGGAAGGAACCGAAGGAAATCAGTATTAGTAGAGAAATTGTGTTGGGAAAATTGAAGGGATTGAAGGCCGATAAATCCTCAGAGCCCGATAATCTACATCCCAGAATACTTAAAGAAGTGACCCTAGAAATAGTGGATGCATTGGTGGTCATCTTTCAATATTCTATAGACTTTGGAACAGTTCCAGCTGATTGGAGGGCAGCTACTGTAACCCCATCATTTAAAAAGGGAGGTAGAAATAAAGCAGGGAATTGTCGACAAGTCAGCCTGACGTCGGTAGTGGGGAAAATTCTCGAGTCCGTTATCAAAGATTTGATAGCAGAGCACTTGGAGAACAGTGTTAGAATCGGATAGAGTCACATGGATTTACGAATGGGAAATCATGCTTGATAAATCTATTAGAATTCTTCGAAGATGTAACTAATAGAGTGGATGAGGGGGAGCCAGAGAATGTGGTTTATTTGGACTTTCAGAAGGCTTTCGACAAAGTCCCACATAAGAGATTAGTGAGTAAAATTAAAGCGCATGGGATTAGTGGTAGTGTATTGCGATAGATAGAAAATTGGTTGGCAATTGGAAAAAAAGAGACGGGATAAACGGATCTTTTTCCAAAAGGCAGGCAGTGATCAGTGGGGTAGCACAGAGATCGGCGCTAGGACCCCAGCTATTCACACTCTATATTAATGATTTAGATGAGGGAACTAAATGTAATATCTCCAAATTTTCAGAAGACACAAAACTGGGTGGGAGGGTGAGTTGTGAGGAGGATGCAGAGTGGCTTCATGGTGATTTGGACAAGTTGAGTGAGTAGTCTATTGCATGGCAGATGCAGTATAAGGTGAATAAATGTGAGGTTATCCACTTTGGTAGCAAAAACAGGAAGGCAGATTACTATCTGAACGGCGATAAACTGAGAGAGGGGAATATGCAAGGAGACCTGGGTGTTCTCGTACACCAGTCACTGAAGGTAAGCATGCAGGTGCAACAGGCGGTAGAAAAAGGCGAATGTTATGTTGGCCTTCATAGAGACAGGATTCGAGTACAGGAGCAGGGATGTCTTGTTGCAATTAGACAGGGCCTTGGTGAGGCTGCACTTGGAATATTGTGTGCAGTTTTGGTCTCCTTCTCCGAGAAAGGATCTTCCTGCTGTAGAGAAAGTGCAACGAAGGTTTATCAGACTGATTCCTGGAATATCGGGACTGATGTATGAGGAGAGTTAGGATTATATTCGCTGGAGTTCGGAAGAGTGAAGAGGGATCTCATAGAAACCTATAAAATTCTAACAGGATTTGACAGGGTAGTTGCAGGAAGGATGTTCCCGATGGTGGGGGAGTACAGAACCGGGGGTCATAGTCTAAGGATACGGGGTAAACCTTTCAGGACTGAAATGAGGAGAATTTTCTTCACCCAGAGAGTGGTGAGCCAGTGAAATTACGTTATCACTCCCATATCCAAGAGGGATTGGAATATGCTGGCCAGTGCCTCTGCTACTTCCACCATTCCATCCCTCAGCAACCCTCATGCATCCCATCCAGACTGGGTAAATGATCTACTTTATTGTGGTACAGAAAGTGCTGTATTGAAAAGGGTTAACTGAATCTGTTTGTTCAGTGACTGCAAATAATATCAGTCTCCATGGACCCGAATTGTGTCACAGGAAGTTTTCCATCTTCTATTAATAAGGGGCTTCCATGTGTTGTCCCATAGTTTCAGCTGGAACATCAACCCCGGCACAACAGAGATCAGCGGCTCCAGAGAGAGAGAAAGGATAGATCAGAATCTGAGAACAAATGACTGGAATGTAACAACACTTGGTCAGAATCTGAGAATAATATATTGGAATGTTAGAACAATGGACAGGCGTTTATCCTCGGATCTTTACCACATTTCTACATATTATGATTGGTACTCATTAAACAATCGTATCCATCTCGCACTGAAGATTATTCAATACATTTACTATCCCATCCTGGCTATTATTGGTGTCCCTGGTAAGTCTCTCTATCCAGCTACTAATTCTATAAACCAAGTTTAACAGCATTACTGCTCCTGTAATTTACTCTGCACTTTTTGCTGCCGTTGTATCCTGGTGAATATGTCCAGCTATTAGCTCTATGTACCATTGCCAACTTTATTGGATTTCTTGACATTTGCTCTCTCATCTTTACTGCTGTTGCTGTCTCTATTTCCCGGTAGGGCATTGTAAACCCCGTTTCACTGAACTACTGTTCTGTTGTGTAAATTTTAGGAAGACTGAAGCCAGTGTCATTGGTCTCCATCACAAACTCCATCCCCCATCTGTGAAACAAATACACCACCCTGTGCAATATCTGAGGCTGAACCAGACTGTTTGCAATCGGTGTGTTCTATTTAAACCTGAGCTGAGTCCATCTCCATATTCTCTCCAGTACCAACCCTGCCTACGACCACCTCTGTAATATCCCCCACCTCCACCTCTGTCTCAGCCAATCTGCTGCATAAACCCACACCTGTACCTTTGTTAAATCCACACTTGACTATTCCAATTCTATCCTGGTCACCCTCCCAGTTATAAACCTCCATAAACCACAGCCCATCCAGATCTCTGCTGCCTGTATCCTAACTCACACCAAATCCCGATCACCCATCACCCCTGTGCTCACTGATCTACATTGGCTCCTGGTCTGGCAGCACCTTAATTTTAATATAGTCATTCTTGTGTTTGAATCCCTCCATGGCCTCACCCCTCCAATTAGTCCCATTCTCCTGCCCATTCTCATATTCCTGAAAATGTTTTGCCTTCAATCTTTTCTCATTTCTCCTTCTGAAGTGAATTCCTTTCCCACTGTATCTGTCCCGAGCCACTATTTTAGACTCCACAGCACTACTGCTGCTGACGGTACAGAAGCTGGGATCCATAGAGAGATGTGAACTGCACAGCCAGGCACTTCTAGTGCGGCCTGCACAGTGCCCCATGCTGGGCAGGGCTCTAGCTCAATCGTACTATGTACGTGTTGTTGCTCTGAGAATGGTTTTGAATGTGATGTCAATGTACCATACCGGCAGCTTTGATGTACGTCTTTGAAACTTGGTTTGTACATGTCCACTGATCGCATGTGTTAGTCACTCTCAGCTGAACATATATTCAGCAGCATGAGGAATCCCCTCTCGTATTATTTAAAAGGACCAGGCATCCAACTTACAGGTGAGGGGCTTTTGACTTACTTCTGTTATTGTAAAGTTAGTGGAGGTGCTGTGGATGGTTTGTTGGAGGTTGTGTTGTGAGCTGCTGCAGACATTCAGGGAGGACAGACGATTTGGTGACCCAACTCTGGACGAGGTATGGTCTATCAGAGGGAAACAGCAGCAGCCAGAGCAGAGGCACCACGGCTGGCACTGTTGTTCTGCAGGGAGGGACAAAGCACAGAAGAGCAATAGCTATAGGGGATTCTATAGTCGGGGCACAGATAGGCGCTTCTGTGGACATGAAAGAGACTCCAGGATGGTATGTTGCCTCCCTGGTGCCAGGGTCAAGGATGTCTCTGAACAGACATGGGGCATTCTGAAGGGGGGAAGGTGAACAGCCAGAGGTTGTGGTACACATCGGTACCAATGACATCGGCAGGAAGAGTGATGAGGTCCTGCAGGGGGAGTTTAGGGAGTTAGGTGGAAAGTTAAAAAACAGTACCTCGAGGGTTGTAATCTCTGGATTGCTCCCTGTGCCACGTGCCAGTGAGGCTAGAAGTAGGAAGATAGTGCAGCTAAACACGTGGCTGAGCAGCTGGTGTAGAAGGGAGGGTTTCGGATATCTGGACCATTGGACTCTCTTCAGGGGCAGATGGGACCTGTACAAGAAGGACGGGTTGCATATAAACTGGAGGGGCACTAATATCCTTGCTGCAAGGTTTGCTCACGTCACTCGGGAGGGTTTAAACTAGTGTGGCAGGGGGGTGGGAACCAGAGCAGTAGGACAGCTAGTGAAATAAATGAGGAGGACATAGTAAAGAAGGCCAGTAGGACTAAGAGGAAAAGCAAGCAGGGAGATGTTGCTGAGCACAGCGGGACTGGTGTTCTGAAGTGCATTTGTTTCAAGGCGAGAAGTATAACAGGTAAAGCAGATGAACTAAGAGCTTGGATTAGTACTTAGAAATATGATGTTGTTGCTATTGCAGAGACTTGGTTGAGGGAAGGGCAGGATTGGCAGCTAAATGTTCCAGGCTTTAGAAGCTTCAGGCGGGATAGACGGGGTGTAAAAGGGGTGACGGAATTGCATTACTGGTTAAGGAGAATAACACAGCTGTACTGCGGGAGGACAAATCAGAGGGGTCATGCAGCGAGTCAATATGGGTGGAGCTCAGGAATAGGAAGGGTGCAGTCACGATGTTGGAGGTTTGCTACAGGCCTCCCAACAGCCAGCGGGAGATAGAGGAGCAGATATGTAGACAGATTTAGGAAAGATGTAAAGGTAACAGGGTTGCAGTGGTGGGTGATTTTAACTTCCCCAATATTGACTGGGACTCGCTTAGAGTTAGGTGCTTGGATGGGGCAGAATTTGTGAGGAGCATCCAGGAGGGCTTCTTGAAACAGTATGTATATAGTCCAACTGGGGATCGGGCCATTCTGGACCTGTTATTGGGGAATGAGCTCGGCCAGGTGGTCGAAGTTTCAGTGGGGGAGCATTCCCGGAACAGGGACCATAATTCCATAAGTTTTAAGGTACTTGTGGATAAGGATAAGAGTAGTCCTCGGGTGAAGGTGCTAAATTGGGGGAAGGCTAATTATAACAAAATTAGGCAGGATCTGAAGAATTTAGAATTTGGGCGGCTGTTTGAGGGTAAATCAACATCTGACATGTGGGACTCTTTCAAACGTCAGCTGATTGGAATCCAGGACCAGCATGTTCCTGTGAGGAAGAAAGACAAGTTTGGCAAGTTTCGGTAAGCTTGGATAACACAGGATATTGTGAGCCTCGTCAAAAAGAAAAAGGAAGCATTTGTAAGGGCTGGATGGCTAGGAACAGACTTGAGGAATATAAAGACAGTAGGAAGGAACTTAAGCAAGGAGTCAGGAAGGCTAAAAGGGGTGATGAGAAGTCATTGGCAAACAGGATTAAGGAAAATCCCAAGGCGTTTTATACATTTATAAAGAGCAAGAGGGTAACCAGGGAAAGGGTTGGCCCATTCAAGGACAGAGATGGGAATCTATGCGTGGAGCTAGAGGAAATGGGCGAGGTGCTAAATGAGTACTTTGCATCAGTATTCACCAAAGAGAAGGATTTGGTGGATGATGAGCCGAGGGAAGGGAGTGCAGATAGTCTCAGTCATCTCATTATCAAAAAGGAGGAGGTGTTGGGTGTCTTGCAAAGCAATAAGATAGATAAGTCTCCAGGGCCTGACGGGATCTACCCCAGAATACTGAGGGAGGCAAGGGAAGAAATTGCTGGGGCCTTGACAGAAATCTTTGCATCCTCATTGGCTACAGGTGAGGTCCCAGAGGACTGGAGAAAAGCCAATGTTGTTCCTTTGTTTAAGAAGGGTGGCAAGGATAATCCAGGAAATTATAGGCCTGTAAGCCTTACGTTAGTGGTAGGGAAATTATTAGAGAGGATTCTTCGGGACAGGATTTACTCCCATTTGGAAACAAACGAACTTATTAGCGAGAGACAGCATGGTTTTGTGAAGGGGAGGTCGTGTCTTACTAATTTGATTCAGTTTTTTGAGGAAGTGACAATGATGATTGATGAAGGAAGGGCATTGGATGTTATCTATATGGACTTTAGTAAAGCCTCTGACAAGATCCCGCATGGTAGACTGGTACAAAAGGTGAAGTCACACGGGATCAGACGTGAGCTGGCAAGATGGATACAGAAGTGGCTCGGTCATAGAAGACAGAGGGTATCAGTGGATGGGTGTTTTTCTGAATGGAGGGATGTGACTAGTGGAGTTCCGCAGGGATCAGTGCTGGGACGTTTGCTGTTTGTAGTATATGCAAATGATTCGGAGGAAAATGTTGCTGGTCTGATGAGTAAGTTTGCGGATGATACAAAGGTTGGCGGAGTTGCAGATAAGAATGAGGATTGTCAGAAGATACAGCAGGATATAGATCGGTTGGAGACTTGGGCAGAGAAATGGCAGATGGAGTTTAATCCGGACAAATGTGAGGTAATGCATTTTGGAAGGTCTAATGCAGGTGGGAGGTATACAGTAAATGGCAGAACCCTTAGGAGTATTGACAGGCAGAGAGATCTGGGCGTACAGGTCCACGGGTCACTGAAAGTGGCAACGCAGGTGGATAAGGTATTCAAGAAAGCAAACAGCATGCTTGCCTTCATCGGACGAGGCACAGAGTATAAAAATTGGCAGGTCATGTTGCAGCTGTACGGAACCTTAGTTAGGCCACACTTGGAATTATGCGTGCAATTCTGGTCGCCACACTACCAGAAGGACCTGGAAGCTTTGGAGAGGGTACAGAAGAGGTTTACCAGGATGTTGCCTGGTCTGGAGGGCATTTGTTATGAGGAGAGGTTGGGCAAACTCGGATTGTTTTCACTGGAACGACGGAGGTGGAGGGGCGACTTGATAGAGGTTTACAAAGTTATGAGCGGCATGGACAGAGTGGAAAGTAAGAAGCTTTTTCCCAGGGTGGAAGAGTCAGTTACTAGGCGACATAGGTTTAAGGTGCGAGGGGCAAAGTTCAGAGGGAATCTGCGAGGCATGTTTTTTTACACTGAGGGTGGTGAGTGCCTGGAACTTGCTGCCAGTGGAGGTGTTAGAAGCAGATACGATAGCGACGTTTAAGAGATATCTTGACAAATGCATAAATAGGAAGGGAATAGAGGGATATGGGCTCCGGAAGTGCTGAAGGTGTTAGTTTAGGCAGGCATCAAGATCGGCGCAGGCTTGGAGGGCCGAATGGTCTGTTCCTGTGCTGTACTGTTCTTTGTTATTTGTTCTTGACTGTAGTTACAATGTCCCTGGGTCTGTAACACGACCAACAAATGGAGCAGAGGCTGCAGAGAGGGGAAGCTCTTTCAAGTGAGAGGAGGAAGGGGCTCTGCCCTACCCTCCCTGGGTTTTGCAAGAGCACTTTTCCTAAGCACACCTAACCCAGGAGCAGTGTGTGAGGTAACTCTGATTCAATTAGGAGGTGGTCACAGAGATGTGTCACCTCCTGCAACACGACCTGGAGCCTCACTGCGTGCACATTACCAAAAGGATTTAGATACTTTGGAGAGGGTGCAGAGGAGGTTCACCAGGATGTTGCCTGGTATGGAGGGCGCTAACTATGAAGAGAGGTTGAGCAGATTAGGATTATTTTCATTAGAAAGACGGAGGTTGTGGGGGGACCTGATTGAGGTGTACAAAATCATGAGAGGTATAGACAGGGTGGATATCAAGAAGCTTTTTCCCAGAGTGGGGGATTGAATTACTAGGGGTCACGAGTTCAAAGTGAGAGGGGAAAAGTTTAGGGGGCATATACGTGGAAAGTTCTTTACGCAGAGGGTGGTGGGTGCCTGGAACGCGTTGCCAGCGGAGGTGGTAGACGCGGGCATGATAGCGTCTTTTAAGATGTATCTAGACAGATACATGAATGGGCAGGAAGCAAAGAGATACAGACCCTTCGAAAATAGGCGAATGTTTAGATAGAGGATCTGGATCGGCGCAGGCTTGGAGGGCCAAAGGGCCTGTTCCTGTGCTGTAATTTTCTTTGTTCTTTTGTTCTTTCTCACACCAGGGTGATGATGGAGTGGTCAGTGGCTGTTAAGGTCACAGTTTCATTGAACTTCCATGCATCTGAATATTTCCAGGCAGGAGCAGGAGACATATCAAACATAGAGTCATAGAGAGTGATAGATACATTTATGGCACAGAAGATGGCCATTCGGCCCCTCGGTGCCTGCTCCCTGTGGAACAATCCAGTCAGTCCCACTCTCCCAGTCAGTCCCCGTATCCCTGCAAGATCATCTCCTTCGGGTGTCCATCCAGTATCCTTTTGAATTCATTGTCTCTAATGATGAAGTCCAAGATCTGATATGCTTCGCTAAACACTCTCCTAATATGTCCTGCCAACTTCAAAGATCAATGCATATGCAGCCCCAGGTCCCTCTGTCCCTGCACAATCTTTAGAACTGTGTCATTAAGTCTATATTACCTTCCTATTCCTTCTGACAAAATACATCACCTCACACTCCGTTGTATGAAATTCCACCTGCCACTTCTCTGTCCATTCTGCTAGCCTATCTATATCCTGCTACAGGTGGTTTGCAACATCCTCACTGTTTACCACACCTCCAAGATTGGTATCATTGGAAAATTTTGAAATTCTTCTCTGTATTCCAAGATCCATGTAACTCATATATAGCAAAAAAACAAACAGTGGTCCTAAGCACTGACCCTTGGGGAACATCACTGTCTACCATCCTCCAGTCTGAAAAACAACCATTGAACACATTTCTCTTTTTTCTGTCCTATGGACAATTTTTGATCCAATTAGATGCTATTCCATGAGGTTCAATTTTGTTAGCCAAGCTTCTGCGTGTTTCTTCGTCAAATAATTTCATAAAATCCACGGAGACAACATCCACCACATTCCCTTCATCAACCTTCTCTGATTTTCTAAATAAATTCAATTAGTTCATCAAGCATGATCTGCCTTTTAGAAATCCGTGCTGACAATCCTTAATTAACTCAATCTCTCCAAGTGTGTGTTGTCCTTTTCCCCTGATTATTGCTTCTAAAACTTTCCTCACAACTGATGTTAAACTAACTGGCCAGTAGTTACTAGGCCTGTGTGTTGTCCATTGATTATTCTGGAAGGTGAGGGTGACCATCTATGTCATCAATATCTCCCTCAGCAGGTAGAAGCAGGATGAGAGATCCCGTGGCTTTGTTAGGATAGCGGGATTCCTGATGGTGTAGGTGGCTCTGCGGGGCCCCCATGTCAACCCATCGGTTGACGTACAGGGACTGAAATAACTCTCACACCATCAATGTGCAGTTGGTGTGTGAGCATGGCCAGTACGTCATGTTGGTGAATGTCCACCATCCTGGCAGCAGCCACCATACCTTCATTCTGAAGCAGTCAGCCGGTCCCAACACATCGGGGCTCCATGAAGAACCAGAATGTAGCTCCTTGGAGACAAATGAACCCCCTCTAGACACAGCCCATGCTTCTACACCCTCAATCCACCTCCCACCGTCAACCGTTAGTTACGCAATTGGCATGTGTATAATGTGAGCAATGGAGTCACCAGGAACATGGTGGAACAGACCATCGGTGTGATGAAGCAATGCTTCCGATGTCTGAACCGCTCGGGGAGAGCCCTCCAGTATTCACTGGAGCAGGTGTCTGAGTTCATGGTGTTCTGCTGCACCCTTCATATCATCACCATCATGAGGACACAGTCATTGGCACCAGAAATCCGGAGGCCACCTCAGGAGGAGGTGGGAGGGAAGATATTTCCTCGATGACTTCGACCCGGACAGGCTGTCGGAGAGTCCCTGCTGAGATTCCAGTTCCCATAGGACAGCTTCCCTTTCCAGCCATGAATTCCCCATTCTCCACCATTACACCCATTTGAGACGCCCCATCACAGTGTCCCCTTGGTCAGCATCCTGTAATAAAAACATCAGAGAATTATTACAGCACAGAAGGACCAATTCAGCCTTTCGTGTCTGCACTGGCTCTCCGAATGAGCAATTCACCCAGTGCCGTTCCCTGCCTTCTTCCTGTAATCCTGCACATTCTTCCTTCTCATATAACAGTCTATTCAGCTTCAATTGAACCTGACTCCACCACACTCTCAGGCAGTGCATTCCAGACTCTAACCACTCACTGTGTGAAAAAATATTTTCCTCAGGTCGTCTTTGCTTCTTTTACCCATGACTTTAAATCTGTGCCCTCTCGTTCTCTATCCTTTCACGAGTGGGAACTGTTTCTCTCTATCTACTCTATGCAGACACCTCATGATTTTTGAAACCTCTAATAAATCACCTCTCGGCCTTCTCCGAGGGAAACAGTCCTAACTTCTCCAATCTATCTTCATATCTAAAATTCCTCAACCTGGGAATGATTCTGGTCAATCTTTTCTGCACTCTCTCCAATGCCCTCACGTCTTTCCTCAAATATGGCACCCAGAACTGGACGCAATACCACAGCTGAGGCTGAAATAGTGTCTTATATAAGTTCAATATAACTTCCTTGCTCTTGTACTCTATGCCCATATTAATAAAGCCCACTATACTGCATGCTTTATTAAACACTTTCTCAACCTGTTCTGCCGCCTTCAATGACTTCTGCACATATACACACAGGTTCTTCTGCTCATGAACACCCTATAGAATTGTATATTGTCACCCCATGTTCTTCCTACCAACATGAATCACTTCACATTTCTCTGTAATGAACGACATCTGCCACCTGTCTGCCCATTGCAGCAACTTGTGTGTGTCCTTTTGAAGTTCTACACTATCCTCCTCACAGTTCACAATGCTTCCAACGTTCGTATCAGCTGCAAACTTTGAAATTGTGCCCTGTACACCCAGGTTTAGGTCCTTAATATATATCAGGAAAAGCAAGGATCCCAACACTGATCTCTGGGGAACTCCACGACAAACCTTCCTCCAGATTGTAAAACATCCATTAACCACTGCTCTTTGTTTCCTGTCACTCAGCTAATTTCGTACCCATGTTGCTAATGTCCTTTTTATTCTATGAGCTACAAGTCTGCCCACAGGCCTGTTGTGTGGCATTGTATCAAAAGGTTTTTACAAGCAGGGAATAGTTAAATGTCTGGAATACACTGCTTGAGAATAGTGGAGGCAGGTTCATTTGAAACTGAATATGAAAATCAATGTACACAACATCAACAGAATTGCCCTCATCAACTCTCTCTGATACCACCTCAAACATCTCCAGAAAATTAGTTAAACATGATGTTCTCTCAAGAAATCCATGCTGGCTTGTTTAATTAACTCGCATTTGTCCATGTGACTATTAGCTTTGTCCAAGATTATTTCTTTCTGGAAGTTTTCCCACCACCGAAGTTTAACTGACAGGCCTGGAGTTGCTGCCCTTACCTTTACACACTTTTCTGAACAAGGGTGTAACGTTTACAATTCTCCAGTCCTCTGGCATCACCCCGACTCTAAGTAAGACTGAAAAATTATGTCCAGTGCCTCTGCGATTACCACCCTCACTTCCCTCAGTATCTTTGGATACATCTCATCTGGTCCTGGTGCTTTATTCAATTTAATTCCAGACAGCCTATCTAATACTTCCTCTTTATCAATTTTAAACCCCACTAGTGTCTGACTTATCTCCTCTTTCAACATTGCGTTGGTTGCATCTTAGAATCATAGACAGTTTATGGCACACAGAGAGACCACTTGGCCCATCGTGTCTATACTGTCCAAAAAACGATCCATTCATTCTAATCCTACCTTCCAGCATTTGATAGATTACAGCACTTGAGGTGCACATCCAGACACCTTTTGAATGAATTGTTGGTTTCTACCTCAACTACCCTTTCGTACAGTGAGTTCCAGACTCTGACCACCCGCTGAGTGAAAATAAAATCCGCAGCTCCCTTTTAGTCTTTCTACCAATCACTTTAAGTCCATGCCCCCTCGTCACTGACCTCTTTGCTCAGGTGAATAGACCCTTCAGCTCCACTCTACTCTCAGTTTTGTACATTTCAATCAGATTTACCCTCAGCCTTCTCTATTTCAAGGAGAACAATCCCAGCCTGTCCAATCTTTCCTCATAGCTGCATTTTTCCAGTCCTCACCACATCCTCATAAATCTCCTGTGTACCCTCTCTGGTGCAATTACATCTTTTCTGTAATGAGGTGACCAGAACTGCACACAGTACTCAAGTTGTGTCCTAACCAATGAGTTATACAATTCTAGCATGACCTCCCTGCTCGTATATTCTATACCTCGGCTAATAAAGGAAAGGATTCCATATCTTCTTCCTTGGTAAAGACAGGTGGAAATTATTCATTTATTACCTCAGCTATATCCTCCGCCTCCATGTGCAAATCCCCTTTATGGTCCTGAGTCAGCCCCATTGCTCCTTTTACTACCCTTTTACTATTTAGATGCCGATAGAAAACTTTGGGATTTCCTTTAATGCTCGCCTCTTTTCATGCTTTCTCTTTGCTTCTCTTATTTGCTTTTTCACTTCCCCTCTGGACCTTCTGTATTCAGCCTGCTTCTCAATAGTATTTTCTACCTGATGTCTGTTATATCAGACATAAACTTGTCAACCTTTCGTGCGGCCTTCAAAGATCTGTCTGAATACACACCAAGTCTCTCTGTTCCTGTCTCCTCATTTAAACAATACCCATTTGTTTCTGTTGCCTTCCCTTACACTTCCTACCCAAATGTCTCACTTCACACTTCACTGTGTTAATTTATGTTTGCCATTCGCCTGCTCATTTCACTGGTCAGTCGCTGTCCTCCTGAAGTCTGTTACTATCCTTCTCACCGTTTATTAACATTTCTGAGTATCCTGCCATCTGAAAACTTTGACATTATCCCCTCTGTACACAAACATACAGCAACTGTGATCCCAACTGTGACACTGGGGAACCCCACTATGTACTTTCCTCCAGACTGAAGAATAACCATTCTCCACTACTCTCTACTTTCTGTCACTGAGCTAATTTCCCACATGCTGACATTGAAAATAAAAAACAGACTTCCATTTATGAAACGCCTTTCATGACCACTGCATGTCCCAAAGTGATTTGCAACCAATTTATACTTCTTAAAGCGAAGTCACTCTTGTAATGTAGGAAACAGGCAGACAATTTCTGCATAGAACGATCCCACAAGCAGCAATGTGATGATGATCAGATCTGTTTTTGTGTTGTTGATTGAAGGATAAATATTGACCAGGACACCGGCAATAATTCCCCTGCTCTGCTTCTACATAGTGCGATGGGATCTTTAACATCCACCTAAGAGGGCAGACTGCAACTTGGTTTAAAGTTTCATTCGATAGACTGCACCTCTGACAGTGCAGCACACCCTCAGTTCTGGACTGCAATGTCAGCATTGATTCTTGTAATCAAGTCCTGCAGTGACACTTGATCCAAGAAGCTTGCCACTGAAAGGGGAGAGAGCTACAAACTGAGCCACAGCTGACATTGGTCCTTTTATCCCGTGTGTTTCTAATTCGGTAACATGGCTTTTATGTGGTACTTTCTCAAACGCCTTGTGAAAGGATTGGAATATTGTGAAAGTCCAGGTGGGAACCGTCATAGAATCATAGAATAGCACAAACTGAATGCAGGCCATTCGGCCCATCAAGTCTGTGCTGGCCCTTTCAAAGAGCAATCCAGTTAGTCCCACTCCCTGGCTCTTTCACTATATCCTTGCATTTTTTCTCCTTCAGATATTTATCCAATTCCTTTTTGGGATCTACTATTGAATCTGTATCCAGCAGCCTATCAGACAGTGCATTCCAAATCCAAACCACTGAGAAACAAAAATCCTCATGTCTGCTTCTTTTACCAATCGCCTTAAATCTGTGTCTCTTGGACATTGGAAATAGTTTCTCTTTATTTAATTTATCTAAATCCTTCCTAATGTTAAACACCTCAATCAAATCTCCTCTGAAAGTTCTTTGCTCGAAGCAGAACAACCCCAGCTACATAACTGTAATCCCTCATGCCTGGACAAATACTAGTAAAACAGTTCTGTACCCTCTCCGAAGGCTTCATGTCCTCCCTAAAGTGTGGTTCCCAGTATTCGACACAAGACTCCAGGTGTAGCTGAACTAGTATTTGATATATGTTTCACATAATGTCCTTGCTTTTGTTCTTTTTGCCTCTATTTATAAACCCTAGGATCCCATACATTTATTAACTGTCAAGTTAACCTTTCCTGCCACCTTCAAAGATTTGTGTACATATCCCAGGTGTCTCTGTTATTTCACCATCTTTATAGTTGGACCATTTAACTTGTATTGTCTCTCTTCAATCATCCTTTCAAAATGTATTACCTCACACATCTGCAATGCCAATTAAATATAGAGAAGATTGAAGCCATTGTTTTCTGTCTCTGCTCCAAACATTTCCTAGTTACACACTCCATCCCTCTCCTTTGTAAATGTTTGAGACGAAGCCAAACTGTTCACAGACTTAGTTACATAGTTAACCTTGAGATGTCTTGAGATGAGCTTCCTACCAAATATTCACACCATCACTAAAACGGCCTATCTCCAACCCCCGTGGAGTTGCTTTGCTGATTAAAGAGTAAATGAACGCAATCGTGAGGCAGGATATTAGCTCTGATGTTATCGACTATGTATGGGTAGAACTGAGAAACACTCAGGGGCAGAAAGCGTTAGTGGGGGTTGTATATAGACTCCCAGACTGTAGTGCTGAATCTGGGAATGGCATTGAACAGGAAATTAGAGACGCATGCGATAAAGGAACATCTGTAATTATGGGTTTCTTGAATCTGCATATAGATTGGGCAAATCAAATTGGTCACAATACATTGTGGAGGAATTCCTGGGGAATATACGGGATGGTTTTCGGGACCAATTCTTTGAGGAACCAACTGGAGAACAGGCCATCCTAGACTGGTTATTGTATAATGAGAGAGGAATAATTGACAATCTAGTTGTGCGAGATCCCTCTGGGATGAGCGACCATAATATGATAGAATTATTCTTCATGATGGAGAGTGTCCTAGTTGATTCTGAGACTGGGGTCGTGAATCTTAATAAAGTAAGCTACGAAGGTATGAGGCATGGGTCGTTGATGATACATTGGGAAACGTTACTTGAAGAGATGACGGTGGAAAGGCAATGGCAAACATTCAAAGAGCGCATGGATGAACTGCAACAATTGTTTATCCCTGTCTGGCGCAAAAGTAAAATAGAAAAGGTAGCCAAATCATGGCTTGCAAGGAAAATTAGAGATAGCGTGAGATCCAAGGAAGAGGCATATAAATTTGCCAGGAAAAAAACAACAGACCTGAGGATTGGGAGCAGTTTAAAATTCAGCAAAGGAGCACCAGGGGATTTATTGAGAAGGGGAAAATGGAGCACGAGAGTAAGCTTGCGGGGAGCATAAAAACTGACTGTAAACGAATCTATACGTATGTGAAGTGGAAATGATTGGCGAAGGCAAAGGCAGGTCCGTTACAGTCAGAAACAGGGGGATTTATTCTGGGAAACAAAGAAATGGCTGACAAACTAAATGCATACTTTAGTTCTGTCTTCACAAAGGAGGACACCAATATCATACCAGAAATGTTGGTGAATACAGGGTTTAGTGAGGGAGAGGAACTGAAAGAAATCAGTATTAGTAGAGAAATGGTGTTGGGGAAGTTGATGGTATTGAAGGCCGATAAATCTCCAGGGCCTAGTAATCTACATCCCAGAGTATTTCGGAAGTGGCCCTAGAAATAGTGGATGCATTGGTGGTCATCCTCCAAGATTCTATGGACTCTGGATCAGTTCCTACAGATTGGAATGTAGCTAATGTTACCCAACTGTTAAAAAAGGAAGGTAGAGAGAAAGCAGGAAATTGTAGACCAGTCAGCCTGATATCGGTCGTGGGGAAAATCCTGGAGTCCATTATCAAAGATTTTGCAGCAGAGCACTTGGAGAACAGTGGTAGAATCGGACAGAGTCAGCATGGATTTATGAAAGGGAAATCATGCTTGATAAATCCACTAGCATTCTTCGAGTATGTCACGAGTAGAGTTGATGAGACAGAGCCAGTGGATGTGATTTATTTGCACTTTCGGAAGGCTCTCGACAAAGTTCCACGTAAGGGTTTAGCGTGGAAAATTAAAGCACATGGGATTGGGGGTAGTGTATTGCGATAGATAGAAAATTGGTTGGGAGACAGGAAACAAAGCATTGGAACATACGGATCTTTTTCTGAATGGCAGGCAGTGACTAGTGGGGTACCGCAGGGATCGGAGCTAGGACCCTAGCTATTCACAATATATATTAATGATTTAGATGAGGAAACTAAATGTAATATCTCCAGATTTGCAGCTGATACAAAATTGGGTGTGAGGGTGAGTTGTGAGTAGAATGCAGAGAGGCTTCCGGGTGATTTGGACAAGTTGAGTGAGTGGGCAAATGCATGGCAGATGCAGTATAATGTGGATAAATGTGAAGTTATCCACGTTACTAGCAAAAACAGGAAGGCAGATTATTATCTGAATGGCTATAAACTGAGAGAAGGGAATATGCAGCGAGACCTGGGTGTTCTCGTACACCAGTCACTGAAGGTAAGCATGCAGGTGCAACAGGCGGTCGAAAAAGGTGAATGTTATGTTGGCCTTTATAGAGACAGGATTCGAGTACAGGAGCAGGGATGTTTTGCTGCAATTATACAGGGCCTTGGTGAGGCCGCACTTGGAATATTGTGTGCAGTTTTGGTCTCCTTATCTGAGGAAGGATGCTCTTGCTATAGAGGGAGTGCAGTAGAGTTTTACCAGACTGATTCCTGGGGTGGTAGGACTGTCGTATGAGGAGAGTCGGGTAGGACTATATTCACTGGAAATCAGAAGAGTGAGGAGGGATCTCATCGAAACCTATAAAATTCTAACATGGCTTGCCAGGGTATATGCTGGAAGGATGTTCCCGATGGTGGGGGACTCCCGAACCAGGTGTCATAGTCCAAGTATATGGGGTAAAACTTTCAGGACTGAGATGAAGAGACTTTTCTCCACCCAGAGAGTGGTGAGCCTGTGGAAATCTGTCATCACGCCCATATCCAAGGGGGATTGGAAGATTCTGGCCAGTGCCTCTGCTATTTCCACCATTGCTTCCCTCAGCAACCCTCATACATCCCATCCAGACTGGGTAAATGTTCAACTTTATTGTGGTACTAAAGTGTTGGATTGAAAAGGGTTTACTGAATCTGTTTGTTCTGTGACTCTAATTAATGTCAGTCTCCATGGACCCTAATTGTGTCACTGGACGTTTTCCATCTCCTATTAATAAGGGGCTTCTTTCAATGTGTTATTCCATAGTGTCAATGGGAACATCAGCCCCGGCACTTACAGAGATCAGCTGCTCCAGAGAGATAGAGAGAGGATAGATCAGAATCTGAGAACAAAAGACTGGAATGTTACAACAATGGACAGGAGTTTATCCTCGGATCTTTACTCTCTTTCTACATATTATGATTGGATGTCATTAAACACTCGTATCTATGTCGCACTGAAGATTATTCAATATATTTACTATCCCATCCTGGCTATTATTGGTGTCCCTGGTAAGTCTCTCTATCTAGCTGTAAATCCTTTAAACCATGTTTGACTGCATTACTGCTCCTGTAATTTACTCTGCCCTTCTTGCTGCCGTTGTATGCCTGGTGAATATCTCCAGCTATTAGCTCAACAAACCATTGTCAACTGTATTACAGTTCTTGTCATTTACTCTCTCATCTTTGCTGCTGTTGCTGTCTCTATTTCAGGCCAGGAGATCTGTAAACCCTATTTCACTGAAATACTGTTCTGTTATGTAAATTTTGGGAAGACGGAAGCCAGTGTCATTGGTCTCCATCACAAACTCCATCCCCTATCTGGGAATCACATACTCCACCCTGCCCAATATCTGAGGCTCAACCAGACAGTCTACAACTTCTTTGTTATATTTAAACCTGAGCTGAGTTCATCTCCATATTCTTTCCATCACTAACCCTGCCTAATATCACCTCTATGATATCACCCAACTCCACCTCTGCCTCAACGCATATACTGCATAAACCCTCATCCGCATCACTGTTAAATACACAGTTGACTATTCCAATTCCATCTTGTTCACCCTCACAATTCTAAACCTCCATAAACCACAGCCCATCCAGAACACTGCTGCCTGTATTCGAACTCACACCAAATCCCGATCACCCATCACCCCTGTGCTCACTGATCTCCATTGGCTCCCGGTATGGCAGCACCTTAATTTTAATATTCTCATTCTTGTGTTTGAATCTCTCCATGGCCTCACCCTTCCATTTATTCACTTTCCCCTCTCCAATTCATATATTCCTGCAAATCTTTCGACTTCAATCTTTTTTCAGTTCTCCTTGTAAAGTGAATTTCGTTCCCTCGGTATCTGTTCCGAGCCAAGATTTTAGACTCTGCAGCAAGACTGCTGCTGACGGTACAGAATTGGGTTCCAAAAAGAGATGTGAATCGCACAGCCGGCCACTTCCAGTGCGGTCTGCACAATATCCCATGCTGGGTGGGGCTCCAGCCCAGTCACATCATCAATGTGCTGTCAGCGTGGTCTTCACAGCCGGCCACCTCTACTATTCCCTGCACAGTGTCCCAAGCTGCGCAGGGCTCTAGCTCAATTGTACCTTGTATGTGTTGTTCCTTTGAGGGTGGATTTGAAAGTGATGTCAATGTACCATACCAGCAGCTTTGATGTACTTCTTTAAACTTTTTCTGTGCATGTCCACTGACCGCCTGTGTTAGTCACTCACCGCTGAACATACATTCAGCAGCAAAAGGAAACCCCTCTGGTGTTATTTAAAAATACCAGGCATCTAGCCTACAGGCTTTTGACTTACTTCTGCTTTGTAAAGTTAGTGGAGGTGTTGTGGATGTTTTTCTGGAGGTTGTGTTGTGAGCTGCTGCAGACATTCAGGGACATTTGTGAACTATACAGTAAATGGAAAAGTCCTGGGGAAAATTGATGTACAGAGAGATTTGGGTGTTCATGTCCATTGTTACCTGAAGGAGGCAACGCAGGTCAATAGAGTGCTCAAGAAGGCATTCGGCATGCTTTCCTTCATCGGACGGGGTATTGAGTACAAGAGTTGGCAGATCATGTTACAGTTGTACAGGACTTTGGTTCGGCTACATTTGGAATACTGCGTGCAGTTCTGGTCTCCACATTACCAAAAGGATGTAGATGCTTTGGAGAGGGTGCAGAGGAGGTTCACCAGGATGTTGCCTGGTATGGAGGGCGCTAGCTATGAAGAGAGGTTGAGTAGATTAGGATTATTTTCCTTAGAAAGGCGGAGGTTGAGGGGGGACCTGATTGAGGTGTACAAAATCATGAGCGGTATAGACAGGTTGGATCGCAAGAAGCTTTTTCCCAGAGTGGGGGATTCAATTACTGGGGGTCACGAGTTCAAAGTGAGAGGGGAAAGGTTTAGGGGGGATATGCGTGGAAAGTTCTTGATGCAGAGGGTGGTGGGTGCCTGGAACGCGTTGCCAGCGGAGGTGGTAGACGCGGGCGCGATAGCGTCTTTTACGATGTATCTAGACAGATACATGAATGGGCAGGAAGCAAAGAGATACAGAGCATTAGAATATAGGCGACATGTTTAGATAGAGGATCTGGATCGGCGCAGGCTTGGAGGGCCGAAGGGCCTGTTCCTGTGCTGTAATTTTCTTTGTTCTTTGTTCTTTGAGTGCAGACGATTTGGTGACCCAACTCTGGACGACGTATGGGGACTGTAGTTACAGTGTCTCTGGGTCTGTAACATGACCAAAAAATGGAGCAGATGCTGCCGAGAGGGGAAGCTCTGTAAAGAGAGAGGAGGAGAGGGCTCTTCCCTACCCACCCCGGGTGCTTCAAGAGCACTTTTCCTACCTACACCTAACCCAGGAGCAATGTGTGAGGTGACTCTGATTCAATAAGGAGGTGGCCACAGAGCTGTGTCACTTCCTGTAACACAACCTGGAGCCTCACACCAGGGTGAGGACGGAGCTGTCAGTGGTTGTTAAACTTACAGTTTCATTGAACTTCTATGTATCTGGATATTTACAGGCGGAAGCAGGTGACATATCCAACATAGAGTGGTAGAAATTGATGGAGTCATTTACAACACAGAAAGAGGCCATTCAGCCCCTCACTGCCGGCTTTCTGTGCAACAATCCAGTCAGCCCCACGCTCCCACTCCCCCGCTCAATCCCCTAATCCCTGCAAGTTAATTTCCTTCAGGTTTCCATCCAGTTTCCTTTTGAAATCTTTGATTGTCTCGGCTTCCACCATCCTCATGGGCAGTGAGTTCCAGCTCATTACCATCCACTGTGTAAAAAAGTTCCTCCTCACATTCCCCTGCATCTCTTAACCAGAACCTTCCATCTGTGCCCCCTAGTCTGCATTGCATCAGTTAATGGGAACAGTTTTTCCTTGTCTATCTTATCTAAGTCTATCATAATCATGTACACCTCGATCAAATCTCTCTCAATCTCCTTTGCTCCAGGGAGAACAACTCCATCTTCTCCAAACTCACTTTGTACCTAAACTCCCATCCCTGGATTCATTCTGGTAAATCTCCTCTGCACCCTCTCAAGGACATTCACATCCTTCCTGCAGTCTGGTGACCAGAACAGTGCACAGTTCTCTTGTTGGGGTCAAACCAAAGCTTTGTAAAGTTTCAGCTAAACCGCCCTGTTTTTGTATATTTACCTCTAATGATGAAGCCCAAGATCTGATATGTTTTGCTAAACACTCTGCTAATACGTCCTGCCACCTTCAAAGATCAATGCACATGGAGCCCCTGGTCCTTCGGTTCCTGCAAAATCTTTAGAACTGTGTCTTTAAGTCTATGTTGTCTTCCTATTCTTTCTGACAAAATACATTACCTCACACTCCTCTTTATTAAATTCTACCTGCCACTTCTCTGTCCATTCTGCTCGCCTATCTATATCATGTTGTAGGTGGTTTGTATCATCCTCATGTTCCCCACTCCTCCAAGGTTGCAATCATCAGAAAAAATATAAATTCTACTCCGTATTCCAAGATCCGTGTCATTTTTATACGGTAAAAAAAATACAACTGTGGCCCTAGCACTGACCATTGTGTAACATCAATGTCGACCATCCTCCAGTCTGAAAAATAACCATTTAACACATTTCTCTTTTTGCTGTCCTTTGGCCAGTTTTTGATCCAATTGGATGATATTCCATGCACTTCAATTTTGTTAACCAAGCTTGTGTGTGGTTCTTAATCAAATACTTTCATAAAATCCAGGTAGACAACATCCACCACATCCCCTTCATCAACCTTCTCTGATCATCGAAATAAATTCAATTAGCCCATCAAGCATCATCTGCCTTTTAAAAATCCGTGCTGACACTCCTTAATTAACTCAAACCTCTCCAAGTGTGTGTTGTCTTTTTTCCCTGATCATTGTTTCTAAAACCTTACTCACCATTGATGTTACACTAACTGACCAGTAGTTACGAGGCCTGTGTGTTGTCCATTGATAATTCTGGGAGGTGAGGGTGACCATCTATGTCATCATTTTCTCCCTCAGCAGGGAGAAGCAGGATGAGAGATCCAGTGGGTTTGTCAGGATAGCAGGTTTCCTGATGGTGTAGTAGGCTCTGCAGGGTCTCCATGTCAACGGGGAGAGGTACAGGAACTGAAAGAACTCTCACTCCATGAATGCACAGTTGGTGTGTGAGCATGCCCAGTAAATCATGTTGGTGAATTTCCACTATCCTAGCAGCAGCCACCATACCTTCATTCTGAAGCAGTCAACCAGTCCCAACACTGCGGGTCTCCATGCAGAACCAGAATGCGACTCCTCGGAGACAACTCATGTTTCTACAACCCCACACCATCTCCCACCACCAACCAAACGCACACAATTAACATGTGTAAAATGTGAGCAATGGAGTCACCAGGAACATGGTGGAACTGACCATCATTGTGATGAAGCTTTACGTCCGATGTCTGAACCGCTCGGGGGGAGTCCTCCAGTACACACTGGAGCAGGTGCCCAAGTTCATGGTGTTCTGCTGCAACCTTCATATCATCACCATCACGAGGACACCGGCATTGGCACCAGGAATCGGGAGGCCACCTCAGGAGAATGAGGAGGAGGCAGGGAGGATATTTTCTGGATGCCTTCTACCAGGACAGGCTGTCGGAGAGTCCTTGCTAAGATTCAGTTTCCTATAGGACAACTTCCCTTTCCCACAATGAATCCCCCATTCTCCACCATTACACCCATCTGAGACGCCCCATCACACTGTTATTACAGCACCGAAGGAACTATTCAGTCCGACGTGCCTGCGTCGCCTTTCCGAATGAGCAATTCAAGAAATCCCATTCCCTGCCTTCTTCGCATAATCCTGCACATTCCTGCTTCTAATACACCAAATTATTCAGCTTGAGCATGTTTATAGATGTGGTCACACAACAGCTGAAGATTATGCAGGGAGAGAAGGAATTGGTGATCCCCAGACAGTCAAAAAGAATCAGGCTGGTAGTGCTGCAAACCCTTGAGTGCATCTCACTCTCCAACAGGTATTTAGTTCAGAATACTGAGGAAAGTGATTCTTCACCTGGGGAGCGCAGCCAGAGCCAACTCTGTGTCAGCACGGGTAGCTGAGCTGCAGATTGGGGTAGACGGATGACTGGAAGAGCCATAGTGATCAGTAGTCAGGGGAACAGGCAGGCGTTTATGTGGCCACAGACGTGAATCGAGGATGGTGTCATGGAGTTCCGAAGAAGGGTCACTGACCCGAAATGTTAACTCTGCTTCTCTTTCCACAGATGCTGCCAGACCTGCTGAGTGAATCCAGCATTTCTTGTTTTTGTTTCAGATTTCCAGCATCCGCAGTATTTTGCTTTTATTATGGTGTTATGCTTGTCTGGTGCCAGGGTCAAGGATGTCACTGAGCGACTGCAGAGCATCCTGAAGGAGAAGGGGAACAGCCAGCAGTCATGGTCCACATTGGAACCAGCAACAGAGGTAGAAAGAGGAATGTCGTCCTGCAATCAGAATTTATGGAGCTAGGGAAGAAATTAGCCAGCAGGACCTCAAAGTAGTAACTTCTGGATTAGTCCCAGCGCCATGCACAGCTGAGTATAGAAATAGAAAACTAAAACAGATGAATGCATGGCTGAGAAGATGGTGCAGGAGGGAGGGCTACAGATTCCTGGATATTGGGACCGGCTCTGGAGGAGATGGGACCTGTAAAGGCCTGACTGGTTGCACCTGATTGTAGCCGGGACTGAGTTACTTGCAGAAAGTTTTGCTTGTGCTGTCGGGGAGGGTATAAACTAGTTTGGCAGGGGGGTGGGGACCTGAGGGTAGACTCAGTTGGGACAAAACCGGAAATGAAAATAGAAGGCAGAAAATTAATGGATGAGTCTAGAAAACAGAGGAAAAGAGGGTTAGAATTTTTTTTCAGTGTTTGGCTGTGCTCAAGGGTATCTATTTCAATGCAAGAAGTGTAGTAAATAAAGCAGATGAGCTGAGGGCAAGGTGGACAGTTGGCAGTATGATATCATAGCTATCACTGAAACATAGCTGAAGGAGGGACAGGAATGTCAGCTCAACGTTCCTGGTTACAGGGTTTTCAGACACGATAGGGAGGGGGTAAAGAAAGGAGGGGAAGAGGCAATTTCGGTCAAGAAATCTATTACAGCTGTGAGGAGGGATGATATGTTGGAAGGTTCATCAACTGAGGCGATATGGATTGAGCTAAGGAACCAAAAAGGGGCAATCTCACTGCTGGGAGTGTGATCCCGTCAGCCAAACAGTCCGAGGGAGATAGAAGAGCAGATATGTAGGCAAGTCTCTGAGAAGTGCAAGAACAATAGGGCAGTAATAGTAGGGTATTTCAATAACCCCAATATTAACTGGGATAATTTCAGTATGAAAAGAATTAAGGGAACAGAAATCTTGAGGTGCATTCAGGAGAACGTTTTTGGCCAGTATGTAGCAAGTCCAACAACAGAGGGTGCAGTTTTAGACATTGTTTTTGGAAATGAAGATGGGCAGGTGGAAGGAGTGGCAGGGAAGAGCATTTGGGTGGGAGTGATCATAATTCAGTTAGTTTTAACTTAATTATGGAACAGGACAAGAGATACATCAGGAGTTAGAGTTCTCAATGGGGAAAGGCGAATATTACTAAACTGAGGAGCGAAAGTGGACTGGAAACAGCTGTTTGAAGGTAGTTCAGTCTCAGAGCAGTGGGAGGCATTCAAAGGGGAGATTCAAAAGGTTCAGGATAAACATGTTCCCACAAGGAAAAAGGGTGAGGCGGCCAAATCTCGAGTCCCATGGATGTCAAGGAGCCGACAGGGTAGGATAAAGCAGAAAAGGAAAGCTTCTGTCCGACACTGAGAACTTAATACTGCAGAAATTCGAGAGGAGTATAGGAAGTGGAGGGATCAAATCAAAAAGGAAGTTAGGAAAGGAAAGTGAGGGTATGAAAGAACATTAGCAAGCAAAATCAAGGTGAACCCAAAGATGTTTTCTCAATACATTAAGAGGAAGAGGATAACTAAGGGGAGAGTAGGCCCCATAATAGATCAGAAAGGTAACCTTTGTATAAGGGTGGAAGATATTGGACTGGTTCTTATTGAGCACTTTGCGTATGTCTTCTGAAAAGAGGGGGGATTTAGATATCGTCGTTAAGGAGGAAGAGTTTGAATTATTGGATATGATAAACATAGGGAGAGAGGAAGTATTAATGGGTTTAGCCTCCTTGAAAGTTGAAACATCACCAGAGCCGGATGAAATGTACCCCAGGCTGTTCAAAGAAGCAAGAGAGGAAATAGCAGAGGGTCTGCCTACCATCATTTCCCAATCTCACTAGATGCAGTTGTGTTGCCGGAGTATTGGAGAATTGCTAACGTTGTACCTCTGTTTAAAAATGGAGCGAAGGATTGTCTGAATAATGTCAGGCCAGTCAGTCTAACCTCAGTAGTGGGCAAATTATTGGAATCTATTCTGAGAGACGGGCTAAACTGTCACTTATAGAGGCACAGGTTTATCAAGGATAGTCAGCATGGATTTGTTAAGTGACTCTCTTGTTTGACCAAATTGATCAAATATTTTGAAGATGTTGCAAGGAATATAGATGAGGGTAGTGCAGTTGATGTGGTCTACATGGATTTGAGCAAGGCTTCTGACAAGGTCCCACATGATAGATTGGTTCAAAAAATAAAATCCCATGGCATCCAGAGAAATGCAGCAAGGCGGATACAAAATTGTCTCAGTGGCAGGAAACACAGGGTAATTATTGACAAGTATTTTTGCGACTGGAGGACTGTCCCCATTGTCATTCCACAGGGCTCAGTAATGGGTCCCATGCTTTCTGTGGTCTATATTAAAGAGTTAGACGTAAATTTAGGGGGTATGATCAAGACTTTTGCAGACGACACAAAGGTTGGCCATGTGGCGGATAGCGAGAAGGATAGCTGTAGGCTGCAGGAAGATATTGACGGTCTGGTCAGATGGGCAGAAAAATGGGAATCGACCTGGATAAGTGTGAGGTGATGCTATTGGGGAGCTCAAACACGCAAAGGAATACACGATTACTAGGACAATACTGAGAAGTGTAGAGGAAGTAAGGGACTTTGGAGTGAATGCCCACAGATCCCTGAAGATAGCAGGACAGGTCAATAAGGCAGTTAAGAAGGCATATGGAACCATTTACCTTTTTAGCCTAGGTATAGAATGTAAGAGCTGGGAGGTTATGCTGGAACTGTATAAATCATTGGTTAGACCACAACTTGAATATTTTGTGCAGTTCTGGTAACCACATTACAGAAAGGAGGCAATTGCACTAGTTAGGGTACAGAGGAGATTTACGAGGATGTTGCCAGGACTGGAAAAATGCAGCTATGAGGAAAGATTGGATAGGCTGGGGTTGTTCTTCATGGAACAGAGAAGGCTTGAGGGGAGATCTGATTGAAATGAACAACATTTTGTGGGGCCTGCATTGAGTGGAGGTGAAGGGTGTATTCACCTTAGCAAAAAGGTCAGTGACTAGGGGACATAGATTTAAAGTGATTGGCAGAAATATCAGAAGGGAGTTGAGGAAAAACATGTTCACCCAGAAATACAAAATTGCCTCGGTGACAGGAAGCAAAGGGTAATTGTTGACGGGTATTGACTGGAGGACTGTTTCCAGTCGTGTTCCAGAGGGCATGGTACTGGGTCCCCTGCTTTTAGTGAGGGTCTGTAACTCTCTTCATGAAAGGATGGTTGAGGCAGAAACCCTCTACTCATTCAAAAGGAGTCTGGATGTGCACCTCAAGTGTCATAATCTGCAGGGCTACGGATCAAATGATGGAAGGTGTCATTAGAATAGGTGGATAACCTTTCGGCTGGCACAGACACGATGGGCCAAGTTACCTCTTTCTGTGCCTTAAATTTTCTACGATTCTATGATTCTATAACACGAAACACGCTATCCTCGTTAACACTCACAATTCTGTCAACAAACTATCAAGACTATCAGAAATGATTTTCCATGAAGCTATCCCTGCTGCTTGTCATTTATTAAGACATGATTTTACAAGTAAGAAATATTTTTGTGCTGGGTTATGGCCTCCAGAATTTTCCAATAATCAACATTAGGCTGATAGTTACAAGGCTTATCCAACCTCCCCTTCTTTAAACAGGGTGTAACATTTACAGCCCTTCAGTTCTCTGGCATTTTTAAAAATTCATTCATCGGTTGTGGACATCGCTGACCAGGCCAACATTTATTGCCCATCTCTAATTGCCCATGCGAAGGTGGTGGTGAGCTGCCTTCTTGAACCACTGCAGGTACACCCACAGTGCTGTTAGGAAGGGTGTTCCAGTATTATGAACCAGCGACAGTGAAGGAACGGCAAGATAGTTTCAAATCAGCATGGTGTGTCGCTTGGAGGGGAACTTGCTGGTGGTGGTGCTTCCATACATCTGCTGCCCTTGCCCTTCTATGTGGTAGAGGTTGTGTGTTTGGAAGTTGCTGTCTAAGGAGCCTTGGTGTGTTGCTGCAGTGCATCTTGTAGATGGTACATACTGCTGCCACTGTGCGTCGGTGGTGGAGGGAGTGAATGTTGTGGATGGGGTGCCAATCAAGCGGGCTGCTTTGCACTGGATGGTGCCGAGCTTCTTGAGTGTTGTTGGAGCTGCACCCATCCAGACAAGCGGAGAGTATTCCATCACACTCCTGGCTTGTGCCTTATAGATGGAGGACTGGCTTTGGGGAGTCAGGAGGTGAGTTAATCGCCTCAGCATTCCACGCCTATGACCTGCTCTTTGAGCCATGGTATTTATATAGCTACTCCTGTTCTGTTTATGGTCAATGGTAGTCCCTAGGATGTTGATAGTGGTGGATTCAGCTATGGTAATGTCATTGAATGTCAAGGGAGATGATTAGATTCTCTCTTGTCGGAGATTGTCATTGCCTGGCACTAATGCAGTGCGAATGATACTTGCCAATTATCAGCCCAAGCCTTGATATTGTCCAGGTCTTGCTGCATTTCTACACGGACTGCTTCAGTATTTGAGGAGTCACGAATGGCGCTGAAAATTGTGCAATCATCAGCCAACATCCCCACTTCTGGTCTTGTGATTGAAGGAAGGTCATTGATGAAGCAGCTGATGATGGTTGGGCCAAGGACACTACCCTGAGGAACTCCTGCAGTGATGTCCTGAAGTTGAGATGATTGACCTGCAACAACCACAACCATCTTCCTTTGCGCTAGGTATGATTCCAACCAGCAGAGAGTTTTCCCGCTGATTCCCACTGACTCCATTTTTGCTCTGGCTCCTTGATGCCATACTCAGTCAAATGCTGCCTTCATGTCAAGGCAGTCACTCATACCTCACCTCTTGAATTCAGCTGCTTTGTCCATTTTTGAACCAAGGCTGTAATGAGGTCACGAGCGGTTTGACCCTGGCGGAACCCAAACTGAGCGTCAGTAAGCAGGTTATTGCTAAGCAAGTGCTGTTTGGTAGCATTGTCGATGACACCTTCCATCACTTTACTGATGATTGAGAATAGGCTGATGGGGCGGTAATTGGCCGGGTTGGACTTGTCCTGCTTTTTGTGTACAGGACATAGCTGGGCAATTTTTCACATTGACGGGCAGATGCCAATGTTGTAGCTGTACTTGAACAGTTTGATGGGGGAACGGAAGTTCTGGAACACAGGTATTCAGTACTATTTCCGGAATATTGTCAGGGCCCATAACCTTTGCAGTATCCAGTGCCTTCAATCGTTTCTTGATATCACGCTGAGTAAATCCAACCATGAGAAGCAGTACTGTATACTTCCCTCCACATCCAGTCTGAACAATGACTGTTCACCACTTCTCTCTGCTTTCTGTCCCTGAGTCAGTGTCATATCAACACTATCACTGTCACATTAATCCATGTCATGACAAGTCTATGACATGTCAGTTGATCACAGGCCGTTTGAAAATCTATATACATAAGTGGATATACATGAGTAGGGGCGAAAGATGTTGATGTGATTCTTAATGAATACTTTGTATCTGTCTGAACAGAAGAGGGGACGATGCAGATACTGTGGTTAAGGAGGAGGAGTGTGAATTATTGGATGTGATATACATAGGGAGAGAGGAAGTATTAATGGGATTAGCATCTTTGAAAGTTGATAAATCACCAGGGCCAGATGAAATGTATTCCAGTCTGTCAAAAGAAGTGAGAGAGGAAACAGCAGAGGGTCTGACCATCATTTTCCAGTCCTCACTGGGTACAGGTGTAGTACCAGAGGATTGGTGAACTGTTAACATTGTACCTCTTTAAAAAGGGAGCAAAGGATAGACCGAATAATTGCAGGCCAATCAGTGTAACCTCAGTAGTGGGCAAATTATTGGAATGTATTCTGAGAGACAGGATAAACTGGCACTTAGAAAGGCTCAGGTCAATCAAGGGCAGTCAGCATGAATTTGTTAAGGGAAGATATTGTTGACTAACTTGATTGAATTTTTCGACGAAGTCGCAAGGATGATAGATGAGGGTAGTGCAGATGATATGGTCTCCGTGGATTTTGGCAAGGCTTTTGACAAGGTCCCATGTGGCATACTAGGTAAAACAAATAAAGTCCCATGGAATCCAGGGAAATGTAGAAAGCTGGATACAAAATTGGCTCAGGAGCAGGAAACAAATGGTGATTGTTGACGGGCGTTTTACTGACTTGAGGTCTGTTTCCAGTGGCATTCCACAGGGCTCAGTACTGGGTCCCCAGCTTTTAGTTAAACATATTAACGATTTGAACGTACATGTAGGGGGCATGATCAAGATGTGTGCAGATGGTACACAGATTGGCTGTGTGGTAGGTAACGAGGACGATAGCTGGGCTGCAGGAAAATATTGATGGCAGAAAATATTGATAGGGCGGCACAGTGGCGCAGTGGTTAGCACTGCAGCCTCACAGCTCCAGGGACCTGGGTTCGATTCTGGATACTGCCTGTGTGGAATTTGCAAGTTCTCCCTGTGTCTGCGTGGGTTTTCTCCGGGTGCTCCGGTTTCCTCCCTCAAGCCAAAAGACTTGCAGGTTGATAGGTAAATTGGCCATTATAAATTGTCACTAGTATAGGTAGGTGGTAGGGAAATATAGGGACAGGTGGGGATGTTTGGTAGGAATATGGGATTAGTGTAGGATTAGTATAAATGGGTGGTTGATGGTCGGCACAGACACGGTGGGCCGAAGTGCCTGTTTCAGTGCTGTACCTCTAATGTAAAAAAAAAGTGTCAAATGGAATTCAGCCTGGTTAAGTATGAGACGATGCAATTGAGGAGGTCAAACAAGGCAAAGGGATAGACAATCAATCGGAAAATACTGAGAAGTGTAGAGGAAGTGAGGGACCTTGGATTCAATGTCCACTGATGTCCTGAATGTAGCAGGTCAGGTTGATAAGGTGGTTAAGAAGGAAAATCCTTTCATTTATTAGCTGAGGTATAGAATACAAGAGCAGTGAGGTTATGCTGGAACTGTATAAATCATTGGTTGGGCCACAACCTGAGTACTCTGCAGTTCTGGTCACCTAATTACACAAAGGATGGAATTGCACTAAAGAGGGTACAGAGGAGATTTACAAGGATGTTTGCCAGGACTGGAAAAATGCAGCTATGAAGAAAGATTAGATAGGCTGGGGTTGTTCTACTTGGAACAGAGAAGGCTGAAGGGAGATCTGATTGAAAGGGACATAATTTTGTGGGGCCTGGATAGAGTGGAGGTGAAGAGTCTATTCACCTTAGCAGAGAGATCAGTGACTAGGGGGCAGTGACTTAAAGTGCTTGGCAGAAGGATTAGCGGGGAGTTGAGGAGAAACTTGTTCACCCAAAAATACAAAATGGGCTCAGTGGCAAGAAACAAAGGGTAATTGTTATAATAAAAGCAAAATACTGCGAATGCTTGAAATCTGAAGTAAAAACACGAAATGCTGGAAATACTCAGCAGGTCTGGCAGCATCTGTGGAGAGAGAAGCAGGATTAACGTTTCAGTTCAATGATGAAGGGTCACTGACCTGTGACGTTAACTCTGCTTCTCTCTCCACAGATGCTGCCAAACCTGCTGAGTATTTCCAGCATGTCTTGTTTTTATTAAAGGGTAGTTGTTGACGGATATTTTACTGACCTGAGGACTGTTTACAGTGGCGTTCCACAGGGTTCAGTACTGCGTCCGCTGTTTACAGTGAGAGTCTAGAAATTACTGCCTGAAAGGATAGTTGAAGCAGAATCCCTCCACTCAGTGAAAAGGAAACTGGATGTTCACCTTAACTGTCATTATCTGCAGGGCTGTGAATCAAATGCTGGAAGATGGGATTAGAATAGGTGGATCATCTTTCGGCCGGTGCAGACACAATGGGCCAAGCGGCCTCTTTCTGTATCTTAAACTTTCTATGATTATATTACATGAAACAATCACAGTTACGTCCTCAACGAACTTGATCAAGATTATCAGGAATGATATTTCATTAACCTTTCCGTGCTTCTTGTCATTTATTATTCCGTGTTTTACAAGCAAGATATATTTTTGTTTTGGGTTATGACCTCTAGAAGTTTCCAACCACCAACATTAGACTGATAGTTACAGGGTTTACCCAACCTCTCCATTTTAAACAGAGTGTAACATTGGCAATCCTCCAGAACTCTGGCGTCACTCCCATATCCAAGAAGGACTGAAAGATTTTGTCCAGTGCTTCTGTCATTTCCACCATTTCTTCCCTCAGTAACCCTCACAAAACCCATGCAGACTGGATAAATGTTCTACTTTATTGTGGTACAAAAAGTGTTGAATTGAAAGGGGTTAACTGAACCTGTTTGTTCAGTGACTGTAATTAATGTCAGTCACCATGGACCCTAATGGTGTCACTGGAGGGTTTCCCTCTTCTATTAATACAGGACTCCTTTCAATGTGTTTTCTGGAAGTGTTAGCGGGACCATCAGCTCCGGCACTCATAGGGATCCGTGGCTGCAGAGAGAGGGAGAGGAGAGATCAGAATCTGAACAATAGATTGGAATGTTCCAACAATGGGTCAGAATCTGAGAACAATAGATTGGAATGTTACAACAATGGACAGGAGTTTATCCTATTGGTTTGACCTGGTTACTGCGGATTATTACTGGATAACATTAGAACGGCGGATCTATTATGCTCTGAAGATGATTCAATTTATTTCCTATCCCATCCTCGCTACTATTAGTGTCCCTGGTAAGTCTCTGCATCCAACTATTAGATTCATAAACCATATTTCACTGATTTTGTGTTCTTGTCACTTAAATCGTGAGAAGACTGAAACCATTATCTTCCGTTTCTGTCACAACTCCATTCCCTGCCCATGATCTGCATCCCCCTCGCTGTCCATTGTCTCAGGCTGAATCAGGAAATTTACAACCACTGGTACCTATTTAATGCTGAGCTGAGTTCATCTCCATATTCTCTCCATCCCTAGCCCAGCCAATTGTTCTGGCCAGGTGAGGAGGGGTCACAGTGGCTCTTCTTTATTTGACTGCAACAATGCTTGTCCTTTATAAACAGTGCAATAGTAACGTCTCAGTGAGTGTTCTGCATCTTACCTTTGGTATGATGGTGAAGAAACCGATTGGACAAGTTCTCTTGAGTTTAAACATGAAAGAGGTGAGTTTATTAAACTTAACAAGAGAAACCCGATCTGAATAAAATCATAAAAAAACGGAACACACAGTTACGTACACAGTCACACGAGAATCACACACACTCAAATAGATTACAGAGTGAGAAGTAAATTTGTGGTTGGATTTGAGTCCAGAATAAATTTCAAAAAACTCATTCTGTGATGTTGGGCGATTCCGTGGTCTTCCAGCTGAAGTTATATTCTTGAAGTCTTTTGCTTGTCGAAGTGCAGTATGTGGCTGGTCCACATTGCTCAGGATTTTCTTTGAGGCTTTCTTCCCCTGGTTACTCTGTCTGCAGCAATCTGAAGGCTTGAGGGGCCCGCAGTCACATGTGGTTTTCAAACTTGTGATGTTAGGTGGAGAGAGAGATGGAGAGAGAGGGAGAGAGGGGTCACAGCCCTTCTGCTTCTGCACAGTTTGAATCAATGGCTTGTCTGTCTTTGTCCAGGGGAAACTCCCAGCTTTCACAGAGATGGACAGAAGGTCTCATGACTGCCTCAGAGTATTCTCTGGACCCTTCTAATGAGATTCAAGGTTAGAAACGTCTATCTCCCCAGGGCTCAGGATACAAGTATTTATACTTGGAGGAGTTTGCTCTTTCAAAGTCAATGTGTCAGGGTAGTCTTGCATGCCGTGTTAATGAATGTAATCTTAGGTAATTCAATCACTAGAGCAAGCCAATGATATTGGTCCAGGCTCATCAGACATGTGTCTCCTGTTGTAGGCCTTAGAATGTGAAAATGTATTTCAGATGCCAATTACGGTGGCCATCTTGGCTGCCAGTTTTTTCAAAGTTAACTGTACGATTTTTTCTATTAAAAGGTTAGTGTAAGTTTCCAATCGATGAATTAAAATTCCTCATTTGGCATGTTTTGTTATCTTAACACCGGCGCAGCACATGAAAAGAAATGTGATAACGGGAACATTTCATTTCAGAACTGTGGGAAGAAAAAGAAAGAAATACACATGCATTCTCAATAATCACTTCTCAAATTCACACATTAATCTTAGAATTATTGCAGCTGACATTGTCTGTTACAGCTGTACTGATTTAACTTTTTTGGCGTATTGTCTGGGATGGTTATGTGTCGGGTTCGATGCTGGACAATGCATCAACGATTGCATTGTTTACCTTTCCTCTCCTCTAATGAAGTTTTAACTACTCAGGTTCCTGCACCTTAACAATCTTTCTCCATAAACAGACAGTGTGTATTAAATTGTTTTTTCCAGACCATGTGAGGTGTCTGAGATTTCCGCTGGGCCTTTGTTCTTGCTGAGTTCGCCTTTGAAATTGTTGTGTTTGATTAGCTTTGGGTTTGGGACCTGATCATTGTGTTCTTCAGTGGGTAGATCCACACTGACCTTACTTTTAGCTTTCTGGTGAGGTACCCAAGTGCTGTTTACTTTAGGGTACGTTCCCTTCACTTTTCCCTTTACTATGGGAAGAATCATTTTTTTATCTACCCTATGTCCTCTGGGACATTACTGCTCGCAGGTCTTTGTCCAGCTTTCGCTGCACGCTACAGCGGCACATCGACTTGGTGAGGCATCTCCCTCACCATTGACATGCCTTTTTGGGACCTTTCCTTGTCCTTGCACGTTTCTGTAAATGCTGTTAGCAGCCTTTTTAGGCTGCCTCTTTGACCTGCATTTAAGGAGGAGAGCGTAGGATCTGATGGATCCCACATTTCAGGGTTGGCTATTCGGAGAGTCGGGGCTTCCAGTTGGGAATCCTCCTGGCCCTCCTCTAACCTGTCCTCACCGCCCTTTCCAATCCTTCCCTCCTGACTGCCTGACAGATCTGTACTTGTCTGTTCCCTCCACAGCCTTTGCTTTTTGCCTTTGGTCTGGAGTGGCAATTAAATAATGTACCTGACTATTCCTTTTGCCACTCGATATGGAGCACTGAACCGGGATTTCAGGGGTTCACCCTGCAGTGGGAATAGTAACAATACATGGTCTCTGTCCTGAAATGTTTTAGCCTTGGCATTTCTGTCTCCTTACCTTTTCATAGCTGCCTGGGAGGTCTTTAGGTGCTCCCACAGCATAGAAATGTAGTCTAACATGGAAGACTCATCCCTGTGTCCCCAAAATCTCTCCTTGATTAGTTTAAGGGAACCTCTCACCTCGTGTCCATAAACTAATTCAAAGAGACTAAAGCCAGTGGAATCATTGGATAAGTCCCTGGAAACCAACAAGATTGTTGTGTTTGATTAGCTTTCGGTTTGGGACCAAATCATTGCATGATCATTGACTTTAGGGTCTGATAGTACCGCTCCAAAGCCCCTTGTGACTATGGATGGTAGGCTGAGGACTTTATTTATTTCCTTATTTTATTTATTTGGAGATACAGCACTGAAACAGGCCATTCGGCCCACCGAGTCTGTGCCGACCATCAACCACCCATTTATACTAATACTACATTAATCACATATTCCTACCACATCCCCACCATCCCTCAACTCCCCTCCCACCAACCTATACTAGGGGCAATTTATAATGGCCAATTTACCGATCAGCCTGCAAGTCTTTGGCTGTGGGAGGAAACTGGATCACCTGGTGAAAACTCACGCGGTCACAGGGAGAACTTGCAAACTCTGCACAAGCAGTACATATAATCGAACCCGGGTCGCTGGAGCTGTGAGGCTGCGGTGCTGCAGATTACCTATGACCTTATAAAAAAAATGGACATAAAATGTGTGTCCTGATCCGACTGGATCTCAGCAGGCAGCCCATATCGGGTAAAGAACTGGGTTAGCCCCTTCACCACAGTCTTGGCAGGGATAGTTCTTCGGGCGAATGGCCTCTGGGAATCGGGTCACCACATCCATAATGGTGAGAAGATACTGGTATCCCGTTTTGTTTTCAGCAGGTGACCCCACAATCCACCATCACTCTGCTGAAGGGGTCCCCAAAAGCTGGTATGTGAATTAGGGTGCAGGCTTTATTGCAGGTTGGAGCTTCCCCATAACTTAGCACATGTGACTAGTTTCACAAAACGCCACCACATCTTTGTGAAGCTGTGGCCAGTCAAAATAGTGTCTTCTGCGGGCTTTGATTTTTCATACACCGAAATGTCCATCCATTAGAAGGTCGTGGGCCATTCTTAATATTTCTTTAAAGGACCTCAGCGGCACCACTATCGGGTGAACCACAGTCCACTTTTCATCCTCTGCTCTGTGAGGAGGTCTCCACTTCCTCATCAGCACCTCATTATTTAAATAGTAACACTCTGCAACTCCCTCTGCTTCAGTTTTGGTTTGGACAGTCTGTGCTATTTTTTAACACTGGGTCGGGTTGTTGCGCCTCAAATAAGGAAGAACTGTTTAACACATTCTTTGTCTCCTCTAACTTCCTAAAGAAGGTTTCAGACAACCAGAATGTAGGGTAATCCGTCTGCAGTGTCAGTTCAGGGGATTGTTTGGCCATGGACCGAGTCACCACACAATCAGGGAGAATGTCAGGGACCTTCTCCTGTAACTACTCTGTCTCCCGGACCTCGTTTGGTCTCTCTTGAACTACTGGGGAAGCTGCCACCTTTTCCCCTGTCAGAATATTACCCAGGAGCAGTTCGACCCATCACCCGGTAATCTAGGTACAATCCCCATGGTAAAGGGTCATGAAACTGGGTCACACTCCAAGTGCACCGGATATAAGGGTATGGACATATACTGTCATCCGATACCATTCACTAACGCTCGAGCATTCACTGCACTTTCTTTTTCCCAGCAGAAGGGATTGGGTGGCCCCTGTATCCTTGAGTATGACTATTGTTTTACTTGCCTCACTCAAGGGGTATGGGGTCACTTTTCCTTAGGATACAAATTCCTGGTACCTCTCAGGGATTTTGTTTATATTTCCCGCACTCTCTGTGGTGGGTTTACTGGGTCTGACTGCCGCAGTTGGAGGCACAGCCTGATCTGTTGTGCTTTCCATCAGGTCCCATTATCCTGCACTGATCTGGTGGTCCCTGATTAATGCTACAGGTTTTCCCATAACTTGCAGCATTCAGCTCGATGGTGATCTGCCTTATTCCAATGGAAACGCACAGGGTCTTCGGCCATTACTCCTGCTCTCAGTGCCGTCCTATTTGGCCTGAGGATGGTCCCCTGGGTGTCCAGCTTTTCCTCCTTGCCCAAGGCTGATTGGGCTCCTATCACCCTCACACCTTTTATTCTCGGGTCTTTGTGGTGACTAGGGAAGGGTTTCCCTTTTGGGTTTAGGCTTTGTGTACAAGGGAAAATTCATCAGCCAGAATTGCAACCTGCCTGGCTCTTTGAACCTTTCGTTCCTCTTTGTAGGTTTTAATGGTAGGGAGAGCGAGTTTTTGAACTCCTTGAGATGGATCACCACTCTCAGGTTCAGATTTGTGGGCTGTAATGTGAGTGTTTGTATCCACTGGTCAAATGTAAACACAAGAACTGACTTTAAATCTTCTATAGCTATCTAAAAATGAAACGTTTGGCGAAGACAAATGTGGGTCCAATACAGGCAGAGTCAGGGGAATTTATAATGGTGAACGGAGAAATGGCAGTGAAGCTAAATGATTACTTTGTGTCTATCCTCATTGAGGAAGATACAAGGAAATTTCCAGAATTAGAGATACAAGGGATTAGGGAGATTGAGGACATGAAGGCAATTAATATTAGTAAGAATGTTGCATTGGAGAAATTACTGGGGCTGAAGTTTGATGAGGCCCCAGGATCTGATATTCTGCATTCCAGGGTGTGGGAAGAGATAGCTATGGAGATGGTGGCTGCATTGGTGACTATCTTCAAAAATTCTATAGATTCTGGAGCGGTTCCTGCAGATTGGAAGTTAGCAAATGTCACCCCAATATTTAAGCAGGGAGGGAGAGTAAAAACAGGGAATTATAGACCTGCTTTCGTGCATCAGTCGTTGGGAAAATGCTGGGACTGTATTCTAAAGGATGTGATAAATGGACAGTTGGATAATAATCTGTTTGGGCATCGCAAACATGGATTTATGAATGAGAAATCATGTTTGTCGAACCTGTTGGAGATTTTATTGAGGATGTTACTAACAGAATTGATAAAGGGGAGTCGGTGGACGTGTTATACTTAAATTTTCAGAATGCTTTTGATAAAGTACCCCACAGGAGGTCGGTTAGCAACATTAAAGCACATGGGATAGGAGGTAATATATTGGCATGGATTAAAGATTGTTTAACAGGCAGAAAACAGTGAGTAGGAAGAAACGGGTCATTCTCACTTTGGCAGGCTGTCATTAGTTGTGTACCACAAGGATCAGTACTTGGGCCCCAGCTGTTAACAATATATGTCAATGATTTGGATGTGGGGACCAAATGACACAAAACTAGGTGGGAATGTATGTTGTGAGGAAGATGCAAAGCGTCTTCAAGGGGATTTGGACAGACATTGTGACTGGGCAAGAACATAACAGATGGAATATAATATGGACAGATATGACGTTATCCATTTTGGTAGGAGGAACAGATGTGCAGAGTATTTCTTAAATAGTTAGAGATTAGAAAGTGTAGATGTACAAAGGGACCCGTGTGTCAGTAAGTCACTGAAAACTAACATGCAGTGCAGCAAGCTATTCGGAATGCTAATGTTCTGTTAGCCTTTATCACAAGATGATTTGAGTACAGGAGTAGTGAAGTCTTACTTCATGTGTATAGAACCTTGCTTAGACCACACATGGAATATTGTGTGCAGTTTGGGTCCCCTTACCTTAGGAAGGATATTATTGCCATAGAGGGAGTGCAATGAAGGTTCACCAGACTTGTTCCCGGGATAGCGAGACTGTTCTATGAAGAGAGAAACTGGGCTTGTATTCTCTAGAGTTTCAAAGAATGTGTCGGGATCTCATTGAAACCCACGAAATAATTAAAGAGATAAACAGCGTAAATGCGTGTATGATATTTCCCCTGGTTGCGGAGTCTAGAACTAATGGATACAATTTCAAAATGATGGGGAAGCCACTTAGGACAGAGATGAGGATACATTTCTTGACTCAGAGGTTTCTGAATCTTTGGAATTCTGCATCCCAGACGGATGTGGAATCTCAGTCGGTGAGTATGTTTAAACTATAGATTGACAGATTTCTAACTGCAAATGACAAAAAGGGGATATGGAGATAATGTGTGAAAAAGGCATTGAAGTGGATGATCAGCCATGGTCATATTGAGTGGTGGAGCAGACTCTTTGGGCTGAATGGTCTACTCCTGCTCCTATATCCCTGTGTTCGGAAGCTGCTTAACTCTTTCAAACTCGAGATCACTTTAGTCAGGCTGCTTTCGGAGGGTTTGGAATGTTTGACGGTACACTTCCGGTACTATCTCATGTACGCCCAGCATTGCATTTTTAGTCATCTCATAATCTGATGAACATTCAAACTTTCATCTGGCAACAGTGAATAAATCTCATGGGATTTTCCTGTTACTTTGTTTTGTCAGAACAGTGTCCAGCTCTCCGCCGGACATTTCAGTTGCTTTACGAGCTTTACAAAAGTGACGGAATGTTCTGCCACATCCTCCTCATTGAACTTTGAACTGAACTGGGTGAAAGGGAGGAAGGCAGAAAGTAGGAAACATCGATCGTTGGGAAATTGTTAGAACCCATTGTTAAGGAAGTAATAACAGGATATTTAGAAAGTCAAAACGCAATCCATCAGAGTCAGCATGGTTTTATGAAGGGTAAATCCTATTTGACGAATTTGCTAGAGTTCTTCGAAGCTGTGACAAGAAATGTGGAAAATGGGGATCCTGCAGATGTATATCTGGACTTCCAGAAGACATTTGATAAGGTGCTGCACAAAAGGTTAATACGCAAGGTAAGATGACATGGGGTTAGGGGCAATTTATTAACTTTGATAGAGGATTGGCTAACCAACAGGAAACAGAGAGTCGGGATAAATGGGTCTTTTTCTGGTTGGCAAAATGTAACTAGTGGGGTTTGGTCCTTGGCCCCAGCTATTTACAATATATATTTATGACTTGGATGCAGGGATAGAAAGTACTGTTGCCAAATTTGCAGATGACACTAAAATAGGTGGGATAGTAAATTGCAATAATTAAATAAGAAATTTACAAATTGATATGGATAGGTTCGGTGAATGATCCAAAATTTGGCAGATGGAGTTTAACGTGGATAAGTGTAAGGTTATCCATTTTGGTCGGAAGAATAGAAAGGCAAATTATTACCTAACTTGAGAGAAACTTCAGAGTGCTTCGGTGCAGAAGGATCTGGGTGTCCTCGTGCATGAATCGCAGAAAGCTTGTTTGGAGGTAAAGCAGGTGAAAAGGAAGGCAAATTGAATTTTGGTATTTCTTGCGAAAGGAATAGAATATGAAAGTAGCAAAGTGTGGCTGAAACTGTACAAGGCATTAATGAGACCGCACCTGGAGTATTGAGTATAGTTTTAATCTCCTGACTTGAGGATGGATGTAGTTGCATTGGAGGCAGATCAGAGGAGGGTCACTAGATTGATTCCAGGGATAAGGGGTTTGTCTTATGAAGAGAGATTGAGCTCTTTATGCCTTTACTCTCTGGAGTTTAGAAGAATGAGAGTCGATCTAATTGAGGTAGAGAAGATGATTAAGGGGATTGACAAAGTAGACATAGAGAAGATGTTTCCTCTTGAGGGGCAATCTAGAATGAGAGGTAATTGTTTTAGGATAACGGGTCGCGGATTTCAAACAGAGATGAAGAGAAATTTCTTCTCTGAAAGGGTCGTGAGTCTGTGGGATTCACTACCCGGAGTGCAATAGATGCCGGGACATTGAGTAAATTTAAGGAGGAGATAGACAGATTTTTAATCTGTAATGGGTTAAAGAGTTATGGAGAACAGGCAGGAAAGTGGAGTTGAGGCCGAGATGAGATCAGCCATGATCATATTGAGTGGCAAAGCAGGCTCGAGGGGCTGAATTGCTTACTCCAGCTCCTAGTTCTTATGTTATTATGTTCTTATCTGGATCTTTCCATCAAGAACGGGTGACGTATCCATTATCTCTCTCTATGTTGTCCATTGATGTATCTGCTGTGTGACGGAGGCCATCTATGTCGGGGAGGTGAATTATACTGCCTGCTCCCTCAGCAGGGAGAAGCAGGTGAGAGATCCCGTGGCTGTGTCAGGATAGCGGGATTCCTGATGGTCCAGGTGTCTCTGCGGGATACCCATGGCAACGGGGAGAGGTACAGGAACTGGAAGAACTCTCACTCCATCAATGTACAATTGGTGTGTGAGCATGCCCAGTACATCATGTTGGTAAATGTCCACTATCCTGGCAGCAGCCACCATACCTTCATTCTGAAGCGGCCAGTCGGTCCCAAAACATCGGGCCCCCATGCAGAACCAGAATGTGGTTCATGACCTCTAAACTCTAGACACTCCCCTCCCCCACAGAAAACCACCAGGTGAAGCAATGCTTCCGATGTCTGAACAGCTCGGGGGGAGCCCTCCAGTACACACTGGAGCAGGTGTCCAAGCTCATGGTGTTCTGCTGCACCCTTCACATCATCACCATCATGAGGACACAGGCATTTGCACCGGGAATCCGCAGGCTACCTCAGTAGGAGGAGGAGGAGGCAGGGAGGATATTTCCTGGATGATTTCAACCCGGACAGGCTGTCAGTTAGACGCTGCTAAGATTCAAGTTCCCAGAGGACAACTTCCCTTTCCCACCATGGATCCCCCTCTTCTCCACCATTACACCCATCTGAGATGCCCCATCACAGCGTCCCCTAGGTAACCATCCTGCAATAAAAACACCAACAAAATGTTTTTCATGATCATCTTTATCCAACAACACATGCAAATATACAAACAAAACTAAACTATTCACCCTTGTGTATTCCCTTAGTTCCTGTCTTGTGGGTTCCCTCAACCTGCCTATTGCTCCTACACAGTGTTTATCCAGTGGCTGCAGCATGGCTGGTGGAAGGCTGCTGACCTTCACTGAGGGAGACTGCAGATGGCCTTTCAGGACGTCCCCGAATAGCTCTGGGCCTTGAGGACTCGGATTCAGACTGCTCCACCTCGACATGGGCAGCAGCTCCAGCAATGTTCACATCTGAGTCCTATGTATTATAACTCGTTTGTGACATCACCCTCCGGTGATCTGACACATGAACTATCCTTTCCCCTTGGACTGGCTGCAGCTCACTCGTGCTCGGTGACTCACCACATGCAGATTCTGACTCTATACCAGCCTCTAAGGTACACGCACTATAAGTATTTGATCTGGTGGCTGTGAGTGTCAGACCAAGTGATGGGGCTTCTCCATCAGTGCTCTTTTGCTGCTCTCTTTCTGTCTCTGGAACTGCTGTGACTGGGAAGTTGGTAGTATTGGGTTGTCATTGGAAAGTATAAAATCAGAAGGGGAGGTTTGTGGTGAAGGATTGGGAGTGGTATGGAAAGCAGGAGGTCCATGGTCTTACCATCTCCAGCTTGTACATCAATATTTCTAACGTTTACCCGTTCTGATGAAGGGTCACAGATCTGAAACATGAACTCTGTTTCTCTCAACACCGATGCTGCCAGACCCACTGAGTATTTCCAGCACTTTCTGTTCAGGTACACAGATGTGCCCCATTGACTAACTTATCTCAGCTTTTTTTTTAGCTTAAATTTGCACTTCTGGACATCCTCAGATATTCCATTGAGAATAAAATCGCAATTCCCATCATGCACCTCGAAAATCCGTGGTATGTCCGTCTCCCCAGGCGTGCCTGTTTTCCTTCTCTACCAGGTTATCAATTGACTATTTCCTGTGATATGCTAGTGAGATTGTATTTCTGACTTTACTTATTCAAAACTCTCTGAAATTCCCCCCGCCCACCACGCTCTTAGTGATGAACACACACGTTTGATTGAGTGTAAACTCTCTTTGTTTGCCAAATGTCCTACCCAATCTCAGCAATGATCGCTCAACGGAGTTTGCTATTTCTCACAAACCAAGTAAACCAAGCCTAATATCCTGATCTCTGTGTTCCCTCTCCTACACCACTGTAAGGTCTGATCTAGGGTCACAGATTACCCAAAAGGAGGTGAAAGGGTCACAGGCAGTTTATTGAGGAGTGACGGTTCAAATACAGCACAAAATCAGAATAAACATAGTAGAGCAACAATATGTGACAGATGAGAAAGGCTTTCTGGCTGTGGATTAGATTTTAGAAGCTTTTATTAAAGATTTTATAGAAGGCAGGTAGAAAAATTCAAGGCGATCAGGTGGAGTCAACATGATTTTGTGAAAGGGAAATTATGTTTAACCAATTAACTGGAGTTCTTTGAAGAAGTAACATGTGCTGTGGATAAAGGGGAACTGGTGGATGCACTGTACAAAGATTTCCAGAAGGCATTTGATAAGGTGCCACACAGAACATAGAACATAGAACAGTACAGCACAGTACAGGCCCTTCGGCCCACGATGTTGTGCCGAACCTTTAACCTACTCTAAGATCAAACTAACTACCTACCCTTCATTCTACGATCATCCATGTGCCTATCCAAGAGTCGCTTAAATGCCCCTAATGTATCTGCTTCTACTACCACCGCTGGCAGCGCATTCCACGCACCCACCACTCTCTGTGTAAAGAACCTACCTCTGACATCTCCCCGAAATCTTCCTCCAATCACCTTCAAATTATGCCCCCTGGTGATAGCCCTTTCCACCCTGGGAACAAGTATCTGGCTATCCACTCTATCTATGCCTCTCATCATCTTGTACCCCTCTATCAAGTCACCTCCCATCCTTCTTCGCTCCAATGAGAAAAGCCCTCGCTCCCTCAATCTTTCTTCGTAGGACATGCCCTCCAGTCCAGGCAGCATCCTGGTAAATCTCCTCTGCACCCTCTCTAAAGCTTCCACATCCTTCCTACAATGAGGCGACCAGAACTGAACACAATGTTCCAAGTGTGGTCGAACCAGGGCCTTATAGAGCTGCAGCATAACCTCGCAGCTCTTAAACTCAATCCCCCTGTTAATGAAAGCCAACACACCATACGCCTTCTTAACAACCCTATCAACTTGGGTGGCAACTTTGAGCGATCTATGGACATGGGCCCCAAGATCCCTCTGTTCCTCCACGCTACCAAGAATCCTGTCTTTATGTATTCTGCATTCAAATTCGACCTTCCAAAATGAATCACTTCACACGTTTCCAGGTTGCATCTGCAACGTCCCAGCCCAGCTCTGCATCCTGTCAATGTCCCGTCGCAACCTACAACAGCCTTCCACACTATCCACAACTCCAGCAACATTCGTGTCATCGGCAAACTTGCTAACCCAGCCTTCCACTTCCTCATCCAAGTCATGTATAAAAATCACAAAGAGCAGAGGTCCCAGAACAGATCCTTGTGGAACACCACTGGTCACCGAGCTCCATGCTGAATACTTTCCATCTACTACCACCCTCTGACTTCTATGAGCCAGCCAATTTTGTATCCAGACAGCCAAGTTTCCCTGAATCCCATGCCTCATAACTTTCTGAATGAGCCTACCATGGGGAAAATTATCAAACTCCTTGCTAAAATCCATATACACCACATCCACTGCCCTTCCTTCATCAATGTGTTTCGTCACATCTTCAAAGAATTCAGTCAGGCTTGTGAGGCATGACCTGCCCCTTGCAAAGCCATGCTGACTGTCTCTAATCAAAGGTTATTGCAGAAAATAAAAGCTCATGGTGTCGGCAAACTTGCTAACCCAGCCTTCCACTTTCTCATCCAAGTCTTGTATAAAAATCACAAAGAGCAGAGGTCCCAGAACAGATCCTTGTGGAACACCACTGGTCACCGAGCTCCATGCTGAATAGTTTCCATCTACTACCACCCTCTGACTTCTATGGGCCAGCCAATTGACACGAAGGTTGACACGAATGTTGCTGGAGTTCTGGATTGTGTGGAAGGCTGTTGTAGGTTGCGACGGGAAATACTGGCATGGTCTCTCTGTCTCTCTCCCTGACCACACATTTCATCTCTCCAGCTCCACTGGTGCAGTGGAAGTTTGGATCCACAAAATGGTGTGAGCTGCACTGCTGGGACCATCCAGCACATTGTACAGGACAGCCAGACTGGCCGGGGTGCTCGCGTGGCTGTAACATGCGTGTGTCTGTAGTGTAAGGAAGGGACTGAATATGGTGTCAATCAGCCATTCTGGCAGCTTTGACGTACTTCTTTGAAACTTGGTCTGTGTATGTCCACTGACCGCCTGTGTTAGTCTCGCTCAGCTGCACATACATTAAGATGCACGAGGAGCCCCTTCTATTGTTATTTAAAAGGACGAGGCATCCAACTTACACGTAAGGGGCTTTTGACTTGCTTCTGCTATTGTAAAGTTAGTGGAGGTGCTGTGGATGGTTTTCTGGAGGCTGTATTGTGAGCTGCAGCAGACATTCAGTGAGGACAGAGGATTTGGTGACCCAACTCTGGACGAGGTCTCGGGACTGTATTTACAGTGTCTCTGGGTCTGTAACATGACCAACAAAAGCAGCGTAAGCTGCAGAAAGGGGAAGCACTATAAAGAGGGCGGAGGAGTGGGCTCTGCCCTACCAACCCTAGGCTTTCCAATAGCAAAACGAGCAGTGGTCCTAATACCAATCCCTGGGGAACACCACTGTATACTCCCATCGAGTCCGAACAACAATCTTTCACAACTTTTCTCTGTTTACTGTTCATTAGACAATGTTATATCCACACTGTCACTCTCCCTTTAATCCATCGGGTTCAGTTTTCCTAACCTGTCTATTGAATGTCAGTTGATCAAGCACCTTTTGAAAGTCCATATATATAACCTCAATCAGACCACTTGCATCAACCCTCTCCATTGTTTCATGAAAGAACTCCACCAAGTTTACCTCAGCACCACCTCTCTCCACTCGTCCACTGTTGTTAAATTATCAGACTGCTTATCCGACATCCAGTACTGGATGAGAAGAACTTTCCTCCAATTAAATATTGGTAAAATTGAAGTCATTGTTTTCACTCCGCACTCCAGCTCTGTTCCCCTGCTATTGATCCCACCCTGGTAACAGTCTGAGATTCAGACAGACTGTTTACAACTTTGGTGTCACATTTAATCACAAAATGTGCTTCTAACATAATACTCATGCAATCATTACAATCGCCTACCACCACCTCAGTAACAGAACCTGACTTCACCCCTGTCTCAGCCCTTCTGCTGCTGAAATTCATTCATGCCTTCATTACCCCTAGACATGACTATTCCAGTTCACTCCTGTCTGGTCTACCGCATGCTACTCTTTGTAAACATAAGGTACCCCAGAACTCTGCTGCTCATGTCCTAACTCGCACCAAGGCTTGTTCATATATCACTGACTGACATTGACTCATGATCAGGCAATGTCTTTATTTAAATTTTTCACCTTGTTTTCCCTCCATGACCTCGCCCCCGGCCTGTATCTGTAATATCCTCCAACCGCACAACCCTTCAATATATATGAACTCCTCTAATTCATGACTCTTCTAACTCCCTGTTATTAACTGTTCCACCTTTGTTGGCCACACCTTCAGTTGCCTAGGCCCCAAGCACTGGAATATCCTCCGTACACCCCTCCATCTCTCCATCTCTCCACCATGCTTACCTTCTTTAATGTACCCATTAAAACCTACTTCTTTGACCACGCTTTTGGTCCTCCAACCTAATATTTCCTTGTATGTCTCGGTGTCATTTTTTATTTTAAAATGCTCCTGTGAAGCATCTTGGGATGTTTTATTACATTAAAGGCACTAAATAAAATAAGTTGTTGTTGTTAACGTTTGCCAGACATGATTTGGGATTCGCATTTCCGTGCTGCTTCTCAATTAATATCCCATTTTTTTCGAGCAAGGAATACCTATCGCTTGGTTGTGACCTTTTGAAATTTCTAACCACTGACATGAGACTGACTGGTCATTGTAGGGTTTACCCCATCTCTCCTTTTCTAAACAGGGTGTAACATTTACAACCGTCTCGTCCTCTGTCATAACTTCCCTATCAAAGGAGGATTGGAAGATTCTGTCCAGTGCCTCTCCTATTTCCACATTTACTTCCCTCAGTAACCCTCACACAACCCATCACACTGGGTAAATGTCCTACTTGTTTGAGTTCCAAGAAGTGTTCGATGGAAAGTGGTTAACTGAATATGTTTGTTCAGTGACTGTAATTGAAGTCAATCTCCATGGACCCTAATTGTGTCACTGGAGGTTTTCCATCTTCGATCAATAAGGGATTCCTTTCAAGGTGTTATCCCATCGCGCCAGTGGAGTATCAGCCTCAACACGTATAGAGATCAGCGGCTCCAGAGAGAGGGAGAGGATAGATCGGAACCTGACAACAATAGATTGGAATGTTACAACAATGGGTCAGATTCTGAGAACAATAGATTGGAATGTTACAACAGTGGGCAGAGGTTTATCGTGACCTCTTTACATGCTTTCAGCGCATGATTCGCTGTCTTTAACATCTCAGATCTATTTTACACTGCTGATTATTCAACACATTTACTATCCCATCCTCGCAACTGTTGCTGCCCCTGGTAAGTTTGGCAATACAGCTATTAATTTTATAAACCATTTTAACTGCATTACTGCTCCTGGAATTTACTTTGCCCTCCTTGCTGCTGTTGTTATTCCTGGTGAATATCTATCTCCAGCTATTAGCTCTACATACTATTGCTATCTGTATAATCGTTCTTGAAATTTGTTCTCATCTTTCCTGCTGTTACTGCCCCTGGTAAGTCTCTATTCCCACATATAGTATCTGCCAACCCTGGTTCACTGAAATACTGGTCAAGTACTTTAATTATTTTTGAAGACTGAAGACAGTATCATTGTTTTCCATAAGAAATTCTGTCCCCTATCTGAGAACCACATACCCGACCCTGCCCAATGTCAGAGGTTGAACCATACAGGTTACAACCTCGGTGTTCTGTCTAAACCTGAGCTGAGTTCATCTCCATATTCTCTTCATCACCAACCCTGCCTACTACCACCTCTGTAATATCACCCGTCTCCACCACTGCCACAGCCCATCTGCTGCATACACCCTCATACGTGTCACTGTTGAATCCACACTTGACTGTTCCAATTTTATGCTGGTCAGCTTCCCAGTTATAAACCTCCATAAACCACAGTCCATCCAGAATCCTGCTGCCTGTATCCTAACTCACACCAAATCCCGATCACCCATAACACCTGTACTCACTGATCTACATTGGCTCCGGCCTGGCAGCACCTTAATTTTAATAACCTTATTCTTGTGTTTGAATCCCTCCCTGGCCTCACCCCTCCCATTAGTCTCATTGTGTTCATTCCCATATCCCAGAAAAACCTTTGCCTTCAAATCTATTTCCATGTTTCCTTTTAAAGTGAATTTCCTTCCATCTCTATCTGCCTGGTGATCATGTTCGGTTCCACAACGCCACTCTTTCCAACACTATGGAAGCCTGGATCCACAAAAGGTGTGAGCTGAGCTACCAGCCACTTCTGGCATGGTGTGCACACCGTCCCACGCTGTGCAGCATTCTATCCCGGGTGAACATTGTATGCACTCGTACAATGAGGAGTTATGGAATGTCACATCAAACTGCTATTCCAGTACTTTGATGGACTTCTTTGAAACTTGGTCTATGCATGTCCACTGACCGCCTGTGTTAGTCACTGTCAGCTGAGCATACAATCAGCTGCACGAGGAACCCCCTCTATTGTTATTTAAATGTATCAGGCATGCAACTTTCAGGTGACGGGCTTTTGACTTAATTCTGCTGTTGTAAAGTCAGTGGAGGTGCTGTGGATGGTTTTCAATAGTTTGTGTTGTGAGCTGCTGCAGACATTCAGGGAGGACAGAGGATTTGGTGACCCAACTCTGGACGAGGTATGGCGACTGTAGTTACAGTGTCTCTGGGACTGTAACATGACTAACAAATGGAGTAGAGGCTGCAGAGAGGGGAAGCTCTGTAAAGAGAGAGGAGGAGGGGACTCTGTCCTACCCACCCCGGGTTTGCCAAGAGCACTTTTCCTACCTACACCTAACCCAGGAGCAGTGTGTGAGGTGACTCTGATTCAATAAAGAGGTGGTCACAGTGCTGTGTTAGCTCCTGTAACATGACCTGGAGCCTCACACCAGGGGGAGGACGGAGCTGTCAGTGGCCGTTAACGTCGCAGTTTCATTGAACTTCGATGTATCTCGACCTTTCCATGCAGAAGCAGTTGACACACCCATCATAGATTAATGGAATCACTTATGGCACAGAGGGAGTCCATTCTGCCTATTGAGATGGTGCCCGTTCTCTGTTGAGCAATTCACTGAGTCCTGCTCCCACACTTGATCCCCATAGCCCTGCATGTTCTCTTCCTTCAAATACCCATCCAGTTTCCTTTTGAAATTGGAATGAAGGATCAAATTGGAAGGAAGTAAAGCTGGTAACAGGAGGTAGAAAAGTAGAAAGTGACATTAGAAGCAGGCAACACAAACGTGAGCATCAACTTGTCTTAGAATGCTGAATGTCAAGATGACAAGGTTAAGGGCGCTCTACCTGAATGCACGCAGTATTCCCAACAAGATTGATGATTTAAAGGCCGAAATGGAGGTAATTTTGTCTGATCCAATTGTCATGACGGAAATGTGGCTACAGGGTGACCAAGCCTGAGAACTGAATATATAAGTATGTTCGACATATATGAAGGATAGGCAAAAAGCAAAAGGCAGTGCTGTTGTGCTGATAATATGGGATGGGATCAGTACATTAGTAAGGGAGGATCTCAGGGCTCAAGAACAAAATGTGGAATCTGTTTGGGTGGAGCTAAGAAACAGCAAGGGGCAGTAAACATTGTTAGGAGTTTTTTTATGGACCACCAAACAGTAGTGGCAGTGTGGGGGATGGCATTAATCAGGAGATTAGAGCATCATGTAGCATTGGTAATACAGTATTCACGGGTGACCTCAATCTTCATATAGATTGGGTAAACCTAATGAGAACTTCTGCTAGGGATGACAAGTTTCTGGAGTGTGTTAGGGATGATTTTCTAGAGCATAAGTTGAGGAACCGATTAGAAAACAGTCTGTTTTAGATCTAGTATAATGTAATGCGACAGGGTTAACTAATGTTATTGTAAAATAACATTTAGGGATGAATGACCATAATAGAATTTTACATGATATTTGAACGTGCAATCTTATGCCAGGGTGTTAAATTTGAACAAAGTAAATTATGAAGGTATGAGGGGCAAATTGGCTGAGGTGGAATGTAAACATGCATTGAAAGGTATGACAGTGCATAGGTAATGGATAGTCTTTTACAGAAGCTATTAGATTAGATTAGATTAGCGATACAGCACTGAAACAGGCCCTTCGGCCCACCGAGTCTGTGCCGAACATCAACCACCCATTTATACTAATCCTACACTAATCCCATATTCCTACCAAACAACTACCAAACATCCCCACCTGTCCCTATATTTCCCTACCACCTACCTATACTAGTGACAATTTATAATGGCCAATTTACCTATCAACCTGCAAGTCTTTTGGCTTGTGGGAGGAAACCGGAGCACCCGGAGAAAACCCACGCAGACACAGGGAGAACTTGCAAACTCCACACAGGCAGTACCCGGAATCGAACCCGGGTCCCTGGAGCTGTGAGGCTGCGGTGCTAACCACTGCGCCACTGTGCCGAGACCCCAAAAGTAAAGACAGTCAACAGTGGATAACAACAGAAGTTAAGGACTGCATAAGATTAAAAGAAAATGCCTATAAAGTTGCCATAAATAGTAGAAAACCTGAGGATTGGGAGGATTTCAGAATATAACAAAGGAGGATGAAGAAACTGATAAAGAAATGGAGAATAGAATATGAATGTTAGCTAGCAAAAATATAAAAGCGGGCTGTAAAGACGTCTACAGGTACGTAGAAAGGAAACGTTTGGCGAAGATAAATGTGCGTCCATTACAGGCAGAGTCAGGAGAATTTATAATGGGGAATAGAGAAATGGCAGAGAAGCTAAATGATTATTTTGTGTCTGTCTTCACTGAGGAATATGTAAGAAATCTCCCAGAATTAGAGATCCAAGATGTTGGGGGAAACAGGAATTGAAGGAAATTAATATTCATCAGGAGCTTGTGTTTGTGAAATTAATGGAGCTGAAGGTTGATAAGTCCCCAGGACCTGATATCCTACATCCCAGAGTGTTGAAAGAGCTAGCTATGCAGATCGTGGATGCATTGGTGATCATCTTACAAAATTCTATAGATTCGGGTTGCAGGAGATTGGAAGGTAGCAAATGTCGCCCCACTATTTAAGAAGGGAGGGAGAGAGAAAACAGGGAATTACAGATCTGTTAACATTATGTTAATCGTTGGGAAAATGCTAGAATCTATTCGAAAGGATGTGATCAATGGGCACTTGGATAATAATGACCTGATTGGCATAGTCAACATGGATGTATGAATAGGAAATCATGTTTAAGAACCTGTTGGTGCGGGAAGTGAGTGAGTGGGAATGACCTGGAAATCACTGCCTACGAGGGTGGTGGAAGCAGAGATGGTGAATGATTTCAAAAAGATATTGGATGGATACTTGAGGGAAATAAACTTGCAGGAATGTGGAGACAGCTTGGGAATGAGACTGTCTGGATTTATCTAGAAAGAGCAGGCATAGACTCGATGGGACAAATGGCCTCATTCTGTGCTGAAATGACTATGACTCGACGACTCTCTGACAAGGGAATACTATTACTACTGCTTTCCTATACTGGGAAAGTTTCTAATGGACTGGGCAGTATCACCCTGTTGAACCCCGTGATGTAAGTGAAATGTTTGATGCCCCAGAACATGGTTAACAAAGGTTCTTCACAAACGGAGTAAACCAGTTCAGACCCATTCACAATTCTGGGGTCATTCACAATGGGAAGTAGTTTCTCCTGGTTTTCTCTACATAGGACAGCAGCCAGGCTTTTCACTGTGTACCCCATCGCCATGTCAGACGAATGAAGTCTTGTCAGAGTTAAGTGAGATAAGACACGTTGCCTGGGCGAAAGCTGTCTTCATTCGTGTTACTGCTTCAATCCAACCGGGTTCAACCTGGTCATCATCACCATTAGGTAGTTCATTAAGAGGAGTCACAGTCTCTGCAAATCGAGGGATGAGGGTCCATTGATACCCCACAAGCCTGAGGATAGGACAGAGGGCAGTCTTTGAGGTGGGCAGGGGTAGATACTGGATGAGGGACTAATGATACCTCGACCCTGAGGATAGGACACAGGGCAGTCTTTGAGGTGGACAACGATAAACACTGGATGAGGGTCCATTGATAGCCCACCAGCCTGAGGATAGGACACTGGGCAGTCTTTGAGGTGGACAGGGGTGGACACTGGATGAGGGTCCACTGATGCCCCACCAGCCTGAGGATAGGACACAGGGCAGTCTTTGAGGTGGACAAGGATAAACACTAGATGAGGGTCCATTGATAGCCCATCAGCCTGAGGATAGGACACAGGGCAGTCTTTGAGGTGGACAAGGATAAACACTAGATGAGGGTCCATTGATAGCCCATCAGCCTGAGGATAGGACACAGGGCAGTCTTTCAGGTGGACAGGGGTGGACACTGGATGAGGGTCCACTGATGCCCCACCAGCCTGAGGATATGGCGCAGGGCATTCTTTGAGGTGGACAAGGATAAACACTAAATGAGGGTCCATTGCTGGCCCATCAGCCTGAGGATAGGGCACAGGGCAGTCTTTGAGGTGGACAGGGGTGGACACTGGATGAGGGTCCACTGATGCCCCACCAGCCTGAGGATATGGCGCAGGGCAGTCTTTGAGGTGGACAGGGGTGGACACTGGATGAGGGTCCACTGATGCCCCACCAGCCTGAGGATATGGCGCAGGGCAGTCTTTAAGGTGGACAGGGGTGGACACTGGATGAGGGTCCACTGATGCCCCACCAGCCTGAGGATAGGACACAGGGCAGTCTTTGAGGTGGACAGGGGTGGACACTGGATGAGGGTCCACTGATGCCCCTCCAGCCTGAGGATAGGACACAGGGCAGTCTTTGAGGTGGACAAGGGTAGACACTGGATGGTCTCCACCTGATGTTCGTCTGGGCTGGTGCAGGATGATCCAACCTGGACACTTGGAAATTTGACACGATCTTGCACAGCTGGGCCTGACGTGGATGGTCTTTTAGTCCAGCTCCCAAAGTTATTGCAGCAGTTCCTGTAAAAGGGTTAAATGTGTGGACACGGTCTGTGGTGATGAGGAGGAGATCATAGACACATTGCAGCAAGCAGGAAGACTGTGAAAAGCTCATAAGGGCCCGGCCGTACGTTAGTGGGAAATAGTGGAGTTTTCATGGATCCCCTTGTGACAGACATGTCCAGGGTACCTCTGGTCCTCAGAAGTGAATGTGAATTTGAATTGTTCCTCGAGCTTTACTGGGATACTCCAATAACGATTAGAGATATCCAGGGTGGTGAAGACAGCCCTGCCACTGGGAATCCGGGAGAGTAGGATAGGTGTATTTCAGACATCCGGGATCACACAGGGATGACTGAGTTGAGTTTGTGATGGTCAACAGTCAGTCACCAGCTGCCATACGGTTTTCTAACCGGCCAAATGGGGCAGTTAGTAATGAATGTGTCTTTGTGAACTACACCCTGGTATAACAATGACCTGATAGTGTCTGGAATATATGATATAATCTCAGCTCGGTAAGAAGACTGCTTCATGGAGCATGCAATGGTCAGTTAATTACTTCCGGTCTGCTCATGTTTCCACAGTCATCTTAATGAGTTGTGAATACACTCAGCACCGATTCGAGAATCACCTGTACCTCAAGGTGATCAGAGGTGACTGGTTCACACACCTCTGATATTTTAATCAGGAATATTGAAGGTGCACTGGACACCAGAGTTGGGTATGGTTTAATGTTCTGCAGTATACAAATATAGGGATAATCAATTACTGCTGATAACCTTTGCGCACATTACTGCCCAGTCGTCCCTGTCCATTATACAGGATCATATAAAAGGGAGGTAGGACTTTGACATGAACTCTGTTGCCACTCCACACCACTGTAACATCTGATCTCGGGTCACAGATTAACCGAAAGGAGGTCGAAGGGTCACAAGCAATTTATTGCAGGGAAACCATTGGAAAAAAAATCGGAGGGACCGGATTATTCTCCACGTGGAGAGGCAGGGATTAATCATGGATAGTCAGTATAGCTTTGTCAAGGGGAGTTCGTGTCTAACTAAATTGACTGATTATTTTCGAGGCCGTGACTAGGGGTGTAAATAAGGGTAAAGCAGTAGTCTACAAGGACTTCAGCAAGGCATTTGATGGGGTCTCGCATGGGAGATTTGTTAAGAAGGTAAGAGCCCATGGGATCCAGGGCAATTTGGCAAATTGGATCCAAAATTGGCTTAGCGGCAGGAGGCAGAGGGTGATGGTCAAGGGCTGTTTTTGCAAGTGGAAGCCTGTGACCAGTGGTGTACTGCAGGGATCGGTGTTGGGACCCTTGCTGTTTGTAGTGTACATTAATAATTTAGACTTGAATATAGGAGGTCAGATCAGTAAGTTCGCAGCTGACACGAAAATTGATTGTTTTGTAAATAGTGAGGAGGAAAGCCTTAGATTACAGGACCTTGTTCTACTTGTTCATTGATCACTGAAGGCAGCAGCACATGTAGACAATGTAGTCAGGAAGACGTATGGGACACCTGCCTTTATTAGCCAAGGCGTAGAATATAAGAGCAGGGAGGTTATGATGGAATAGTATTAAATTCCAGTTCGACCACAACTGGAGTACTGTGTATAGTTCTGGTTGCCACACTATAGGAAGAATGTGATGGCAATGGAGAGGGTGCAGAATAGATTCACCAGGATGTTGCCTGGGCTGGAGCATTTCAGCTATGAAGAGCGACAGGAAAGGCTAGGGTTGATTTCCTTCGAGCAGAGAAGGATGAGGGGTATCATGATTATGGGATACAAAATTGCGAGGGGCATTGATAGGTTAGATATGAAGAATCTATTTTCCCTTAGCGGAGGGGTCAATAACCAGGGGGAATTGAGTTAAGGTAAGGGGCAGGAGATTTACAAGGCATTTGAGGAAAATAATTTTCTCCCAGAGGGTGGTTGGAATCTGGAAGGCACTGCTTTTAGAGAGGGTCGGGGCAGGAACACTCACAACATTTCAGAAGTATTTCGATGAGCACTTGAAACGCCATAGCATACAAGGCCAAAGGCCAAGTGCTGGGAACTGAGATTAGAATGGTTTGGAGCTTGATGGCTGGCACAGACAGAATGGGCTGAAGGTCCTGTTTCTGTGCTGTATATCCCTATAATTCTGTGACTCTTTGAGGAGTAACAGTTCAAATAGAGCATAACATAAGAAGAGACATAGTGTACATACAACCTGTGGCAGGTGAGAATGGCTTTCAGCTATGGATCAGATGTTAGAAGCTATTATTAAAGACGTTATAGCAGGGCATGTAGAAAAAATCAAGGTGATCAGGGAGAGACAACATGGTTTTGTGAAAGGGAAATCATGTTTAACCAATATATTGGAGTTCTTTGAAGAAGTAACATGTACTGTGGATAAAGGGGAACTGGTGGATCTACAGTACTTAGATTTCCAGAAGGCATTTGATAACGTGCCACATCAAATGTCATTGTGGAAAATAAAAGCTCATCATTTAGGGGGTAACATAATTGGCATGGATAGAGGATTGGCGAGCTGACAGGAAACAGAGTAGGCATAAAGGGGTTATTTTCTGGTTGGCAAGCTGCGACGATTGGTGTGCTACCGCGATCAGTGCTGGGGCCTCAACTTTTTACAATTTATATAAATTTTTTTGATGAATGGACAGAAGGTGTGCTTGCCAAATTTGCTATTGACTCCAAGATTGGTAAGAAGGTAAGTGCTGAAGAGGACATAAGGAGGCTACAAAGGGATATAGATAAGCTAAATGAGTGGTCAAAGAACTGGCAAATGGAGTATAATGTGGGAAAAGATCAAACTGTCCATTTTGGCTGGAAGACTTCACTGTTACCTCGAGACTTGGCCTGTGCATGTCCACTGACTGCCTGTGTTATACACTCTAAGCTGAACATACATTCAGCAGCACCAGGAAGCCCCTCTAGTGTTATTTAAAAGGACTGGGCATCCAACTTACAGGTGAAGGGCTTTCGACTTGCTGCTGCTATTGTAAAGTTAGTGGAGGTGCTGTGGATGGTTTTCTGGAGGTTGTGTTGTCAGCTGCTGCAGGCATTCACGGATGACAGAGGATTTGGTGACCCAACTCTGGCCGATGTATGTGGACTGTAGTTACAGTGTCTCTGGGTCGGTAAAATGACCAACAAATGGAGCAGAGGCTGAATAGAGGGGAAGCTCTGCAAAGAACAGAGGGAGGGGGCTCTGCCCTACCCATTCTGGGTTTTCCAAGAGCAAAAAGAGCAATGGTCCTAATACCGAGCCCTGGGGAACACCACTGTATACTCCCATCGAGTCTGAACAACAACCTTTCACCACTTCTCTCTGTTTACTGTTCATTAGCCAATGTGAAATCCACACTGTCACTGTCCCTTTAATTCATGGGGTTCAGCTTTTCTAACCTGTCTGTTGAATGTCACTTGATCAAACACCTTTTGAAAGATCATATATATAACTTCAATCACATCACCCTCATCAACTCTCTCCATTGTTTCACGAAAGAACTCCACCAAGTTTACCTCAGCACCACCTCTCTCCACTCCTCCACTGTTGTTAAATTATCAGACTGATTATCCGACATCCAGTACTGGATGAGCAGAAATTTCCGCCAATTAAATATTGGGAAGACTGAAGCCATAGTTTTCACGCCCCACTCCAAATATGTTCCCTTGCTATTCTGCTCTGTTCCCATCCCTCTCCCTGTACCAGGCGAAGATTCAGACAATTTGTTTTTCAGCCTTGGTGTCACATTTGATCACAAAATGAGCTTTAACCTCATTTTCAGGATATCTATACAACCGCCTATTTCCACCTCAGTTAGAGCGCCCGACTTCACCCCTGTCTCAGCCTATCTGCTGCTGAAACTCATTCATGCTTTCCTTCCCCCGAGACATGACTACTCCAACACACTCCTCTCTGATTTCCCGCCTGCTGCTCTCTGTTAACTTAATGTCCTCCAGAACTCTGTTGCCAGCTCCTAAATCGTGCCAAGTCCGGTGCACATGTCACTGACCGACTTTGACTCCTGATCAAGTATTGTCCTTATTTAAATTCTCAACTTATTTTTCCTCCATGACCTCGCCCCTGTCCTGTATCTGTAAGATCCGTCCCCACAACCCTTCAATATATCTGTGCTCCTCTAATTCCAGCCTCTTGTGCATCCCTGATATTAACTGTTCCACCATTGGTGACCACACCTTCAGTTGCCTAGGCTCCAAGCTCTCGAATACCCTCCTTACACCTCTCCGCCTCTCCATCCCGCCACATCTCCACCACCCTTTCCTCTTTTAAGACACCCATTAAAACCTATCTCTTTGACCACGCTTTTGGTCCACTGACCTAATAATTTCTTATATCTCTCGGTATCATGTTCTGTTTTATAATGAAGCATCTTGGGATGTTTTATTACATTAAAGACACTATATAAAATACGTTGTTGTTGTTGTCGTTTGCCAGATATGATTTGGAATTCGCATTTGCATGCTGCTTCTCAGTTATTATCCCTTTTTGAGCAGGGCATACTTATCTCCTGGTTGTGACCTTTAGAAATTTCCAAACACCGACATTAGATTGACTGGTCAGTAAATACAGGTTTTACCCCATCTCTCCTTTTTTAAACATGGTGCAACATGTACAACCCTCCAGTCCTCTGTTATCACTCCCATATCCAAGGAGGATTGGAAGACTCTGTCCAGGGCCTATGCTACTTCCACATTTCCTTTCCTCAGTAACCCTCATACATCCCATACAGATCGAGTAAATGTTCTACTTTTTTGAGGTACAAAAAGTGTTGGATGGGAAGTGGTTAACAGAACCTGTTTGTTCAGTGACTGTCGTTAATTACAGTCTCCATGGACCCTAATTGTGTCACTGGAGGTTTTCCATCTTCTATTAATAAGGGATTCCTTTCAAGGTTTAATACCATTGTGCCAGTGGATTATCAGCTTCACCACTTACAGGCATCAGCAGCGCCAGAGAGAGGGAGGATAGATCAGAACCTGAGAACAATAGATTGGAATGTTACAACAATGGGTCAGAATCTGAGAACAGTGGATTGGAATGTTACAAAAGTGGGCTGAGGATTATCATGGCCTCTTTACATACTTTCTACGTATGATTCGCTGTCTTTAACATCCCAGATCTATTACACACTGTTGATTATACAACACATTTACTATCCAATCCTTGCTATTGTTGGTGTCCCTGGTAAGTTTGTCAATTTTACAAACCATTTTTAACTGCGTTACTGTTACTGGAATTTACTCTGCCCTCCTTACTGCTGCTGTTATTCCTGGTGAATCTCTGTCTCCAGCTATTAGCTCGACAATCATTGCTCATGATATTATAGTTCTCGTAATTTATTCTCATCTTTCCTGTTGTACTGCCCTGGGAAGTCTTTATTTCCACATATAAGATCTGTAAACCCTGATTCACTGAAATACTGTTCAAGTAATTCTGTTTTTTTCTCTGAAGCCCGAAGCCAATGTTATCGGTCTCCATAAGAAATTGTGTCCCATATCTGTGAACGACATACTCCAAGTCCAATGTTTGAGGCTGAACCCGACTGTTTGCAACCTCTGTGTTCTATTTAAACCTGAGCTGTGCTCATCTCCATATTCTCCCCATCACAAACCCTGCCTACTACCACCTCTGTAATATCACCCATCTTCACCTCTGCCTCAGCCCATCTGCTGCATAAACCCTCATCTGCGCCTTTGTTAAATCCACACTTGACTATTGCATTTCTATCCTGGTCATCCTCCCAGTTATGAACCCCCATAAATCACAGCCCATCCATAACTCTGCTGCCTGTATCCTAACTCTCACCAAATCCCGATCACCCATCACCCCTGTGCTCACTGATCTACAACGGCTCCCAGTCTGGCAGCACCTTCACTTTAATATTCCCATTCTTCTGTTAGAATCCCTCCATAGCTTCACCCCTCCAATTAGTCCAATTCCCCTCTTCATACCTATATTACAAAAAAACCTATGCCTTCAAATCCATTTCCAGATCCCCCTTTAAAGTGAATTTCATTCCCTCTCTATCTCTCCCTGGTGTTGATTTTCGGCTCTGTAGCACCACTGTTGCCCACACAATGGAAGTCTGGATCCACAAAAGGGTGTGAGATGAGCTAAAGCCACTTCTGGTGTGGCCTGCACACTGCTTCGTGCTGTGCCCGGGTGTACATTGTGTGTACGAGTAGCATGAGGAGTTGTGGAATGTCACATCAAACTTCTATTCCAGCAGCTTTGATGTACATCTTTGAAACGTGGACTGTGCATGTTAACTGACCGCCTGTGTTGGTCACTTTCAGCTAAACATACATTCAGCAGCACGAGGAACTTAATCTAATGCCATTGAAAATTTCTAGGCAGTTAGCCTACAGGTGAAGGGCTTTTGACTTCCTTCAGCTATTGTAAAGCTAGTGGAGGTGCTGTGGATGGTTTTCTGGAGGTTGTGTTGTGAGCTGTGCAGACATTCAGGGACGACAGAGGATTTGATAACCCAACACTGGACGAGGTATGGGGACTGTAGTTACAGTGTCTCTGTAACATGATCAACAAATGGAGCAGAGGCTGCAGAGAGGGGAAGCTCTGTAAAGTGGGAGGAGGTGGGGGCTCTGCCCTACATACCCCTGGGTTTCCAGGAGCAAAAACAGCAGTGGTCCTAATGCCAAGCCCTGGGGAACACCACTGCATACTCCCATCGAGTCCGAACAACAACCTTTCACCACTTCTCTCTGTTTACTGTTCCATAGTCAAGGTTATATCCACAATGTCACTGTCCTTTTAATCCATAGGGTTCAGTTTTCCTAACCTGTCTATTGAATGTCACTTGATCAAACACCTTTTGAAAGTCCATATATATAACTTCAATCAAAGCACCCTCATCAACCCTCTCCATTGTTTTATCAAAGAACGCCATCATGTTTACCTCACCACCACCTCTCTCCGCTCCTCCACTGTTGTTAAATTATCAGACTGGTTATCCGAAATCCAGTTCTGGATGAGCAGAAATGTCCTCGAATTAAATATTGGGAAGACAGAAGTCATTGTTTGCACTCCCCACTCCAACTCTGTTCCTTGCTATTGATTTCATCCCTCTCCTCGGTAACTCTCTGAGATTGACGCAGTCTGTTTCAAACCTCGGTGTTACATCTGGGACAACATTAATAGGCACACGCAAAAATGTGGGATAATTATGGAAGACCAGCACGGATTTGTTAAGGGAAAATGGCGTTTTACTAACATGCTGGAGTTTCTGAAGAGGTGAAATGGAAGATTGATGACGGCAATGCTGTTTATCTGGTGTAAATGGAATTCCAAAAGGCATTTGATAAAGTGTCACACAACAGACTTGTGAGCAAAGTTGTCGCTCATCGAATAAAAAGGACAGTACCAACATGAAACTAAATTGGTTGAGTGACAGGAAACAGAGTGTAGTGATTAATGGATGCTTTTCGGGCTGGAGAAAGGTTTGTAGTAGAATCAAACAAAATACTGCAGCTGCTGGAAATGTGAAATTAAAACAGAAAGTGATGGAAATACTCAGCACATCTGGCAGCATCTGTGGAGAGAGAAGAAGTGTTAATGTTCCAGGTGTGAGATCTTTCATCAGACGTGGCAAAGGTTAGAAATGTAATAGTTTTTAAGCAAATAAAGTGGAGGTATTGGGGAAAACACAAGGACAGAAATGTAAAAAGTAGAGCGGGAGTGGCGGGTGGAGGGTGTTGAAATAACAAGCGACTGGAAGCTCGGTGTCATGCTTTTGGACAGAATGGAGGTGCTCCACAATGTGGACACCCAATCTGCCTTTTAACTGCGGCGGTGTTCCAGTGAACATCAACGTCAGCTCGAGGAACAGCACGTCATTGTCCGATTAGGCACTCTACAAACTTCCAGTCTGAACACTGAGTTCAATAATTTCTGATCAAGACTGGTTCTTTTAATTATTTAGTTTTATCATTTTTTTTGCCATTTCCTGGCCTTAAACTGGATTTTTTTATGTTGCTGCTTTTGGCTAGGGCTGTCCATTATTTTGTCATTTAACACCCTCTCTGCACTAACGTTTTGTCTTTCACCGCACCACAAGCACACTCTCTTTGCCTTTGCCCCATGACCTCCTTGTCAGTTAATCTCTCTGACCCTCTGTCTTATCAACACCTCTTTTTTTCTCTTTTGCCCCACCCTTGCTTTATTTCCTTAAAACCTGACCTTTCTAACCTTTGCCAATTCTGATGAAAGGTCACAGGCCTGAAGCGTTAACTCTGCTTCACTCTGCACAGATGCTTCCAGACCTGCTGAGTCTTTCCAGCACTTCTTGTTTTCATTTAAGACTTGTAGTGGAGTTCCCCAGGGATCAATGTTGGGATCGTTTCTCTTCCTGACAAATATTAATGACATAGAGCTTGGTGTACAGGGCACAAATTCAAAGTTTGCAGATGATGCAAAACTTGGAAGCATTGTGAACTGTGATTAGGATCGTGTAGAAATTCAAATGGACATAGACAAGTTGGTGGAATGGACAGACAGGTGGCAGATGAAATTCAATGTGGAGAAATGTGATGTGATTCATTTCGATAGGAAGAACATGGAGAGGCAATATAGAATAAATGGTACAACTCAGAGAAGGCTGAGAGGAGATTTGAAAAAAAGGTATTCACAATTTTGATGTGTCTGGACAGAATGGATCGGGAAAAACTGTTCCCACTCCTGAAAGGTTCTGAAACGAGAGGGCAAAGAACTAAAGTAATTGGTAAAAGAAGCAGATGTTGACATGAGGAAATCTTTTTCACACAGAGAGTGCTTAAGATCTGGAATGTGCTGCCTGAGAGTGTGGTGGAGGTAGATTCAATCGAGGCAAACAGGAGGAAGTTGGATAGCTGTCTGAAAAGGAAGTTTGTACAGAGTTACAAGGAGAAGGCAGGGGAGTGACACGAGATGAATTGCTCTTTTGGACAGCCAGTGCAGACACGATGGACTGAATGGCCGCCTGTAACAATTCTGTGATTCTGTGACAGTTGACCACAAAATGAGCTTCCACCGTTATATTCGTGCCATCACTATCACCACCTATTTCCACTTCAATAACATCACCTGCCTTCACCCCTGTCTCAACTCATCTGCTGCTGAAGCTCTCAGTCATGCTTTCATTACCTGTAGACTGGACTATTCGAACTTATTCTCCCACATTCTAATGTCTTTAAACTTGAGGTCATCTAAAACTCTGCTGCCTGTGCCTGAACTCACAGAAAGTATCATTCCCCGATCACTGACCGAAATCAGCTCACAGTCAAGCAATGTCTTGATTTTAAAATTCTCATTCTTGTTTTCCAATCCCTCCATTGCCTCACCCCTCACTAACTCTGGAATCCCCTCCAGCCCCACAAACCTCTGAGATAGCTCTGCTCCTCTCATTCTGGCCTCTTGTGCATCCCTGATATTAATTGCCCCACCATTGTTGGCCACACCTTCAGTTGCCTCGGCCCAAAGCTCTGGAATACGCTCCGTACACATCTCCATCTCTCCACCTCTCCACTTCGCTTTTATCCTTTCAGACACTCATTTAAAATTTGCCTCTTTGACCAAGCATTTGGTCACCTAACCTAATATCTCCCTTGGTGATTCAGTGTTATACTTTGTTTCATAATGCTGCTGTGAAGTACCTTGGGATAAGTTCTTGCTGAACTTTGCCAGACATGAATTGTCATTAGCATATCCATGCGGCTTGAAATTTATTATGCTATGCTTTTCCAAGCAAATAATATTTCTGTCCTGGGTTGTGAAATTTCACCACCACTGACGTCAGATTGTTTGGACAGTACAGGGTTTACCACATCCCTCCTTTTTGTAAACGAGGTGTATAATTTGCAGCCCTCCAGTGCTCTGTCATCACTCCGATATCCAAAGAGAATTGGCAGATTCTGTGTAGTGCTTCTTCCATTTGCACTATTCCTTCTCTCACCAACCCTCAGAATTCCCATCCAGACCGGGTAAATGTTCTAGTTTATTGTGATACAAAAAGTGTTGGATTGAAAGGGGTTAACTGAACCTGTTTGTTCAGTGACTGCAATTAATGTCAGTCTCCATGGACCCTAATTGTGTCACTGGAAGATTTCCCTCTTCTATTAATAAGGGGCTCCTTTCAATGTGTTATCACATCGTGTCAGTGGGAGTATCACATCACTCCCGTCACTAACAGGGATCAGCGGCTCTGGAGAGAGGGAGAGGAAATATCAGAATCAGAGTACAATAGATTGGAATGTTACAACAATGAGCAGGAGTTTCAGCTGGGAGTTTAACTTTCTTTCTGCAGATTATGATCAGTTCTCATGAAACAGTCGGATCTATTACTCACTGAGGAATATTCAATACATTTACTACCCCTTCCTGGCTATTATTGGTGTCCCTAGTAAGTCTCTGTATCTAGCTATTAATTCTATAAACGATGTTTAACTGCATTACCATTCTTGTCATTTCCTCTGCCCTCCTTGCTGCTGTTGTTATTCCTGTCAAATTTCAGTCTCCAGATATTAGCTCTATAAACCATTGCTATGTGCATTAGAGTGCTTGTAATTTACTCTCCCATCTTTGCTGTCTCTGGTAAGTCTCTATTTCCCGCTATGAGATCTGTAAAATTTGTTTCACTGAAATAATGTTCTTGCTATTTAAATTTGGGAAGAGTGCAGTTGTCATTGATCTCCATAAGAAATTCCATCCACTATCCATGAACCACGATCTCCTCATTGCCAAATATCTGAGGCTGAACCAGACAGTTTGCAACCTCTGTGTTCTATTTAAATCTGAGCTGAGTTCATCTCCATATTCTCACCAACCCTGCCTACTACCTCCTCTGTACTAACACACATCTCCACCTCTGCCTCAGCCTATCTGCTGCATAAACATTCATCTGTGCCTTTGTTAAATACACACTTGACTATTCCAATTCTATCCTGGTCACACTCCCATTTATAAACCTCCATAAACCACAGCCCATCCAGAACTCTGCTCCCTGTATTCTAACTCACACCAATCCCGATCACCCATCACCCTTGTGCTCACTGATTTACATTGACTCCCAGTCTGGCAGCACCTTAATTTTATTATTCTCATTCATGTGTTTTAATCCCTCCATGGCCTCACCCCTCCAGTTAGTCCCATTCCCCTGACCGTTCCCATATTCCTTTTGGCCTTCTAGTACTTTCTTCAATTAGCTTTAAAAATAAACTTCACCCCCTCTTTATTCTACCACTGACCACGATTTTCACCTCCACAGCGCCACAGGGTCCAACGTCATGGACGCTTGGATCCATAAAATGGTACGAGCTGAGCTGCCGGTCACTTCCAGTGCTCCATGCTGGACAGGGATTTAGCGCTGGATAGGGATTTAGCCGGGGTTTATCAAGCATGTGCTGGTAGTGTGAGGAAGGGTCTGAATATGGTGCCAATCAGCCATTGCAGCAGCTTTGATCTATGTCTTTGAAACTTGGCCTGTGCACGTCCACTGACCGCCTGTGTTAGTCATTCTCAGCTGAACATATATTTAGCAGCACGAGGAGCCCCTCTAGTGTTATTTAAAAGGACCAGACATCCAACTTACAGGTGAGGGGCTTTTGACTTACTTTTGCTTTGTAAAGTTAGTGGAGGTGCTGTGGATGTTTTTCTGAAGGTTGTGTTGTGAGCTGCTGCAGACATTCAGGGAGGACAGAGGATTTGGTAACCCAACTGTGGACGAGGTATGGGGACTGTAGTTGCAGTGTCTCTGGGTCTGTAACATGACCAACAAATGGAGCAGAGGATGTTGAGAGGTGGCGCTCTCTAAAGATGGAGGAGGAAGGGGCTTTACCCTACCCACCCTGGGTTTTCCAAGAGCACTTCCCCTACCTTACCTGCCCCAGTAGCAGTGTGTGAGGTGACTCTGATTCAAAAAGGTGTTAGTCACAGAGCTGTGTCACCTCCTGCAACACATGGAGCCTCACACCAGAGTGAGGACGGAGCTGTCAGTGGACGTGAAGATCGCAGTTTCATTGAAACTCTATGTATTTGGATATTTCCAGGCAGGAGCAGGAGACATATCCAGTGTAGAGTAGTAGAGATTGATGGAGTCATAGCGTCATTTACAACACATAAGGAGGCCATTCGGTCCATCCTTTCCGGTTCTATGTGGAACAATCCAGTCAGTCTCAATCCCCTGCTCAATCCCCGTAGCCCTGTAAGTGCATTCCCTTCAGGTTCCACCCAGTTTCCTTTTGAAGTCATTGATTGTCTCGGCTTCCACCACTCTCATGTGCAGTGAGGTCCAGACCGTTACCATCCACTGTGTTAAAAAGTTCTTCCTCATATTCCACCTGCATCTCTTACTCAAAATGTTCCATCTGTGACCCCTAGTCCGTTTTCCATCACGGGAACAGCTTTTCCTTCAATATCTTATCTAAGCTTATAATAATCGTGTACACCTCTATCAAATCTATCTCAATCCCCATTGCTCCAGGGACAACAAATCCAGCTTCTCCAAACTAACCTTGTAACTAAACCCCCTATCCCTGAAACCATTCTGGTAAATCTCCACTGCACTCTCTCAAGGACCTTTACATCCTTCCTAAAGTGTGGTGATTAGAACTGGACAGAGCTCTCTTGTTGGAGTCTAACCAAAGCATTACAAAGTTTCAGCGTAGCATCTAAAACAGCATACCTGGCACAAAAGGAAAAAAAAACGGGAAAGGTAGCCAAATTATGGCTTGCAAGGGAAATTAGAGATAACATTAGATCCAAGGAAGAGGCACACAAATTCTCCAGGGAAAAAAATACAACAGACCTGAGGATTGGGAGCAGTTTGGAATTCAGCAAAGGAGGACATAGGGATTGATTAAGAAGCAGCAAATAGAGTACGAGAGTAAGCTTGTGGGGGCATAAAAACTGACCGTAAAAGTTTCTATAGGTATGTGAAGAGAAAACAATTGGTGAAGACAAATGTAGGTCCCTTACACTCAGAAACAGGGGAATTTATTATGCGGAACAAAGAAATGGCTGACCATCTAAGTGCATACTTTGATTCTGTCTTCACAAAGGAGGACACAAATATCATACCAGAAATGTTGGGGAACACAGGGTTTAGTGAGAGATAGGAAGTTAAATAAATCAGTATTAGTAGAGAAATGGTGTTGGGCCTGATAATCTTAATCCAAGAATAATTAAGGAAGTGAACCTAGAAATAGTGGATGCACTGCTGGACATCTTCCTAGATTCCATGGACTCTGGAACAGTTCCTACAGATTGGACGGTAGCTCATGTAACCCCACTCTTTAAAAGGGGATATATAGAGAAAACAGAGAATTATAGACCAATGAGCCTGACGTCGAAAGTGGGGAAAATCCTGGAGCCATTATCAGAGATTTTATAGCAGAGCACTTGGAGAACAGTGGTAGAATTGGACAAAGTCATCATGAATTTACGAAAATGAAATCATGCTTGTCAAATCTACTGGAATTCTTCGATGATGTAACTAGTAGAGTTGATGAGGGGGAGCCAGTGGATATGGTTTATTTGGACTTTCAGAAGGCATTTGACAAAGTACCATATAAGAGATTAGAGTGTAAAATTAAAGCAGATGGGATTGGGGGTAGTTTATTGTGATGGATAGAAAATTGGTTGCCAGACAGGAAACAAAGAGTAGGAACAAACGGGTCTTTTTCTGAATGGCAGAACGTGAGCAATGGGTACCACAGGGATCGGTGCTAGGACTCCAGCTACGCACAATATATATTAATGATTTAGATGAGGGAACTAAATGTAATATCTCGAAATTTTCAGATGACATAAAATTGGGTGGGAGGGTGAGTTGTCAGGAGGAACCATAGAGGCTTCAGTGTGATTTGGCCAAGTTGTGTGAGTGGGCAAATGCATGGAAGATGCAGTATAATTGTGGGCAAATGTGAGGTTATCCACTTTGGTAGCAAAATCAGGAAGGCAGATTATTATCAGAACTGGTATAAACTGAGAGAAGGGAATTATCGGTGTTCTCGTACACGAGTTGCTGAAGGTAAGCATGCGGGTGCAACAGGCGGTAAAAAGGCAAATGGTACGCTGGCCTTTATAACGAGAAGATTCGTGTACAGGAGCAGGGATGTCTTGCTACAATTATACAGAGCCTTGGTGAGGTCACATCTGGAATATTGTGTTCAGTTTTGGTTTCCAGATATGAGGAAGAAGGTTCTTGAAATAGAGGGAGTGCAGCGAAGGTTTACCAGACTCATTCCTGGAATGGCGGGACTGATGTTTGAGGAGAAACTGAGTCGTTTAGGATTATATTCGCTGGAGTTCAGAAGAGTGAGGGAGGATCTCATAGAAACCTGCAGAATTATAATCAGTCTGGACAGACTAGATGCAGGAAGGATGTTCCCGACGTTGGGGTGTCCAGAACCAGGGGTAACAGTCTAAGGATAAGGGGTAAACCTTTCAGGAGTGAGATGAGGAGAAATCTCTTCACCCAGAGAGTGGTGAGCCTGTGGAATTCACTACCACAGGGAGCAGTCGAGGCCAAAACATTGTATGTTTTTAAGAAGGAGTTAGATATAGCTCTTGGTTCTAAAGGGATCAAAGGATATGGGGGGAAAAGATTACTGAGTTGGATGATCAGCGATGATCATAACGAATGGCGCAGCAGGCTCGAAGGACCGAATGGCCTACTTCTGCTCCTATTTTCTATGTTTCTATGTTTCCCTGCTTTTGTACCCTTGCCTCCAAGATCTGATATGTTTTGCTAAACACTCTCCTAATATGTCCTGCCACCTGCAATGATAAATGCATATGGAGCCCCAGGTCCCTCTGCTCCTGCACAATGTTCAGAACTGTGTCATTAAGTCTATATTGCCTTCCTATTCCTTCTGGCATAAGGCATCACCTCACACTCCTCTGTACTAAATTCCACCTGCCATTTCTCTGTTAATTCTGCTGGATTGTCGATATCCTGTTGCAGGCAGTTTGTGTCATCCTCAGTGTTTGCCACGCGTCCAAGTTCGGTGTCATTGGCAAGCCTTGAAACTCTGCTCTGTATTCCAAGATCCAAGTCATTTATATATAGCAAAAAAAAAGTGGTCCTAGCACTGACCCTTGGGTAACATCACTGCCTACCATCCTCCAGTCTGAAAATCAACCATTTAACACTACTCACCCTTTTCTTTCCATCAATCAATATTTGATCCAATTGGATGCTAATCCATGTGATTCAATTTTGTTATCCATCATTTTAGAACATAGAACATAGAACAGTACAGCACAATGCAGGCCCTTCGGCCCACGATGCAGTGCCGAACCTTTAACCTGCTCTCAGATCAAACTACCTACACACCCTTAATTCTACTATCATCCATGTCCCTATCCAAGAGTCGCTTAAATGTCCCTAATGTATCTGCTTCTACTACCGCCGCTGGCAGTGCGTTCCACGCACCCATCACTCTCTGTGTAAAGAACCTACCTCTGACATCTCCCCGAAACCTTCCTCCAATCATCTTAAAATTATGTCCCCTGGTGATAGCCCTTTCTGCCCTGGGAAAATGTCTCTGGCTGTCCAATCTATCTATGCCTCTCATCATCTTGTACCCCTCTGTCAAGTTACCTCTCATCCTTCTTCGTTCCAATGAGAAAAGACCGAGCACCCTCAATCTTTCTTCGTAAGACATGCCCTCCAGTCCAGGCAGCATCCTGGTAAATCTCCTCTGCACCCTCTCTAAAGCTTCCACATCCTTTTGTGTGGTACTTCATCAAACGCTTTCTTAAAATCCATGTAGACCATCCACCACATTCTTTTCATCAACCTGCTCTGTTACTTCATCAAAATAAATTCAATTAGTTCATGAAAGCATGATCTGCTTTTTAGAAATCCGTGCAGACAACCCTTAATTAACTCAAACATCTCCTAGTGTGTGTTGATTTTTTTCCCACTGATTTAATTTCTAAAACCTTCCTCACCACTGATGTTAAACTAACTGACCAGTAGTTGCGAGGCCTGTGTGTTGTCCATTCCCATTGATAATTCTGGGAGGTGAGGGTGACCATCTATGTCATCGTTTTTTCGCTCAGCAGGGAGAAGCAGAATGAGAGATCCGTGGCTTTGTCAGGATAGCGGGAATCCTGATGGTGTTGGTGTCTCTGCGGGGGCCCCATGTCAATGGGGAGTGGTACAGGAACTGAAAGAACTCTCACTCCATTAATGTACAGTTGGTGTGTGAGCATGCCCAGTACATCATGTTGGTGAATGTTCACTACCCTGTCAGCAGCCACCACACCTTCATTCTGAAGCAGTCAGCCATTCTCAACACTTAGGGCTTCCATGCAGAACCAGAATGTGGCTCCACGGAGACAAAGAAAAAAACCGTCTAGACACAGATCTTGTTTCTACATTCCCAAACCACCTACCACCGCCACCCAACCTCACACAATTAACATGTGTATAATGTGAGCAATGGAGTCACCAGGAACATGGTGGGACAGACCATCGGTGTGATGAAGCAATGCTTCCAATGTCTGAACCGCACGGGAGAGAGCCCTTCAGTACACACTGGAGCAGGTGTCCAAGTTCATGGTGTTCTGCTGCACCCTTCATATCATCACTATCATGAGGACACAGACATTGGCACCAGGAATCCGGAGGACACCTCAGGAGGAGGAGGAGGACGCAGGGAGGATATTTCCTGGACGCCTTCGAACTACACAGGCTGTCTGAGAGTCCCTGCAAAGATTTTGTTTCCCATAGGACAACTTCCCTTTCCCACCATGGATCCCCCATTCTCCACCATTTCACCCATCTGAGACACCCCATCACAGTGTCCCCTTGGTCACCATCCTGTAATAAAAACCACCAACATAAACCTTTTCAGTAACATCTTTATCCAATTATACCAAAGGAAAATGGAACTATTCACCCTTGTATATTCCCTTAGTCTCTGTCTTGTGCGTTCCCTCGACTCGCCTCGTGCTCCCCAGTGTTTCCCCAGTTAACTGCAGCATCGCTGGTGGAAGGCTGCTGACTTTCATTCGGGGAGACTGCAGATGACCTTGCAGGATGTCCTCGAGCAGCTCTGGGCCTTGAAGGCTTCGATTCAAACTGTACCACCTCGACATAGGCAGCAGCCCAGTAATGTTCTGATCTGAGTCCTGTGTATTATAGCACGTTAGTGACCTCGCTCTCCGGCAGCTGACACATGCACTATCCTTTCCCCCTTCCCTGGCTGCAGTTCGTGCATTTTCGATGAATCAGCATGTGCAGATTCCGACTCTATACCAGCCTGTAAGGCACACACAGTGGAAGTATTTGAGCTGGAGGCTGTGAGTATCAGACTAAGTGATGGGGCTTCACCATCAGTCCTGTGCTGATGCTCTCTCTCTGTCTCCTGGAGCTGCCGTGACTGGGAAGCTGGCAGTTTTGGGGTACCATTGGGAAGTGTAAAATCAGAAGGGTCGTATTGGGATGAGAGATTGTGGGTGGGTTGGAAAGCAGGAGGTCCATGATCCCACCATCTCCAGCTTGTACATCATCCCAGACAGCAGGATGCGGGGGGAGGTGGGAGTTAAGAAGGGGCATAAGGCAGGAACATAGCATCATCCTGAATGCTCTCGGCGATGCCGGATGCCACGGGCTCTGTCACAGCCGGTCCCATGATGTGAAGAACCATCTCCTCCCTTAAGCTCAGGGGTTGAAGGTATGCCTGGCACTCGCCGGTTCACTTGCAGCTCCCTGTGATTATGGGTCACCTTGTCCTGCAAGAAAGAAGGCAGAATATTAATGATTGTGTTACACTGTGTTTTGATGATGTGCCTGCCATAGCTGAATAGCTGGAGGTAATTGGAGGCAGTGAGAGGTGGGTGTGAAGCTGCTATCAGTACAAGGTGTGTGAGGGTGAAGTGGAGTATGTGAATGTTAGGTGTGAGTCCTGAGTGTTAGGGACTGCTGATGGGTGAGTGATGGGGGTGTGGTGCATTGAGCAGTGTGAGAGGTTGGTGATGTTGGGGGTAGGAGATGCAATTTGGAGATTAATTCAATGACATTGACCTCCCGGATTAGCTCATTAAACTTCTTCTGGCTCTGCTGCCAGATTCTCGTGGCGAGAATTCTTGCATTGACCTCCCTGGCCACCTTCACCGATTCCCTTCGGAGGACGTTCCTTGAGAGTCTCCACCCCGCCACACGGAAACAGAGCCTCTCTCCTCCTGTCACCCTTCGTAACTAAGACATCCTTCCCCACATCCGTGAACCGCAGAACCCTCTGTTGCAGTGTGCTATTTACCTTGACTCCAATTGGAGAATTTACAGTAAGCAGCAGCAGCCTCCAGTGAATCAGTGCATCTCCTCTTTAAGAGGGACAGACTGCATTTAAAAGCTGAACCTGACTGAAACATGTGTCAGCCTCACACACCTTTAGGGCCCTGTTAAGCATCCAGACAGACAGCAGCGCGGGTAACCCGGGGTGGCACGTAGAATTCATGGAAATGAGGAGGCAGCAGGAAGTGTGTTTGTCACCTGCCTCAACAGAAATGGGCACGGGCAGATCATGATCCCTCTGCCCAAAAACACGACATACTCTCTATTTCTATTTGCTGTTCTCTCTTTCACACTTTCTCACTCTCTGTCTTTCTCTCTCTCTTCACTCACTTTCTCTTGCTCATAAAATAAGAGATTGATGCAGCACAGAAGAAGGCTATTCGGCCCTTTGTGTCTGTGCTGTCTCTTCGAAAGAGCCATCTAATTAGTTCCTCTTTCCTCCTCTTTCCCCAGACTCCTGTTTTTCTTTTCCTTTTCAAGTATTTGCTAAATTGCCTTTTGAATGATATTATTGAATCTGCTTCCACCATGTTTTCAGCCAGTGAATTCCAGATCCCAACAACTCGCTGTGGAAGAAAATTCTCCTCATTTCACCTCTGTTTTTTTTTTCAATTACCTTCAGTCTGTGTCTTCTTAATGCTGAACTTTAGATTTTTGGATTTAGATATACAGCACTGGAACAGGCCCTTCGGCCCACCGAGTCTGTGCCGACCATTAACCACCCATTTACACTAATCCTGCACTAATCCCATATTCCTAACACATCCTCACCTGTCCCTATATTCCCCTACCACCTACCTATACTAGGGGCAATTTATAATGGCCAGTTTACCTATTAACCTGCAAGACTTTTGGCTGAGGGAGGAAACCCACAAATTCCACACAGGCAGTACCCATAATATGAGGCTGCAGTGCTAACCACTGCGCCACTGTGCCGCCCCTGTTTCTGACACTGGAAACAGTTTCACATTGATTACCTTATCAAAACCCTTCATAATTTTGAATTTTATATCAAATCTCCCCTTACCTATCACTGCTCTAATGAGAACAATCCCAGCTTTTCGAATCTATCCACGTAACTGTATTGCGAGATCCCTGGTACCATTCTAGTAATTCACCTCTGCATCTTCACTAAGTCCTTGACATCCTTACCAATGTGTGGTGATCAGAATTGGACACAATTCTCCATCTGGGACCTAACCAATGATGTATAAATATCAGCATTTCCTCCTGAGTTTTATTACTCTGTGTCTCTCTCTCTAACACCAAGGACACTGCATGCTACTAACTAAGATCTGTGTGTTTACACCCTCGGTCTCTCTAATCATGCACTCACTCTATAATGGTACCATTTATTTTATATTTTTTTCTTCTCATACTTCCTACCCAAATGTCTCACTTCACATTTCAATGTGTTAAATTCCATCTGCCATGTTCCTGCCCATTTCATCAGTCAGTCTCTGTCCTCCTGAAGTCTGTTACTATCCTTTTCACTGTTTATTAACATTTCTGAGTTTCCTTCCATCTGAAAACTTGGACATTACCCCCTCTGTACACAAGCCCACTGCATTAGCATGCAACACCAGGGATCCCAACAGTCACCCTGGGGAACCCCACTGTGTACTTCGCTCCAGCTGAAAAACAGCCATTATTCCCTACTCTCTGATACCTGTCACCTAGCTAATTTCTTGCATGCTGGGATTGAAAAAGAAAAAAAAAGGACTTCCATTTATGTAGCGCCTTTCATGACTACTGCATGTTCCAAAGCAATTGACAATCAAAGTATACTTACAATGCCGACTCACTCTTGTACTGTCGGAAACAGAGCAGCCAATTTTCGCAATGCAAGATCCCACAAGCAGCAATGTGATCATGACCAGATCTGTTTTTATGATGTTGCTTGAGGGATAAATATTGTCCAGGCCACATGGAATAATTCCCCCATTCTTCTTCTACTTAATCCCATAGGATCATTAGCATCGACCTGAGAGGGCAGATGGGGCCTTGGTTAACGTTTCATTCGAAAGACTGCTCATCTGATAGCGCAATATTCCCTCAGTATTGTCGCTGCAGTGTTAGCCTTGATTCTTGTGAAAAAGTCATTTCATGACACTTGATCCTGGAAGCTTGTGACTGAAAGGGGAGAGAGCTACAAACTGAGCCCGGGCTGACTTTGGCCCTTTAATCCCATGTGTTTCTAATTGGGTCACACGGCTGTTATATAGTACTTTATCAAACACCTTTTGAAACGATAGGAAAATTGTAAAAGTACAGGCAGGAAAAGTCATAGAAACATATAATAGCATTGCATGAAAGGGGGTCATTTGGTCTATGAAGTCTGTGCTGGCTCTTTTGATGAGTTTCCAGTGAGTTCCACACCCTGGATCTTTCCCAGATCCTTGAACTTTTCCCCTTAATATCTAACCAAATCACTTTTTGAATCTACTTTTGAATCTGTATCCTTCAGCCTATCACACAATAATTTGCAAATCCGAAACAAAAATTGCATTACAATAATCCCCATGTCAACTCTGCTTCTTTTTTCCAATTACCATAAATCTATGTCCTCTGGTTAATGGCCCCTCATACATTAGAAACATTATATAATTTATATAAACCCTTCATGATGTTAAATATCCCTATCTGATCACCTTGTAAATGTCCCTGCTCCAAGGAAAACAATCCCAGCTACATAACTGTAATCCCTCATCCCTGGAAAAGTTCCAGTAAAACTCTTCTGTCCCCTCTCCAAGGTTTCATGTCCTTCCTAAAGTGTGGTTTCCAGTATTGGACACAATACTCCAGATGGAGCCGGACTAGTCTTTTCCATAGGGTTAACACAATATCCTGGCCAGTCTACTCTGTGTCTCTATTAATCAAGCCGAGGAATCTATTTGCTTTGTGAACTGTTTGTTAACCTGTCCAGCTACTTTAAAAGATTGCATGCAAACACCTCAGGTCTCTCTGTTACTCTCAATAGCTTTAAAGTTGTGCCATTCAGCTTGTATTATCCCTGGTCATTCATCTGCATGCAGCTCACCATCACCTTCTCAAGGGCAATTATGGATGGGCAATAAATGCTGGCCTAGTCAACGACACCCACATCCCATGAACGGATAATATATATCACATCTTCCGACAATGTATCACCTCACACATCTGCCATGCCAATTAAATGTTTGGAAGACTGCAGCCGTTGTTTTCAAACCCCACGTCAAAAGTTTCCTAGCTACAGACTGGATCTCTCTCCTTGGCAACTGTCTGAGACTAAAGCAAACTGTTCACAACCTGGTTTCATAGTTGACGCTGCGACGAGCTTCCTGCTAAATATTACTAAAACAGCCTACTTACACTTCCATATCATCACCCAACTTTGCCCCTCTCTCAGCTCTTCTGCTGATGAAACACTCCCCCTTGCCTGTGTATTAGACTCGACTAGTCCAACACACTCCTGGCTGGTCTCCCACATTCTACCCGCCATAACCCTGAGGTGGTCCAATGCACTGCTGCCCATGTCCTAACTCACACCAAGTCCTGTTCACCCATTACCCCCTGTACTCACTGACCTACATTGGCTCCTGGTCAGCAACACATCAATTTTAAAACTCTCAGCCTTCTTTTCAAATCCTTCATTATCTCACTCCTCCTTATCTCTGTAATCTCCTCCAGCCCGACAACCCTCCGAGATATCTGCACTCATCTATTTCTGGCCTCTTGAGCATCTGCGAGTTTAACTGCTCTACCATTGGTGGTCCTGCCTTCAGCTGCCGAGTCCCTACGCTCTGGAAGAGTAGAGCAGAACTTCCAGGGAGGAATTCCTGGAAGATAAATGTCAGTGAATTAAACACTAAAATAAAAGCAAAATATTGCGGATGCTGAACACTGGAAATACTCAGCAGGTCTGGCAGCATCTGTGCAGAGAGAAACAGAGTTAATGTTTCAGATCTGTGCCCCTTCATCAGAACTGGTAAACGTTAGAAATGTAACAGTCTTTGAGCAAGTGAAAGAGGGGAAGGGGAAGAAGAACAAGAAGGAAGGACTGTGATGGGACAGAGAGGGGATAGATTAAATTACAGACTGTTACATTCCTAACGTTTACCAGTTCTGATGAAGGGTCAGAGACCGGAAACATTAACTGTGTTTCTCTCTACACAGATGCTGCCAGATCTGCTGAGTATTTCCGGCACTTTCTGGTCTCATCCCCAAGCTTTTGAATTCTCTCCCCAAACCCTAAATGCAATAAGCTGCACTGAGTCCAGTTTTAGGGAGTCCTGCTTGGACAGAGTACTAAATGCAGTAAGGTTAACGAGTGATTGAATTTTAAGTGATCTAAGAGTCGATCTCTTTCCAACAATTTGTTAATTTTACATTTAGCATTTCACTTAATTTTAAGCTGAATTTGTACTTTATTTCACAATCAGTTTGTGAGAATTGGACAGTTAATTGATGCTGATGGAAAAGGAGGGTCAGTGTCTGCTTGGATATAAAAGTGGCTTAATGACAGAAAACAGTGAGTTGCGGTAAATAGTTGTTATTCAAACTGGAGAAAAATAGACGGTTGTGTTCCCCAAGGGTTAGTGCTAGGAACACTGTTTTATTCTGATATGTATAAATGATTTGGATAATGGCATACAGAGAAACATTTCAAAATTTGCAGGTGATACCAAACTTAGAGGCGGAGCAGGCATTGAGGTTGATACCAATCGATGTAAGAGGACATAGATAGGCTAGCAGAATGGGCAGACCAGAGGCAAATGGAATTTAATACAGACAAGTGCCAAGTGATGCATTTTATCAGAAGTAACAGGGAGAGGCAATATAAACTTAATGGTAAAGTTCGAAAGAGTGTGCAGAGACAAAGGGACATGGGGTTCATGCACATAGATCTTTGAAGGTTGCAGGATATATTGAGAGAGTCGTCAGTAAAGCATATGGGATCTTGGGCTTCATAGATAGAGGTGGTGAGTTCAGAAGAAGGAAAGTTATGCTGTAACTTTATGAAGCTCTGGTTAGGCCCCAACTGGAGTACTGCATCCAGTTCTGTTCACCACACTTTAGGAAGGATGTGAGGGTCATTGACAGGGTGTAGAGGAGGTTTACTTTAATGGTTCCAGAGATGGAGGATTTTAAGTACAATATAGTCTGTAAAAGCTGGGATTGTCTTCCTCGGAGTAAAGGAGATTGAGGGGAGATTTGATACATGTATACAAGATGATGACCTGTTTGGATAAGGTAGACAGGAAAAGATGTTCCCATTAGCTGATGGTACAAGGACTAGAGTTAAGATTGAGGGCAAGAGTTAAGGGGGATGTGATGAACAACATTTTTACACAACGAGTGGTAATGGCCTGGAAATCATTGCCTACGAGGGTGGTGGAAGCAGAGAAGGTGAATTATTTCAAAAGGATATTGGATGAACACTTGATGTAAATAAACTTGCAGGAATATGGAGTCAGAGCTGGGGCATGAGACTGGCTGGATTTATCTCCAAAGAGCTGGCATGGACTCGATGAGCAGAATGGCCCAATTCTGTGCTGAAATGACTATGACTCTCCGACTCTCTGACAGGGGAATACTATTACAACTTTTAGTTTAGTTTAGAGATACAGCACTGAAACAGGCCCTTCGGCCCACCGAGTCTGTGCGGACCATCAACCACCCATTTATACTAATCCTACACTAATTCCATATTCCTACCACATCCCTACCTGTCCCTATGTTTCCCTACCACCTACCTATACAACGGGCAATTGCTAATGGCCAATTTACCGATCAACCTGCAAGTCCTTGGCATGTGGGAGGAAACCGGAGCACCCGGAGGAAACCCACGCAAACACAGGGAGAACTGGCAAACTCCACACAGGCAGTCCCCAGAATTGAACCCGGGTCACTGGAGCTGTGAGGCTGCGGGGCTAACCACTGCGCCACTGTGCCGCCCTATACTGGGAAAGTTTATAATGGACTGGGCAGTATCACCCTGGAGAACCCCGTGATGTAAGTGAAATGTTTGATGCCCCAGAACGTTGTTAACAAATGTCCTTCACAAACAGAGTAAATCAGTTCAGTCCCATTGACAATTCTGGAGTCATTCACAATGGGGAGTAATTTCTCCTCGTTTTCTCTACATAGGACAGCAGTCAGGCTTTTCACTGTGTCCACCACCTCCATGTTGAAAGTCTTGTCAGGGTTAGGTGAGTTAAGACACGTTGCCTGGGCGACAGATTTCTTCAATTGTGTTACTGCTTCTATGCTCTCTTCAGTCCAACCTGGTTAAACCTGGTCATCACCATCATTAGTTAGTTCATAAAGAGGAGTCACAGTCTCTGCAAATCGAGGGATGAGGGTCCACTGATACCCCACCAGCCTGAGAATAGGACACAGGGCAGGACTTTGAGGTGGACAGGGATAGATACTGGATGAGGGTCCATTGATACCCCACCAGCCTGAGGATAGGACACAGGGCAGGACTTTGAGGTGAACAGGGGTAGATACTGGATGAGGGTCCACTGATACCCCAGCAGCCTGAGGATAGGACACAGGGAAGGACTTTGAGGTGAACAGGGGTAGATACTGGATGAGGGTCCACTGATACCCCAGCAGCCTGAGGATAGGACACAGGGCAGGACTTTGAGGTGGACAGGGATAGATACTGGATGAGGGTCCACTGATACCCCACCAGCCGGAGGATAGGACACAGGGCAGGACTTTGAGGTGAACAGGGGTAGACACTGGATGGTCTCGACCTGATGCTGGTGTGGGCTGATGCAGGATGATCTGATCTGGGCACGTAGAAAGGTGACACGGTCTTGCACCAGCTGGGCCTTACGTGCATGGTCTTTTAGTCCAGCTCCCAAAGTAATTGCAGTAGTTCCTGTAAAAGGGTTAAATGTGTGGACACGTCTGTGGTGATGGGAAGATCATCGACATATTGCAGCAAGCAGGAAGACTGTGAAAAGCTCAGAAGGGACCCGGCTACACGTTTGTTGAAAATAATGGGGTTATTGTGGAACCCCTTGTGACAGACATGTCCAGGGGTATCTCTGGTCCTCAGAAGTGAATGTGAATTTAATTTGTTTCTCTAGTTTTACTGGGATACTACAATAACCATTAGAGATATCCAGGGTGTAGAAGACAGCCCTAATATTGGGAATCCGGGATAGTAGGGTGGGTGTCTATCAGACAACCGGGTTCACGCAGGGTTGACTGAATTGAGTTTGTGGTGGTCAATAGTCAGTCACCAGCTGCCATCCGGTTTTCCAACAAGTCAAATCAGGCTGTTAGAAGGGAACATGGCTTCGTGAACTACACCCTGGTATAACAATGACCTGATAGTGTCTGGAATGCATGATATAATCTCAGCTCGGTAAGAATACTGCTTCATGGATCATGCAATGGTCAGTTAATTTCTTCTGGTCTGCTCATGCTTGCACAGTCATCTTTATGGGTTGTGGATACACTCGACACCGACTCGAGAATCGCCTGTACCTCAGGGTGATCAGAGGTGTCTGGTTCCCACTCCTCTGATATTTTAATCATGAATATTGCGGGTGCACTGGATACCAGAGTAGGGGTATGTTTTAATGTTCTACAATATACAAGTATAGGGATAATCAATTACTGCTGATAACCTTTGAGTACATTACTGCCCAGTAGTCCCTGTCCATTATGCAGGATCATATAAAAGGGAGGCAGGACTTTGACATGAACTGTGTTCCCTCTCCTACACCAATGTAAGATCTGATCCTGGGTCACAGACTAACCAAAAGGAGGTCGAAGGGTCACAAGCAATTTATTGAGGAGTAACAGTTCAAATACAGCACAAAATCAGAATAGACATAGTGGACATACGGCCTGTGGCAGGTGAGAAAGGCTTTCTGGCTATGGATCAAATGTAAGAAGCTATTAGTAAAGACGTTATAGCAGGACACACAGAATAATTCAAGGTGATCAGGCAGAGTCAACATGCTTTTGTGAAACGGAAACCATGTTCAACCAATTTATTGAAGTTCTTTGAAGAAGTAACAGGTGCTGTGGATAAAGGGGAACTGGTGGATGTACTATACTTAGAATTCCAGAAGGGATTTCATAATGTGCCACATCAAAGTTCATTGCGGAATATAAAAGCTCATGGTGTAGGGGGCAACCTATTGGCATGGATAGAAGATTGGCTAGCTAACAGGAAACAGAGAGTAGGCTTAAATGGATCATTTTCTGTTTGGCAAGATGCAACGAGTGGTGTGTCACAGAGATCAGTGCGGGTGCCTTAGCTCTTTACAATTTATATAAATCACTTGGATGAAGGGGCCAAAGGTATATTTGCTAAATTTGCTGATGACAGAAACGTCGGTCGGACAGTATGTTGTGATGCGGACACAAGTGAACCACAAAGGGATAGATCGATTGAGTGATTGGGCAAAGATCTGGTAAATGGAGTATAATGTGGGAAAATATGAAATTGTCCATTTTGGCAGGAAGAATAAAAATTCAGCATATAATCACAATGGTGAGAGATTTCAGAGCTCTACCATCCAGAGGGAACTGAGAGTCCTTGTGTATGAATTGTAAATGGTTAATATGTAGGTATTGCAATTAATTAGGAAAACTAATGGAATGTTATCGGCTATTGCAGGAGGAATTGAATACAAGTGTAGGGAGGTTATGTTTCAGTTATATAGGGAGACCACTTCTGGAATATTGTGCACAGTATTGGTCTCCTCATTTAAGGACAGGTGGAAATGCATTCGAAGCAGTTCAGAGATGGTTTACTAGACTAATGCCTGGAATGGGGGTGTTGTCTAATGAGGAAAGGCTGGACAGGCTAGGCTTATGTCAGCTGGAGTTTAGAAGAGTAAGAGGCGACTTGATTGAAACTTATAAGATTCTGAGTGTGGGACAGAGCAAATGAGGCCGACAGAGAGAGAAAGAACGAGAGAGAGAGAGCTCCATTCATCTGCTGCTAAAAACCTCATCCATGCATTTTTTATCTCGAGACTTGACTATTCTAACACACTCCTGGCTGGTCTCCCACATCCTACTCTCTGTAACCTGTGGTCATCCAAAACTCTGCTGCCATCTTCTAATTTGCACCAAATTCTGTTCACCCAACATCCCTGTGCTCACTGACCTACATTGGCTCTTGGTCCAGTAACACCTCAATTTTAATATTCTCACTCATGTGATCAAATCCCTCCATGTCCTCACCCCTCTGATTATCCCAATCCCCTGTTCATTTCCAATGTTCCTGAAAATTGTTCATCTTAAAAATCTTTTTTCCAATTCCCGCTTAAAAGTGAGTTTCTTTCCATCTGCCTCTCTTCATATAACATGGAACATAGAGCATAGAACAGTACAGCACAGAACAGGCCCTTCGGCCCACGATGTTGTGCCGAACCTTTAACCTACTCTAAGATCAAACTAACTACCTACCCTTCATTCTACTATCATCCATGTACCGATCCAAGAGTCGCTTAAATTTCCCTAATGTATCTGCTTCTACTATCACCACTGGCAGCGCATTCCACGCACCCACCACTCTCTGTGTAAAGAACCTACCTCTGACATCTCCCTGAAACCTTCCTCCAGTCACCTTAAAATTATGCCCACTGGTGATAGCCCTTTCCACCTGGGAAAAAGTCTCTGGCTATCCACTCTGTCTATGCCTCTCATCATCTTGTACCCCTCTATCAAGTCACCTCTCATCCTTCTTCGCTCCAATGAGAAAAGCTCTAGCTCCCTCAACCTTTCTCCAGTCCAGGCAGCATCCTGGTAAATCTCCTCTGCACCCTCTCTAAAGCTTCCATACCCTTCCTATAATGAGGCGACCAGAACTGAATGCAATATTCCAAGTGTGGTCGAACCAGGGCCTTATGGAGCTGCAGCATAACCTCGCATTTCTTAAACTCAATCCCCGTGTTAATGAAAGCCAACACACCATACGCCTTCTTAACAACCCTTTCAACTTGTGTGGCAAGTTTGAGCGATCTATGGACATGGACCCCAAGATCCCTCTGTTCCTCCACACCACCAAAAACCCTGTCTTTAAGCCTGTATTCTGCATTCAAATTCGACCTACCAAAATGAATCACTTCACACATTTCCAGGTTGAACTCCATCTGCCACTTCTCAGCCCAGCTCTGCATCCTGTCCATGTCCAGTTGCAACCTACAACAGCCTTCCACACTATCCACAACTCTAGCAACCTTCGTGTCATCGGCAAACTTGCTAACCCAGCCTTCCACTTCCTCATCCAAGTCATTTACAAAAATCACAAAGAGCAGAGGTCCCAGAACAGATCCCTGTGGAACACCACTGGTCACCGAGCTCCATGCTGAATACTTTCCATCTACTAACACCCTCTGTCTTCTTTGGGCCAGACAATTTTGTATCCAGACAGCCACAGTGTGGTCTTCCTGACCACACATTTCATCTCTGCTGCTCCACTGATGCTGTGGAAGCTTGGATCCATAAAATGGTGTGAGCTGCACTGCCGGTCACATCCAGCACATTGTACAGGACACCCAGGCTGGCCGGGGTGCTGGTGTCGGTGTAACGTGTGTGTGTCTGTAGTGTGAGGAGGGGTCTAAATATGAAGTCGATCAGCCATTTCAGCAACTTTGATGTACGTCTTTGAAACTTGGTCCTTGCATGTATACGGACCACCTGTGTTAGTCACTCTCAGCTGAACATACATTCAGCAGCACGAGGAACCCCCTCTAGTGTTAGTTAAAAGGACCAGGCGTCCAACTTGCAGGTGAGGGGCTTTTGACTTATTTCTGTTATTAGAAAGTTAGTGGAGGTGCTGTGGATGGTTTTCTGGAGGTTGTGTTATGAGCTGCTGCAGACATTCAGGGAGGAGAGAGGACTTGGTGACACAACTCTGTACGATGAATGGGGACTGTAGTTACAGTGTCTCTGGGTCTGTAACATGATCAACAAATGGAGCAGAAGCTGCAGAGAGAGCGAAAGCTCTGGAAAGAAAGAGGAGGAATGGCCTATGCCCTACCCACCCTGGGTTTCCAAGAGCAAAAAGAGCAGTGGTCCCAATATTGAGCCCAGGGGAACACCACTGTATACTCCCATTGAGTCTGAACAACAACCTTTCACCACTTCTCTCTGTTTACTGTTCCTTAGCCAATGTTATAACCACACTGTCACTGTACCTTTAATCCATAGTGTTCAGTTTTCCTAACTTGTCTATTGAATGTCACTTGATCGAACACCTTTTGAAAGTCCATATATATAACTTCAATCACACCACCCTCATCAACCCTCTCCATTGTTTTATCAAAGAACTCCATCAAGTTTACCTCAGCACTACCTCTCTCCACTCCTCCACTGTTGTTAAATTATCAGACTGCTTATCCGACACCCAGTACTGGATGAGCAGAAATTTCCTCCAATTAAATATTGGGAAGACTGAAGCCATTATTTTCATTCCCCACTCCCTTGCTATTGATTCCATCCCTCTTCCTGGTGACAGTCTGAGATTCAGACAATATGTTTACAACCTTGGTGTCACATTTCATCACAACATGAGGTTTAACCTCATTTTCAGGGTATAATTACAACCGCCTATTTCCACCTCAGTAACATCGCCTGACTTCACCCCTGTCTCAGCCCATCTGCTGCTGAAACCTCATTTATAACTTCGTCACCTCTCGATGTGACTATTCCAACTCACTCCTGGCTGATCTCCCACATCAACTCTCTGTAAACCTGAGGTCATCCAAAACTCTGCTGCCCATGTCTTGGCTCACACCAAGTCCCGTTTATATGACACTGACCGACATTGGCTCCCAATCAAGCAATATCTTGATTTTAAAATTCTCATCCTTGTTGTCATATCTCTCAATGGCCTCGCCCCTCCCTATCTCTGTAATCTCCTCCAGCTCCAGAACCCATCGAGACATCTGTGCTCCTCTAATTCTGGCCTCTTTTACATCCGTTATTTTAATCACTGCACCACTGGCGACCGTGCCTTCAGCTGCCGGGGCCCAAGCTGCAGTATCCTCCCTACACATCTCCGCCTCTGCACCTCTCCATCTCACTTTCCTCCTTTAAGACATTCCTTGAAACCTTCCTCTTTGGCTAAGCTGTTGGTCCTTTGACCTAATATCTCCTGTTGTATTTCAGTTCGCACTTTGCTTCATAATATTCCTGTGAAGCACCTTGGGATGTTTTATAACATTAAAGGCAATATCTAAATATAAGTTGTTGTTTTTGTTGTTGTTTGCCAGACATCAATCGTCTTTAGCATATCCAGGTTGCTAACCATTTACTATCCAATGTTTTTCCAAGCAACAAGTATTTTTCTCTTGGGTTGTCACGTCTACAAATGTCCCCAGTCGTGACACTAGTCTGACTAGTCAGTAATTACAGCATTTATCGCATATCTCCTTTTTTAAACAGGATGTAAGATTTACAATCCTCCAATCCTCTGTCATCACACCCATATCCAAGGAGGATTGGAAGATTCTGGCCAGTGCCTCTGCTATTACCACCATTCCTTCCCTCAGAAACCCCTATACTTCCATTCAGACTGGGTAAGAGTTCCAGTTTATTGTGGTACAAAAAGGTGTTGGATTGAAAGGTGTTAACTGAAACTGTTTGTTCAGTGACTGTAATTAATGTCAGTCTCCATGGACCGAATTGTGTCACAGGAGGGTTTCCCTCTTCTATTAATATGGGACTCCTTTCGATGTGTTATCCCATACTGTCAGCGAGAGCATCACGCCCGGCACTCACAGGGATCAGCGGCTCCAGAGAGAGGGAGAGGATGGATCAGAATCTGAGAACAATGGGTCAGAGTCTGAGAACAATAGATTGGAATGTTACAACAATGAGCAAGAGTTTATCCTCATAACTTCACAATCTTTCTACATATTATGACTGGTTCTCATTAGACTTTCGCATCGACCTCGCACTTCGGATTGCTCAATACATTTATTATCCCATCCTCGCTCTTGTTAGTGTCCCTGGTTAGTATCTGTTTCCAGGTATTTATTCTGTAAACCATGTTTAACTGTATTATATTCCTGTAATTTACTCTACCCTCCTTGCTGCTGTTGATAATCCCGGTGAATATCTCCAATAATTACCTTGATTAACCATGTTTAACTGTATAATATTCCTGTAATTTACTCTGCCTTCCTTGCTGCTGTTGTTAATCCCGGTGAATATCTCCAGTAATTACCTTGATTAACCATGTTTAACTGCATTACTGCTCCTGTAATTTACTCTACCCTCCTTGCTGCTGTTGTTATTTCTGCTGAATCTCTATCTCCGGAAATCAGCTGTATAAACCACTGCTAACGTTATTTCAGTTCTTGTAATTTACTCTCTCCTCTTTGCTGCTGATACTGTCTCTATTTCCAGCTAGGAGATCTGTAAACCCTGTTTACTGAAATACTGTTCTGGAACGTAAATTGTGGGAAGAGAGAAGACAGTGTCATTGGTCCATTGGTCTCCATTACAAACTCCATCCCCTATCTGTGAACCACATACCCGATCGTGAGGCTGAACCAGACAGTTTACAACCTCTGTGTTCTATTTTTACCTTACTTGAGTTCATCTCCAAATTCTCTCCATCACCAACCCTGCCTACTACCACCTGAGTAATATCACCCGTCTCCACTTCTGCCTCAGCCCATCTGCTGCACAAACCCTCATATGTGCCTTTGTTAAATCCACACTTGACGATTCCGAATCTCTCCTGGTCACCCTCCCAGTTATAAACCTCCATAAACCACAGCCCATCCAGAACTCTGCTGCCTGTATCCTAACTCACACCAAATCCCGATCACCCATCACCCCTGTGCTCACTGATCTACAATGGCTCCCGGTCTGTCAGCACCTTAATTTTAATATTCTCCTTCTTGAGTCTGAATCCCTCCATGGCCTCACCACTCCATTAGTCCCATTCCCCTGTGCATTTCCCATATTTCTGCAAATAATATACCTTCAATCTTTTCTCAATTCCCTTTTTAAAGTGAATTTCTTTCTCTCTGTATCTGTTCCGAGCCACGATTTTCAACTCTACAGACCCACTGGTGCTGAGGGTACAGAAGATGGGACCCATAAAATGATTCGAACCACACAGCCGGCCACTTCTAGTGTGGTCAGCACAGTGTCCCATGGTGGGCAGTACACCTGTGTGGTCAGCACAGTGCCCAATGGTGGACAGAGCTCCAGTATGGTCAGCACAATGCCCCATGCTGGACAATGCTCTAGTATGGTCAGCACAATGCCCCATGCTGGACAGAGCTCTAGTATGGTCAGCACAGGGCCCCATGCTGGACAGGGCTTTAGTATGGTCAGCACAATGCCCCATGCTGGACAGAGCTCTAGTATGGTCAGCACAATGCCCCATGCTGGACAGGGCTCTAGTGTGGTTAGCACAGTGCCTCATGCTGGTCAGGGCTCTAGTGTGGTCAGCACAGTGCCCCATGCTGGACAGGGCTCTAGTATGGTCAGCTCAATGCCCCATGCTGGACAGAGCTCTAGTTTGGTCAGCACAATGCCCCATGCTGCACAGGGCTCTAGTTTGGTCAGCACAATGCCCCATGCTGGATTGGGCTCTAGTATGGTCAGCACAGTGCCTCATGCTGGTCAGGGCTCTAGTGTAGTCAGCACAGTGCCCCATGCTGGACAGGGCTCTAGTATGGTCAGCACAGTGCCCCATGCTGGACAGGGCTCTAGTATGGTCAGCACAATGCCCCATGCTGGAAAGGACTCTAGTATGGTCAGCACAGTTCCCCATGCCGGACAGGGCTCTAGTATGGTCAGCACAATGCCCCATGCTGGACAGGGCTCTAGTATTATCAGCACAATGTCCCATGCTGGACAGGGCTCTTGTGTTGTCAGCCCAGTGCCTCATGCTGGACAGGGCTCTAGTATTATCAGCACAATGTCCCATGCTGGACAAGGCTCTAGAGTGGTCAGCACAGTGCCCCATGCTGGACAGGGCTCCAGTATTATCAGCACAATGCCCCATGCTGGACAGGGCTCTAGTATTATCAGCACAATGTCCCATGCTGGACAGGGCTCTAGAGTGGTCAGCACAGTGCCCCATGCTGGACAGGGCTCTAGTATGGTCAGCACAGTGCCCCATGCTGGACAGGGCTCTAGTGTGGTCAGCACAATGTCCCATGCTGGACAGGGCTCTAGTATTATCAGCACAATGCCCCATGCTGGACAGGGCTCTAGTATGGTCAGCACAATGCCCCATGCTGGACAGGGCTCTAGTATGGTCAGCACAATGCCCCATGCTGGACAGGGCTCTAGTATGGTCAGCACAATGCCCCATGCTGGACAGGGCTCTAGTATGGTCAGCACAATGCCTCATGCTGGACAGGACTCTAGTATGGTCAGCACAATGCCTCATGCTGGACAGGGCTCTAGTATTATCAGCCCAGTGCCTCATGCTGGACAGGGCTCTAGTATGGTCAGCACAATGCCCCATGCTGGACAGGGCTCTTGTGTTGTCAGCCCAGTGCCTCATGCTGGACAGGGCTCTAGTATTATCAGCACAATGCCCCATGCTGGACAGGGCTCTAGTATTATCAGCACAATGTCCCATGCTGGACAGGGCTCTAGTTTGGTCAGCACAATGCCCCATGCTGGATTGGGCTCTAGTATGGTCAGCACAGTGCCTCATGCTGGTCAGGGCTCTAGTGTAGTCAGCACAGTGCCCCATGCTGGACAGGGCTCTAGTATGGTCAGCACAGTGCCCCATGCTGGACAGGGCTCTAGTATGGTCAGCACAATGCCCCATGCTGGAAAGGACTCTAGTATGGTCAGCACAGTTCCCCATGCCGGACAGGGCTCTAGTATGGTCAGCACAATGCCCCATGCTGGACAGGGCTCTAGTATTATCAGCACAATGTCCCATGCTGGACAGGGCTCTTGTGTTGTCAGCCCAGTGCCTCATGCTGGACAGGGCTCTAGTATTATCAGCACAATGTCCCATGCTGGACAAGGCTCTAGAGTGGTCAGCACAGTGCCCCATGCTGGACAGGGCTCCAGTATTATCAGCACAATGCCCCATGCTGGACAGGGCTCTAGTATTATCAGCACAATGTCCCATGCTGGACAGGGCTCTAGAGTGGTCAGCACAGTGCCCCATGCTGGACAGGGCTCTAGTATGGTCAGCACAGTGCCCCATGCTGGACAGGGCTCTAGTGTGGTCAGCACAATGTCCCATGCTGGACAGGGCTCTAGTATTATCAGCACAATGCCCCATGCTGGACAGGGCTCTAGTATGGTCAGCACAATGCCCCATGCTGGACAGGGCTCTAGTATGGTCAGCACAATGCCCCATGCTGGACAGGGCTCTAGTATGGTCAGCACAATGCCCCATGCTGGACAGGGCTCTAGTATGGTCAGCACAATGCCTCATGCTGGACAGGACTCTAGTATGGTCAGCACAATGCCTCATGCTGGACAGGGCTCTAGTATTATCAGCCCAGTGCCTCATGCTGGACAGGGCTCTAGTATGGTCAGCACAATGCCCCATGCTGGACAGGGCTCTTGTGTTGTCAGCCCAGTGCCTCATGCTGGACAGGGCTCTAGTATTATCAGCACAATGTCCCATGCTGGACAGGGCTCTAGACTGGTCAGCACAGTGCCCCATGCTGGACAGGGCTCCAGTATTATCAGCACAATGCCCCATGCTGGACAGGGCTCTTGTGTTGTCAGCCCAGTGCCTCATGCTGGACAGGGCTCTAGTATTATCAGCACAATGTCCCATGCTGGACAGGGCTCTAGTATGGTCAGCACAGTGCCCCATGCTGGACAGGGCTCTAGTATGGTCAGCACAATGCCCCATGCTGGACAGGGCTCTAGTATGGTCAGCACAATGCCCCATGCTGGACAGGGCTCTAGTATTATCAGCACAATGTCCCATGCTGGACAGGGCTCTAGAGTGGTCAGCACAGTGCCCCATGCTGGACAGGGCTCTAGTATGGTCAGCACAGTGCCCCATGCTGGACAGGGCTCTAGTGTGGTCAGCACAATGTCCCATGCTGGACAGGGCTCTAGTATTATCAGCACAATGCCCCATGCTGGACAGGGCTCTAGTATGGTCAGCACAATGCCCCATGCTGGACATGGCTCTAGTATGGTCAGCACAATGCCCCATGCTGGACAGGGCTCTAGTGTGGTCAGCACAGTGCCTCATGCTGGACAGGGCTCTAGTATGGTCAGCACAATGCCTCATGCTGGACAGGGCTCTAGTATGGTCAGCACAATGCCTCATGCTGGACAGGGCTCTAGTATTATCAGCCCAGTGCCTCATGCTGGACAGGGCTCTAGTATGGTCAGCACAATGCCCCATGCTGGACAGGGCTCTAGAGTGGTCAGCACAATGCCCCATGCTGGATAGGGCTCTAGTATGGTCAGCACAATGCCCCATGCTGGACAGGGCTCTAGAGTGGTCAGCACAGTGCCCCATGCTGGACAGGGCTCTAGTATGGTCAGCACAATGCCCCATGCTGGACAGGGCTCTAGTATGGTCAGCACAGTGCCCCATGCTGGACAGGGCTCTAGTATGGTCAGCACAATGCCTCATGCTGGATAGGGCTCTAGTATGGTCAGCACAGTGCCTCATGCTGGACAGGGCTCTTGTGTTGTCAGCCCAGTGCCTCATGCTGGACAGGGCTCTAGTATGGTCAGCACAATGCCCCATGCTGGACAGGGCTCTAGTATGGTCAGCACAATGCCCCATGCTGGACAGGGCTCTTGTGTTGTCAGCCCAGTGCCTCATGCTGGACAGGGCTCTAGTATGGTCAGCACAATGCCCCATGCTGGACAGGGCTCTAGTATGGTCAGCACAATGCCCCATGCTGGACAGGGCTCTAGTATTATCAGCACAATGTCCGATGCTGGACAGGGCTCTAGAGTGGTCAGCCCAGTGCCTCATGCTGGACAGGGCTCCAGCGAGTCATACTATGTTTGTGATACTCATGTGAGGATAGTTTTGAATGTGACTTCAATGTCCCAACCAGACAGCTTTGAGTACGTCTTTGAAATCAGGTCTCGGCATGACAACTGACTGCTTGTGTTAGTCACTGTCAGCTGAATATACATTTAGCATCACAATGAATCCCCTCTAGTGTTATTTAAAAGGACCAGGCATCCAACCTATAGGTGAGGGGCTTTTGACTTACTTCTGCTATTGTAAAGTCAGTGCAGGTATTGTGGATGGGTTTCTAGAGGTTGTGTTGTGAGCTGCTGCAGAAATTCAGGGAGGACAGAGGATTTGGTGACTCAATTCTGCACGAGGTATGGGGACTGTAGTTACAGTGTCTCTGGATCTGTAACATGACCCACAAATGGAGCAGAGACTGCAGAGAGCGGAAGCTCTGTAAAGAGAGAGGAGGGACTCTTCCCTTCCTACCCCGGGTTTTCCAAGAGCTCTTTTCCCATCTACTAATAACCCAAGAGCAGTGTGTGAGGTGACTCTGATTCAATAAGGAGGTGGTCGCAGAGCTGTGTCACCTCCTGTAACACGACCTATAGCCTCACACCAGGGTGAGGACGGAGCTGTCAGTGGCTGTTCAGGTCAGTTTCATTGAAAGTCTATATATCTGGATCTTCCCAGGCAGGAGCAGTAGACACATACAGCATAGACTCGTAGAAATCAATGGAGTCGTAGAGTCATGCACAACACAAAAGGAGGCCATCTCTCGCTGGAGTAATCCAGTCAGTGCCACTCCCAGCTCATTCCTCATATACCTGCAAGTTAATTTCATTCAGTTTCCTTTTGAAATCATTGATTGTCTCGGCTTCCACCACCCTCATGGGCAGTGAGTTCCAGCTCATTAACATCCACTGTGTAAAAAAGTTCTTCCTCATATTCCCCTACATCTCTTACCCAAAACCTTCCATCTGTGTGTCCCCTGGTCCGTGTTTCATCAGTTAATGGGAACAGTTTTTCCTTGTCTATCTTATCTAAGCCTATCATAATCTTGTACACCTCTATCAAATCTCTCTCAAACTCCTTTACTCCAGGGAGAACAACTCCATCTTCTCCAAACTCACTTTGTAACTAAACCCCCTTCCCTGGAACCATTCTGGTAAATCTCCTCCACACACTCTCAGGGACCTTCACATCCTTCCGAGTGTGGTGACCAGAACTGGACATAGTTCTCTAGTTGGGGCCTAACCAAATCTTTATAAAGTTTCAGCATAACTTCCCTGCTTGTGTATCTTTGCCTCGAATGATGAAGCCCAAGATCTGATATGTTGTGCGAAACATTCTCCGAATATGTCCTGCCACCTTCACAGATCAATGCATTTGGAGCCACAAGTCCCTCTGTTCCTGCACAATCTTTAGAACTGTGTCATTAAGTCTATATTGCCTTCCTATTCCTTCTGACAAAATGCATCAGCTCACACTCCTCTGTATTAAATTCCACCTGCCACTTCTCTGTCCATTCTGCTAGCTTATCTATATCCTGTTGCAGACAGTTTGTAACATCCTCACTGTTTACCACTCCTCCAAGATTGGTATCATCGGAAAACTGTGAAATTCTACTCTGTATTCCAAGAACCATGTCACTTATATATAAAGCAAAAGAAAAACTGTGGTCCTAACACTGACCCTTGGGGAAAATCACTGTCTACCATCCTCCAGTCTGAAAAACAACCATTTAACACATTTCTCTTTTTGCTGTACGTTGCACAATTTTTGATCCACTTGGATGCTATTCCATGAGCTTCAATTTTGTTAACCAAACTTTTGTTTGGTTCTCCATCAAATACTTTCATAAAATCCATGTAGACAACATCCACCACATTCCCTTCATCAACCTTCTCTGATCATCGAAATAAATTCAATTCGCTCAGTCAAGCATAATCTGCCTTTTAGAAATCCGTGCTGACAATCCTTAATTAACTCAAACCTCTCCAAGTGTGTGTCGTCCTTTTTCCCTGATTATTGTTTCTAAAACCTTCCTCACAACTGATTTTAAACTAACTGACCAGTAGTTACTAGGCCTGTGTATTGTCCATTTATAATTCTGGGAGGTGAGGCTGGCCATCTTTGTCATCATTTTCTCCCTCAGCAGGGGGAAGCACGATGAGATATCCCGTGGCTTTGTCAGGATAGCGGGAATCCTGATGGTGTCCATGGCTCTGAGAGGCCCCCGTGTCAACGGGGAGAGGTACAGGAACTGAAAGAACTCTCACTCCATTAATGTACAGTTGGTGTGTGAGCATGCCCAGTCCATCATGTTGGTGAATGTCCTCTATCTTGGCAGCAGCCACCATACCTTCATTCTGAAGCAGTCAGCCGGTCCCAACACTGCGGGTCTCCATGCAGAACCAGAATGCGACTCCTCGGAGACAAAGAAAATCCCCTCTAGACACAGCTCGTGTTTCTACACCCCCAAACCACTTCCCACCGCCAACAAACCTCACACAATTAACATGTGTATAACGTGAGCAATGGAGTCACCAGAAACACGGTGGAACAGGCCATCGGTGTGATGAAGCAATGCTTCTGACGTCTGATCCGCTCTGGGGGAGCCCTCCAGTACACACTGGAGCAGGTGTCCAAGTTCATGGTGTTCTGCTGCACCCTTCATATCATCACCATCGTGAGGACACAGGCATTGGCACCAGGAATCCGCAGGCTACCTCAGGAGGAGGAGGAGGCAGGGAGGATACTTCCTGGATGCCTTCGACCCGGACAGGCTGTCGGAGAGTCCCTGCTAAGAATCCGGTTCCCATAGGACAACCAGCCTTTCCCACCACGGATCCCCCATTCTCCACCATTACACCCATCTGAGACGCCCCATCACAGTGTTATTACAGCACAAAAGGAACTATTCAGTCCGACGTCTCTGCATCGCCTCTCCGAATGAGAAATTCCTAATCCCATTCCCTGTCTTCTTCCATCAACGCTGCACATTCTTCCTTCTAATACACCGGTTTATTCAGCTTTAGCATGTTTTTGATGTGGTCACCCAACAGCTGAAAATTATGCAGGGAGAGAGGGAATGGGAGATCCCCAGACAGTCCAAAAGAATCAGGCAGGTAGTGCTGCAAACCCTTGAGTGCATTTCACTCTCCAACAGGTATTCAGTTCAGAATACTGAGGAAAGTGATGCTTCACCTGGAGAGTGCAGCCAGAGCCAAGTCCGTGTCAACACGGGTGGCTGAGCTGCAGAGCGGGGTCGAGGGATGACTGGAAGAGCCAAAGTGATCAATAGTCAGGGGAACAGGCAGGCGTTTATGTGGCCACAGACGTGAATCGAGGATGGTGTCATGCTTGTCTGGTTCCAGGGACAAGGATGTCACTGAGCGACTGCAGAGCATCTTGAAGGAGAAGGGGACCAGCCAGCTGTCATGGTCCACATCGGAACCAGCGACAAAGGTAGAAAGAGGAATGTCGTCCTGCAGTCAGAATTTATGGAGCTAGGGAAGAAATAGGCCAGCAGGACCTCAAAGTGGTAACTTCTGGATTACTCCCAATGCCACGAATAACTGAGTATAGAAATAGAAAACTAAGACAGATGAATGTGTGGCTGGGAAGATGGTGCAGGAGGGAGGGCTTCAGATTCCTGGACATTGGGACCAGCTTTGGATTAGATGGGACCTGTACAGGCCGGACTGGTTGCACCTGATCGGAGCCGGGACTGGGTTACTTGCAGAACGTTTTGCTCGTGCTGTCGGGGAGCGTTTAAACTACTTTTGCAGGGGGATGGGGACCTGAGGGTAGAATCAGTAGGGACAAATCCTGAAACGAAAATAGAAGGCAGAAAATTAATGGATGAGTCCAGGAGACAGAGGAAAAGAGGGTTAGAATTCTTTTTTAAAAGAGGTTGGCAGTGCTCAAGGGTATCTATTTCAACGCAAGGAGTATAGCAAATAAAGTAGATGAGCTGAGGGCACAGTTAGACATGTAGCAGTATGATATCATAGCTATTACAGAAACATGGCTTAAGGAGGGACAGGAATGGCAGCTCAACGTTCCTGGTTACAGGGTTTTCAGACACGATAGGGAGGGGGATAAGAAAGGAGGGGAAGTGGAAATATCGGTCAAGGAATCTATTGCAGCTGTGAGGAGGGATGATATGTTGGAAGGTTCATCAAATGAGACCATCTGGATTGAGCGAAGGAACCAGAAAGGGACAATCACACTGTTGGGAATGTAATCCCGACAGCCAAATAGTTAGAGAGAGATAGAAGATCGGATATGTAGGCAAGACTCTGAGAAGTGCAAGAACAATCGGACAGTAATAGTAGGGGATTTTCATTACCCCAATATTAACTGGGATAATTTTAGTATGAAAAGAATTGAGGGAGCAGAAATCTCGAGGTGCATTCAGGAGAACGTTTTTGACCAGGATGTAACACGTCCAACAAGAGAGGGTGCGGTTTTAGACATTATTTTAGGAAATGAAGATTGGCAGGTGGAGGAGTGACAGTGGGTTAGCATTTTGGTGGGAGTGATCATAATTCAGTTAGTTTTAACTTAATTATGGGACCGGTCAAGAGATATATCAGCAGTTAGAGTTCTCAATGGGGCAAGGCCGATATTACTAATCTGAGGAGTGAAAGTTGTACCCCAGGCTGTTCAACTGAGGAAACAGCTGTTTGTAGGTAATTCAGTCTCAGAGCAGTGGGAGGTATTCAAAGGGGAGATTCCAGAGGTTCAGGATAAACATGTTCCCACAAAGAAAAAGGGTGAGTCGGCCAAATCTCGAGTCCCATGGATGTCAAGGACCCGACAGGGTAGGATAACGCAGAAAAGCAAAGCTTATGTCCGACATTGAGAACTCAATACTGCAGAAAGCCGAGAGGAGTATAGAAAGTGGAGGCGTCAAATCAAAAAGGAAATTAGGAAAGGAAAGAGAGGGCATGAACGAATATTGGCAAGCAAAATCAAGGTGAACTCAAAGATGTTTTCTCAATACATTAAGAGTAAGAGGATAACTAAGGGGAGAGTAGGACCCATAGTAGATCAGAAAGGTAACCTTTGTATAAGGGTGGAAGATATTGGTATGGTTCTTATTCAGCACTTAGCGTATGTCTTCAGAAAAGAGGGGGGATTTAGATATTGTCGTTAAGGAGGAAAAGTGTGAATTATTGGATATAATAAACATAGGGAGAGAGGAAGTATTAATGGGATTAGCATCCTTGAAAGTTGATAAATCACCACAGCTGGATGAAATGTACCCCAGACTGTTCAAAGAAGTAAGAGAGGAAATAGCAGAGGGTCTGCCTACCATCATTTCCCAATCTCACTCGATACAGTTGTGGTACTGGAGTATTGGAGAATCGTTAAAGTTGTACCTCTGTTTGAAAAGGGAGCGAAGGATTGTCTGAATAATGACAGGCTAGTCAGTATAACATCAGTAGTGGTCAAATTATTGGAATCTATTCTGAGAGACGGGATAAACTGTCACTTAGAGAGGCACAGGTTTATCAAGGATAGTCAGCATGGATTTGTTAAGGGACGCTCTTGTTTGACCAAATTGATCGAATTTTTTGAAGATGTTACAGGGAATATAGATGAGGGTAGTGCAGTTGATGTGGTCGACATGGATATTAGCAAGGATTCTGACAAGCTCCCACCTGAAAGATTGGTTCAAAAAATATAATCCCATGGGGTCCAGAGAAATGCAGCAAGGCGGATACAAAATTGGCTCAGTGGCAGGAAACAAAGGGTAATTATTGACAAGTATTTTTGCGACTGGAGGACTGTTTCCAGTGTCATTCCACAGGGCTCAGTAATGGGTCCCCTGCTTTTTGAAGTCTATATTAAAGATTTAGATGTAAATGTAGTGGGTATGATCAAGACTTTTGCAGACGACACAAAGATTGGCCATGCGGTGGATAGCGAGAAACATAGCTGTTGGCTGCAGGAAGATTTTGACGGTCTGGTCAGATGGGCAGAAAAATGGGATTCGACCTGGTTAAGTCTGAGGTGATGCAATTGGGGAGCTCAAGCAAGCAAAGGAATACACGCTTACTAGGACAATACTGAGAAGTGTAGAGGAAGTAAGGGACTTTGGAGCGAATGCCCACAGATCCCTGAAGATAGCAGGACAGGTCAATAAGGCAGTTAAGAAGGCATATGGAATCATTTCCCTTATTAGCCGAGGTATGGAATGTAAGAGCTGGGAGGTTATGCTGGAACTGTATAAATCATTGGTTAGGCCACAACTTGAATACTGTGTGCAGTTCTGGTAACAGAAAGGATGTAATTGCACTAGAGAGGGTACACAGGAGATTTACGAGGATGTTGCCAGGACTGGAAAAAATGCAACTAAGAGGAAGTATTGCATCGGCTGGGGTTGTTCTCCATGGAACAGAGAAGCTGAGGGGCGATCTGATTGAAATGAACAAAATTTTGCGGGGCCTGGATAGAGTGGGGGTGAAGGGTCTTTTCACATTAGCAGAAAGATCAGTGACTAGGGGACATAGATTTAAAGTGATTGGTAGAAATATCAGAAGGGAGTTGAGGAAAAACATGTTCACCCAGAAATACAAAATTGCCTCAGTGACAGGAAGCAAAGGGTAATTGTTGACGGGTATTGACTGGAGGACTGTTTCCAGTGGTTTTCCACGGGGCTCGGTACTGGGTCCCCTGCTTTTAGTGGGGATCTGGAAGTCACTTCCTGAAAGGATGGTTGAGGCAGAAACCCTCTACTCATTCAAAAAGAGCCTGGATGTGCAACTCAAATGTCATAATCTGCAGGGCTATGGATCAAATGCTGGATTAGAATAGGTGGATAATTTTTCAACTGGCACAGACACGATGGGCCAAGTGGCCTCTTTCTGTGCCTTAAACTTTCTACGATTCTATGATTCTATCACACGAAACACGCAATCCTCGCTAACACTCACAATTACGTCAACAATCTATCAAAATTATCAGAAATGATTTTCCATGAAGCTATCCGTGCTACTCGCCATTTATTAAGACATGATTTTACAAGCAAGAAATATTTTTGTGCTGGGTTATGGCCTCAACAATTTTCCAAGAATCAGCATTGGACTGATAGTTACAGGGCTTATCCAACCTCTCCTTTTTTAAACAGGGTGTAACATTTACAGCCCTCCAGTTCTCTGGCATCTTTTTTATTTATTCATGGGATGTGGACATCGCTGGATAAGCCAGCATTCATTGTCCATCCCTAATTGCCCTTGAGAAGATGGTGGTGAGCTGCCTTCATGAACCACTACAGTCCACGTGGGGTAGGTACACCCACAGTGCTGTTCGGAAGGAGTTCCAGTATTTTGACGCAGTGAAAGAGAAGGAACAGCGATATAGTTCCAAGTCAGGATGATGTCTGGTTTCGAGGGGAACTTGCAGGTGCTGGTGTTTCCATACATCTGCTGCCCTTGTCCTTCTATGTGATAGAGGTTGTGTGTTCGGAAGATGCTGTCTAAGTAGACTTGGTGAATTGCTGCAGTGCATCTTGTAGATGGTACACACTGCTGCCTCTTTGCGTTGGTGGTGAAGATAGTGAATGTTATGGACTGGGTGCCAATCAAGTGCTGCTTTGTCCTGGATGGTGCCGAGCATCTTGAGTGTTTTTGGAGCTGCACCCATCCAGGCAAGCAGGGAATATTCCATCACACTCCTGACTTGTGCCTTGTAAATGGTTGACTGGCTTTGGTGAGTCAGGAGGTGAGTTACTCGCCTCAGGATTCCTCGCCGATGACCTGCTCTTTTAGCCATGGTATTTATATGGCTACTCCTGTTCAGTATCTGGTCAATGGTAGCCCCTAAGATGCGATTGTGGGGGACTCAGCTATGGTAATGTCATTGAATGTCAAGGTGGAAGATTAGATTATCTCTTGTCGGAGACCGTCATTGCCTGGCGCTTGTGCAGAGTGAACGATACTTGCCAATTATCAGCCCAAGCCTTGACATTGTCCAAGTCTTGCTGCATTTCTACACGGACTGCTTCAATATTTGAGGAGTCACAAATGGTGCTCAAAATTGTGCAATCATCAGCGAACATCCCCACATCTGACCTTATCATTAAAGGAAGGTCATTGATGAAGCAGCTGAAGCTGGTTGGGCCGAGGACACAACACTGAGGAACTCCTGCAGTGATGTCCTGGAGATGAGCTGATTGACCTGCAACAACCACAACCATCTTCCTTTGTGCTAGGTATGACTCCAACTAGCAGAGAGTTTTCCCCCTGATTCCCACTGACTCAATTGTTGCTCGGGCTCCTTGATGCCATACTCAGTCAAATGCTGCCTTGGTGTCAAGGCCAGTCACTCATAACTCACCTATTTAATTCAGCTCCTTTGTCCATGTTTGCACCAAGGCTGTAATGAGGTCAGGAGCTGTGTGACCCTGGCGGAACCCAAACTGACCGTCACTGAGCAGGTCATTGCTAAGCAAGTGCTGTTTGGTAGCATTGTCGTTGACACCTTCCATCACTTTACTGATGATTGAGAGGAGGCTGATGGGGCGTGAAATTGGCCGGGTTGGACTTGTCCTGCTTTTTGTGTACAGGACATACCTGGGCAATTTTCCACATAGCAGGATAGAGGCCAATGTTGTAGCTGTACTGGAACAGTTTGATGGGAGAACGGAAGTTCTGGAGCACAGGTATTCAGTACTATTTCCGGAATATTGTCAGGGCCCATAGCCTTTGCAGTATCCAGTGCCTTCAATCGTTTCTTGATATCACGCAGAGTGAATCGAACCCTGAGAAACAGTACTGTATTCTCCCCTCCACCTCCAGTCTGAACAATCACTGTTCACTTCTTCTGTCTGCTTTCTGTCCCTGAGTCAGTGTCATATCCACACTATCACTGTCACATTAATCCATGTCATGACAAGTCTATGAAATGTCATTTGATCACAGGCCTTTTGAAAATTTATATCCATAAGTGGATATACATGAGTAGGGGCGGAAGATGTTGGTTTGGTTCTTAATGAATACTTTGTATCTGTCTTAACAGAAGAGGGGACGATGCAGATATTGTGTTTAAGGAGGAGGAGTGTGAATTATTGGATGTGATATACATAGGGAGAGAGGAAGTATTAATGGGATTAGCATCCTTGAAAGTTGGTAAATCACCAGGGCCTGATGAAATGTATTCTAGGCTGTCAAAAGAAGTGAGAGACGAATTAGCAGAGGGTCTGACCATCATTTTCCAATCCTCACTGGATACAGGTGTAGTGCCAGAGGATTGGTGAACTGTTAACATTGTACCTCTTTAAAAATGGAGCAAGGGATAGACCAAATAATTGCAGACCAGTCAGTGTAATCTCTGTAGTAGGCAAATTATTGGAATCTATTCTGTGAGACAGGATAAACTGTCACTTAGAAAGGCTCAGGTCAATCAAGGACAGTCAGCATGGATTTGATAAGGGAAGATATTGTTTGACCAACTTGATTGCATTTTTCGACAACGTAGTAAGGATGATAGATGAGGGTAGTGCTGATGATATGGTCTCCATGGATTTTGGCAATGCTTTTGACAAGGTCCCATGTGGCATACTAGTAAAAAAAATAAAATCCCATGGAATCCAGGGAACTGCAGCAAGCTGGATACAAAATTGGCTCAGTGACAGGAAACAAAGGCTGTTTGTTGACGGGTGATTTACTGACTTGAGGTCTGTTTCCAGTGGCGTTCCACAGGGCTCAGTACTGGGTCCCCTGCTTTTTGTGGTGTATATTAACGATTTGAACGTAAATGCAGGGGGCATGATCAAGATGTTTGCAGATGGTAAACAGACTGGCCGTGCGGTAGATAGCGAGGAGGATAGCTGTAGGCTTCTCGAAAATATTGATGGCAGAAAAGTGTCAAATGGAATTCAACCTGGTTAAGTATGAGACGATGTAATTGAGGAGGTCAAACAAGGCAAAGGGATAGACGATCAATCGGAAAATACTGAGAAGTGTAGAGCAAGTGAGGGACCTTGGAGTCAATGTCCACTGATCCCTGAAGGTAGCAGGTCAGGTCGATAGGTGGTTAAGAAGGGATACGGAATCCTTTCCCTTATTAGCTGAGGTATAGAATACAGGAGCAGGGAGGTTAAACTAGAACTGTATCAATCATTGGTTAGGCCACAACCTGAGTACTGTGTGTAGTTCTGGTCACCTCATTACACAAAGGATGTAATTGCACGAGAGAGGCGACTGAGGAGATTTACAAGGACTGGAAAAATGCAGCTCTGAAGAAAGATGAGATAGGCTGGGGCTATTCTACTTGGAACAGTGAAGGCTGAAGGGAGATCCGATTGAAATTTACATAATTTTGTGGGGCCTGGATAGAGTGGAGGTGAAAAGTCTATTCACCTCAGCAGAGAGATCAGTGACTAGGGGGCAGTGACTTAAAGTGCTTTGGAGAAGGATTAGCGGGGAGTTGAGGAGAAACTTGTTCACCCAAAAATACAAAATTGGCTCAGTGGCATGAAACAAAGGGTAATTGTTATAATAAAAGCAAAATACTGCGGAAGCTGGAACTCTGATGTAAAAACAAGAAATGCTGGAAATACTCGGCAGGTCTGGCAGCATCTGTGGAGAGAGAAGCAGAGACTGTAATTAATGTCAGTCTCCATAGACACAACACAACCCAGGCCCTGAGACTGAAATAAATGCACACACACACACACACACACACACAAAACGCAGTCCAGGCCCTGAGAGGTATAAATATATACACACACATACACCACAGCCCAGGCCCTGAGACATATAGATACAAACACACACACACACCACAGCCCAGGCCCTGAGAATTATATATATGCACACACACACACACACACCACAGTGCAGGGCCTCACACTTATATATATGCACACACACACACACACACACAAAGCCCAGACCCTGAGAGTATATATATGCACACACATATACACACACACACAAACAAAGCCCAGACCCTGAGACTTATATATATGCACACACACACACACACACACACACACACACACCACAGTCCAGACCCTGAGACTTATATACATGCACACACACACATACACACACACGCCACAGTCCAGACCCTGAGACTTATATACATGCACACACACACACACACACACACACACACACATCACACACACACCACAGTCCAGACCCTGAGACTTATAGATAAGCACACACACACGCACACACACACAGCTCAGTCCAGGCCCTGAGACTGATATATATGCACACACACACATAAACACCACAGCCCAGACGTTGAGACATATAAATTTGCACACACACACACACACACACACACCACAGCCCAGACACTGAGACTTATATATATGAACACAAACACACACCACAGCCCAGGCACTGAGAAGTATATATTTACACACACACACACACACACCACAGCCCAGGCACTGAGAAGTATATATTTACACACACACACACACACACACACACACACACACACACACACACACACACACACACACACACACACACACACACACACACACACACACACACACACACACACACACACCAGACACTGAGATATATACATATATAATCACAGCCTCACCACAGTCCAGACCCTGTGACATTTTTATACATATATATAGACCCACACACACCACAGTCCAGGCCCTGAGATATATACATATATAATCACAGACTCACCACAGTCCAGACCCTGAGACATATATATACATATATATAGACCCACACACACCAAAGTCCAGGCAATGAGATATATATATATATACACACACACACCACAGTCCAGGCACTGAGACATATTTATATATATATATACACACACACCAAAGTCCAGGCACTGAGATATATATATATACACACACACACCAAAGTCCTGGCCCTTAGATATATATATATACATATATACACACACACCAGAGTCCAGGCCCTGAGATAAATATATATATATATATATATACACACACACACCACAGTCCAGGCCCTGAGATATATATATATATATATATATATACACACACACCACAATCCAGGACCTGACACTTATATATATACACACACAGACGCCACAGTCCAGGCCCTGAGACATATATTTATACACACACACAACACAGTCCACGCCCGAAGACTTATATATATACACACAGACACCACAGTCCAGGCCCTGAGACTTATATATATACACACACACACCACAGTCCAGGCCCTATGATTTATATATATATATAGACACACACAGCAGTCCAGGCCCTGAGACTTATATATATACACACACAGACGCCACAGTCCAGGCCCTGAGACATATATATATACACACACACAACACAGTCCAGGCCCGGAGACTTATATATATATACACACACACACCATAGTCCAGGCCCTGAGACATATATATACACAAACACACCCCAAAGTCCAGGCCCTGAGATATATATGTATATATATATACACACACACACCACAGTCCAGACCCTGAGACTTATATATGTATACACACACACACACCACAGTCCAGGCCCTGAGGAATATAAATATATACAAACACACACCACAGACCAGGCCCTGAGACTTATTTATATGCAAACACACACACCAAAGTCCAGGCCCTGAGATACATATATATATACACACACACCACAGTCCAGGCCCTGAGACTTATATATATATATATGTACACACACACACACACCACAGTCCAGGCTCTGAGACATATATATATACAAACACACACCAAAGTCCAGGCCCTGTGACTTATATATACACACACACCATAGTCCAGGCCCTGAGACATATATATACACAAACACACACCACAGTCCAGGCCCTGAGAATTATATCTATATATATGTACAAACACACCCCAAAGTCCAGGCCCTGAGATATATATATATACACAAACACACACCACAGTCCAGGCCCTGTGACTTATATATATACACACACACACCACAGTCCAGGCACTGAGACTTATATATATACACACACACACCACAGTCCAGGCCCTGAGACTTATATATATATACAAACACATACACCACAGTCCAGTCCCTGATACATATATATACAAAAACACACACCACAGTCCTGGCCCTGAGACTTATATATATACACACACACACACCACAGTCCAGGCCGTGAGACATATATATATATACACACACCACAGTCCAAGCTCTGAGACGTATATATATATGCACACACACACCACAGTCCAGGCCCTGCCACTTATATACATACACACACACACACCACAGTCCAGGCCCTGAGACTTATACATAGATATATATATACACACACACCACAGTCCAGGCCCTGAGACATATATATACAAAAACACACACCACAGTCCAGGCCCTGAGACTTATATATACACACACACACACACCACAGTCCAGGCCCTGCCACTTATATATCTACACACACGCACACAGCAGTCCAGGCCCTGAGACTTATATATAGATATATATATATATATACACACACACCACATTCCAGGCCCTGAGACTGATATATGTACACACAAACACACCACAGTCCAGGCCCTGAGACTTATATATATATATACACACTGACACACCACAGTCCAAGCACTGAGACTTATATATATATACACACACACACACACCACAGTCCAGGCCCGGAGAATTCTATATATACACACACACATATACCACAGTCCAGGCCCTGTGACTTATATATGTATACATACACAAACCACAGTCCAGAAACTGAGACTTATATATATACACACACACACACACCACAGTCCAGGCCCTGAGACTTATATCTGTATACACACACACACCACAGTCCAGAATTTTAGACTTATATATATACATACACACACACCACAGTCCAGAAACTGAGACTTATATATATATATACACACACACACACCACAGTACAGAAACTGAGACGTATCTATACGCACACACACACACCACAGTCCAGAAACTGAGACTTATATATATATATACACATACACACAAAAGTCCAGAAACTGAGACTTATATACATACGCACACACACACACACACCACAGTCCAGAAACTGAGACTTATATATATATACACACACACCACAGTCAAGAAACTGAGACTTATATATAAACACACACACACACCACAGTCCAGAAACTGAGACTTATATATATATATGTACACACACACACACACATACCGCAGTCCAGACCCTGAGACATATATATATACAAACACACACCAAAGTCCAGGCCCTGTGACTTATATATATACACACACACACCACAGTCCCGGCCCTGAGACATATATATATACACACACACACCACAGTCCAGGCCCTGAGACTTATATATACACACACACACACCACAGACCAGGCCCTGATATATATATATACACACACACACACCACAGTCCAGGACCTGCCACTTATATATCTACACACACGCAAACAGCAGTCCAGGCCCTGAGATTTATATATATATATATATATATATATATACACACACACCACATTCCAGGCCCTGAGACTGATATATGTACACACAAACACACCACAGTCCAGGCCCTGAGACTTATATATATATATACACACAGACACACCACAGTCCAAGCCCTGAGACTTATATATATATATACACACACACACACCACAGTCCAGGCCCGGAGAATTCTATATATACACACACACATATACCACAGTCCAGGCCCTGTGACTTATATATGTATACATACACAAACTACAGTCCAGAAACTGAGACTTATATATATACACACACACACGCACCACAGTCCAGACCCTGAGATTATATATGTATACACACACACACCACAGTCCAGAAACTTAGACTTATATATATACATACACACACACCACAGTCCAGAAACTGAGACTTATATATATATATACACACACACACACCACAGTACAGAAACTGAGACGTATCTATACGCACACACACACACCACAGTCCAGAAACTGAGACTTATATATATATATACACATACACACAAAAGTCCAGAATCTGAGACTTATATATAAACACACACACACACCACAGTCCAGAAACTGAGACTTATATATATATATGTACACACACACACACACATACCGCAGTCCAGACCCTGAGACATATATATATACACACACACACCACAGTCCCGGCCCTGAGACATATATATATACACACACACACCACAGTCCAGGCACTGAGACTTATATATATGCACACACACACACACACACACACACACACACCACAGCCCAGGCACTGAGAAGTATATATTTACACACACACACACACACACACACACACACACCACAGCCCAGGCACTGAGAAGTATATATTTACACACACACACACACACACACACACACACACACCACAGCCCAGGCACTGAGAAGTATATATTTACACACACACACACACACACACACACACACACACCACAGCCCAGGCACTGAGAAGTATATATTTACACACACACACACACACACACACACACACACACCACAGCCCAGGCACTGAGAAGTATATATTTACACACACACACACACACACACACACACACACACCACAGCCCAGGCACTGAGAAGTATATATTTACACACACACACACACACACACACACACACACACCACAGCCCAGGCACTGAGAAGTATATATTTACACACACACACACACACACACACACACACACACCACAGCCCAGGCACTGAGAAGTATATATTTACACACACACACACACACACACACACACACACACCACAGCCCAGGCACTGAGAAGTATATATTTACACACACACACACACACACACACACACACACACCACAGCCCAGGCACTGAGAAGTATATATTTACACACACACACACACACACACACACACACACACCACAGCCCAGGCACTGAGAAGTATATATTTACACACACACACACACACACACACACACACACACCACAGCCCAGGCACTGAGAAGTATATATTTACACACACACACACACACACACACACACACACACACACCACAGCCCAGGCACTGAGAAGTATATATTTACACACACACACACACACACACACACACACACACCACAGCCCAGGCACTGAGAAGTATATATTTACACACACACACACACACACACACACACACACACCACAGCCCAGGCACTGAGAAGTATATATTTACACACACACACACACACACACACACACACACACCACAGCCCAGGCACTGAGAAGTATATATTTACACACACACACACACACACACACACACACACACCACAGCCCAGGCACTGAGAAGTATATATTTACACACACACACACACACACACACACACACACACCACAGCCCAGGCACTGAGAAGTATATATTTACACACACACACACACACACACACACACACACACCACAGCCCAGGCACTGAGAAGTATATATTTACACACACACACACACACACACACACACACACACCACAGCCCAGGCACTGAGAAGTATATATTTACACACACACACACACACACACACACACACACACCACAGCCCAGGCACTGAGAAGTATATATTTACACACACACACACACACACACACACACACACACCACAGCCCAGGCACTGAGAAGTATATATTTACACACACACACACACACACACACACACACACACCACAGCCCAGGCACTGAGAAGTATATATTTACACACACACACACACACACACACACACACACACCACAGCCCAGGCACTGAGAAGTATATATTTACACACACACACACACACACACACACACACACACCACAGCCCAGGCACTGAGAAGTATATATTTACACACACACACACACACACACACACACACACACCACAGCCCAGGCACTGAGAAGTATATATTTACACACACACACACACACACACACACACACACACCACAGCCCAGGCACTGAGAAGTATATATTTACACACACACACACACACACACACACACACACACCACAGCCCAGGCACTGAGAAGTATATATTTACACACACACACACACACACACACACACACACACCACAGCCCAGGCACTGAGAAGTATATATTTACACACACACACACACACACACACACACACACACCACAGCCCAGGCACTGAGAAGTATATATTTACACACACACACACACACACACACACACACACACCACAGCCCAGGCACTGAGAAGTATATATTTACACACACACACACACACACACACACACACACACCACAGCCCAGGCACTGAGAAGTATATATTTACACACACACACACACACACACACACACACACACCACAGCCCAGGCACTGAGAAGTATATATTTACACACACACACACACACACACACACACACACACCACAGCCCAGGCACTGAGAAGTATATATTTACACACACACACACACACACACACACACACACACCACAGCCCAGGCACTGAGAAGTATATATTTACACACACACACACACACACACACACACACACACCACAGCCCAGGCACTGAGAAGTATATATTTACACACACACACACACACACACACACACACACACCACAGCCCAGGCACTGAGAAGTATATATTTACACACACACACACACACACACACACACACACACCACAGCCCAGGCACTGAGAAGTATATATTTACACACACACACACACACACACACACACACACACACCACAGCCCAGGCACTGAGAAGTATATATTTACACACACACACACACACACACACACACACACCACAGCCCAGGCACTGAGAAGTATATATTTACACACACACACACACACACACACACACACACACCACAGCCCAGGCACTGAGAAGTATATATTTACACACACACACACACACACACACACACACACACCACAGCCCAGGCACTGAGAAGTATATATTTACACACACACACACACACACACACACACACACACACACCACAGCCCAGGCACTGAGAAGTATATATTTACACACACACACACACACACACACACACACACACCACAGCCCAGGCACTGAGAAGTATATATTTACACACACACACACACACACCACAGCCCAGGCACTGAGAAGTATATATTTACACACACACACACACACACACACACACACACACCACAGCCCAGGCACTGAGAAGTATATATTTA